>NC_069502.1:631829922-632163672 GCF_027579735.1 Bombina bombina
CAGTACTTTCACTTCACTTATTCTAAGATTGTTTCTACGCTGCTCAAACATTCTATGTGAGATCACTTGCTCTATATATTTTATTAACCACCATGTTGTCTTGTTAGCCTCAGTGTCATTCAGACATTGACACTGAGCTAGCAAATAACTATATTAAATATCCTTAGCATTCAATATAGGTATCAGAATCTGCCTATATATATCATTGCTTAGGATAACACACCTATATTTTACATTCATTGATGTGGTATTGTTTCTGGATTGTCAGTTCTATCTATCATATCTATGAGAAACTCAGTAAATTTACTTGCAGTAATAATAACAACACTTTGTATGTCTGGGTTGTTACAGGACTATTTAATAACAACACTTTGTATGTCTGGGTTGTTACAGGAATACCAAGCCAGACATACAAAGTGTTGTTATTAAAATATAGGTTCCTGTAACAACCCAGACATACAAAGTGTTGTTATTATTACTGCAAGTAAATTTACTGAGTTTCTCATAGATATGATAGATAGAACTGACAATCCAGAAACAATACCACATCAATGAATGTAAAATATAGGTGTGTTATCCTAAGCAATGATATATATAGGCAGATTCTGATACCTATATTGAATGCTAAGGATATTTAATATAGTTATTTGCTAGCTCAGTGTCAATGTCTGAATGACACTGAGGCTAACAAGACAACATGGTGGTTAATAAAATATATAGAGCAAGTGATCTCACATAGAATGTTTGAGCAGCGTAGAAACAATCTTAGAATAAGTGAAGTGAAAGTACTGAGACAATATGAGAAAATAAACAAGTCAAAGTTTGTTACCAATCGTAGTTGTGTTACCAAAGCTGCCTGTGGCTGAGAGAGTTGCTACTAGCACTGAGCTGAGCGGTGCGGTGCAGCAGAGAGCAGCCGGGAAGATGTTTGCAGCGTGGCGTTGCGGATGGATCCGAATGCGGCCGTCGGTGACGTCACCCGCCAAACAGCTGAGCCTGTAGAATCCGGAGAAGTTGCAACCGGAGCTGGGAAAGGTTGCTGAAGGATCCGGTACAGCGGTAAATGCTATAAGTAGCAAGATCTGGTTATAAGATCGCAGAGAGTCTCAGCAAGAGACTAATAACATAGATATGAGACAAAAGGTAGTCCGTGAAAAACGGAGGGGCCAGTATCAGTGTAGTTAGAACATTCAATACCAAGCAATGATGTTAAACAGAGGTGTGCCTTATAAAGGTGATGCAAAGGTGAGATGGAGGCTGGGAGGATTAACCCATCACTACCCATAAGGATGTTACAGATTCCCCCATAGGAAACAATGGAGCTGTTTGAACTGAAAAAAAACCTAACACCTGCAAAAAAGCCGCGTTCAGCTCCTAACGCAGCCCCATTGTTTGCTATGCGGTAACCCTTCCTACGTCTGCACTTAACACTCTAACATGTACCCCGAGTCTAAACACCCCTAACCTTACACTTATTAACCCCTAATCTGCCACCCCCGCTATCGCTGACCCCTGCATATTATTATTAACCCCTAATCTGCCACTCCGTAAACCGCCGCTACTTACAATATCCCTATGTACCCCTAATCTGCTTCCCTAACATCGCCGACCCCTATATTATATTTATTAACCCCAAATCTGCCCCCCACAACGTCGCCTCCACCTGCCTACACTTATTAACCCCTAATCTGCCAAGCGGACCTGAGCGCTACTATAATAAAGTTATTAACCCCTAATCTGCCTCACTAACCCTATAATAAATAGTATTAACCCCTAATCTGCCCTCCCTAACATCGCCGACACCTAACTTCAATTATTAACCCCTAATCTGCCGACCGGAGCTCACCGCTATTCTAATAAATGTATTAACCCCTAAAGCTAAGTCTAACACTAACACCCCCCTAAGTTAAATATAATTTAAATCTAACTAAATAAATTAACTCTTATTAAATAAATTATTCCTATTTAAAGCTAAATACTTACCTGTAAAATAAACCCTAATATAGCTACAATATAAATTATAATTATATTATAGCTATTTTAGGATTAATATTTATTTTACAGGTAACTTTGTATTTATTTTAACCAGGTACAATAGCTATTAAATAGTTAAGAACTATTTAATAGCTAAAATAGTTAAAATAATTACAAATTTACCTGTAAAAGAAATCCTAACCTAAGTTACAATTAAACCTAACACTATACTATCAATAAATTAATTAAATAAACTACCTACAATTACCTACAATTAACCTAACACTACACTATCAATAAATTAATTAAATACAATTCCTACAAATAAATACAATTAAATAAACTTGCTAAAGTACAAAAAATAAAAAAGAACTAAGTTACAAAAAATAAAAAAATATTTACAAACATAAGAAAAATATTACAACAATTTTAAACTAATTACACCTACTCTAAGCCCCCTAATAAAATAACAAAGCCCCCCAAAATAAAAAAATGCCCTACCCTATTCTAAATAACTAAAGTTCAAAACTCTTTTACCTTACCAGCCCTGAACAGGGCCCTTTGCGGGGCATGCCCCAAAGAATTCAGCTCTTTTGCTTGTAAAAAAAAATACAATACCCCCCCCCAACATTACAACCCACCACCCACATACCCCTAATCTAACCCAAACCCCCCTTAAATAAACCTAACACTAAGCCCCTGAAGATCTTCCTACCTTGTCTTCACCTCCCCGGGTTCACCGATCTGTCCAGAAGAGCTCCTCCGATGTCCTGATCCAAGCCCAAGCGGGGGGCTGAAGAGGTCCATGATCCGGCTGAAGTCTTCATCCAAGCGGGAGCTGAAGAGGTCCATGATCCGGATGAAGTCTTCATCCAAGCGGGAGCTGAAGAGGTCCATGATCCGGATGAAGTCTTCTATCAACGGCATCTTCAATCTTCTTTCTTCCGATCCATCTTGCAGACCTCCGACGCGGAACATCCTGCTGGCCCGACGGACTAACGACGAATGACGGTTCCTTTAAGGGACGTCATCCAAGATGGCGTCCCTCGAATTCCGATTGGCTGATAGGATTCTATCACCCAATCGGAATTAAGGTAGGAAAATTCTGATTGGCTGATGGAATCAGCCAATCAGATTCAAGTTCAATCCGATTGGCTGATTCAATCAGCCAATCAGATTGAGCTCGCAATCTATTGGCTGTTCCGAATCAAATATTAATCCTAAAATAGCTATAATATAATTATAATTTATATTGTAGCTATATTAGGGTTTATTTTACAGGTAAGTATTTAGCTTTAAATAGGAATAATTTATTTAATAAGAGTTAATTAATTTCGTTAGATTAAAATTATATTTAATTTAGGGGGGTGTTAGTGTTAGGGTTAGACTTAGCTTTAGGGGTTAATACATTTATTAGAATAGCGGTGAGCTCCGGTCGGCAGATTAGGGGTTAATAATTGAAGTTAGGTGTCGGCGATGTTAGGGAGGGCAGATTAGGGGTTAATACTATTTATTATATGGTTAGTGAGGCGGATTAGGGGTTAATAACTTTATTATAGTAGCGCTCAGGTCCGGTCGGCAGATTAGGGGTTAATAAGTGTAGGCAGGTGGAGGCGACGTTGAGGGGGGCAGATTAGGGGTTAATAAATATAATATAGGGGTCGGCGGTGTTAGGGGCAGCAGATTAGGGGTACATAAGGATAACGTAGGTGGCGGTCGGCAGATTAGGGGTTAAAAAAAATTATTCGAGTGTCGGCGATGTGGGGGGACCTCGGTTTAGGGGTGCATAGGTAGTTTATGGGTGTTAGTGTACTTTAGAGCACAGTAGTTAAGAGCTTTATAAACCGGCGTTAGCCCAGAAAGCTCTTAACTACTGACTTTTTTCCTGCGGCTGGAGTTTTGTCGTTAGATGTCTAACGCTCACTTCAGAAACGACTCTAAATACCGGAGTTAGAAAGATCCCATTGAAAAGATAGGATACGCAATTTACGTAAGGGGATCTGCGGTATGGAAAAGTCGCAGATGAAAAGTGAGCGTTAGACCCTATTTTGAGTGACTCCAAATACCGGCGGTAGCCTAAAACCAGCGTTAGGAGCCTCTAACGCTGGTTTTCACGGCTAACGCCAAACTCCAAATCTTGGTCTAAGATAGCTACAATGTAATTAATAATTACATTGTAGCTATTTTAGGATTTATATTTATTTTACAGGTAACTTTGTATTTATTTTAACTAGGTAGAATAGTTATTAAATAGTTATTAACTATTTAATAACTACCTAGCTAAAAGAAATACAAAATTACCCGTAAAATAAATCCTAACCTAAGTTAAAATTAAACACTACACTATCAATAAATAAATTTTATTAATTAACTACAAATACCTACAATTAAATACAATTAAATAAACTAAGTTACAAAAAATAAAAAAACCTAAGTTACAAAAAATAAAAAAATATTACAAGATTTTTAATCTAATTATACCTAATCTAAGCCGCCTAATAAAATAACAAAGCCCCCCAAAATAAAAAAAATGTCCTACCCTATTCTAAATTACAAAAGTTAACAGCTCTATTACCTTACCAGCCCAACATTACAACCCACCACCCACATACCCTTACTCTAACCCAAACTCCCCTTAAATAAATAAAATTAAATTGTACCTAGTTAAAATAAATTTAAATTTTGCCTGTAAAATAAAAATAAATCCTAAAATAGCTACAATATAATTATTAGTAATATTGTAGCTATATTAGGGTTTATTTTATAGGTAAGTATTTAGTTTTAAATAGGATTAATTTAGTTAATAAGAGTAATTTTTAATTTAGATTTATTAAAATAATATTTAAGTTAGAGGGTGCTAGGGTTAGTGTTAGACTTATGTTTAGGGGTTAATTAGTTTAATATAGATGGCGGCGGTATAGGGGGAGCAGGATAGGGGTTAATACATTTATTATAGGTGGCGACGGTGTAGGGGTGGCAGATTAGGGGTTAATAAGTTTAATATAGGTGGTGGCAGGGGCCGGGAGCGGCGGTTTAGGGGTTAAACAATTTATTTAGTTGCGGCGGGGTACGGGATCGGCAGGATAGGGTTATTACATTTATTATAGGTGGCGGCGGTATATGGGGGCAGGATAGGTGTTAATAGGTATTATGTAAGTGGCGGCTGGTCCGGGAGTGGCGGTTTAGGGGTTAATATATTTATTATAGTTGCGGCGGGGTCCGGGGTCAGCGGTTTAGGGGGTAATAACTTTATTTAGGTGGCGGCAGTGTAGGGGGGCAGATTAGGGGTGTTTAGACTCGGGGTACATGTTAGGGTGTTAGGTGTACACACTTCCCATAGGAATCAATGGGATGTCGGGCAGCAGCGAACATGAACTTTCGCTATGGTCAGACTCCCATTGATTCCTATGGGATCCGCCACCTCCAGGGCGGTGGATTGAAAACCAGGTACGCTGGGCCGGAAAAGTGCAGAGTGTACCTGCTAGTTTTTTGATAACTAGCAAAATTAGTCAGATTGTGCCGAACTTGTGTTCGGAACATCTGGAGTAACGTAAGAATCGATCTGTGTCGGACGGAGCCCGGCGGATCGAAGCTTACGTCACAAAATTCTACTTTTGCCAGTGTGTAGGGCTTGATAACTTAGGCGAATCAGCCTCGCCACAAATACGCTGCGGAATTCCAGCATATTTGAGGTTGACGGCTTGATAACTAGAGGCCTATGTATTTTATATTTAGCTCAGTGTGTCTTAATTAAGGCAGAATTGAGCAATATTTAAATTTGCTGTCCATCCTAAATACAAATGTTAAAACACATAGATAAATTCGGATCTTTAGATTGTATAATGTTACATTTTTTTGTTTTGATCTGTATTATATTTGTTCAAAGAATATGTATGTGTTATTATTAATTATATTCTACATTTATTAAGTAAGAATGTTCTTATTCTCTTTGGGCATTGGTATGAACCCTCATTATACTATTGCACAGGTGTGTTGTAAAGGGGTGTGGCTGTTTATACCTGCTCCTATTTAAGAGTGATGTATTCTCATTATGTGTACTGACATGACTAAGGACTAAGGTTCGAAACGTTGTCTCCTTTTGTGCACCTTGGTGTCTTAATACATTTCTGAATTATTCATGAACTTTGGAAGTGGTGAGTGTTGCTGTCTTTCTGGATTGTGTATTTCATTTTGGGACTTAGTGTGGAGTCTCTGACAGATTTGTACCCTTTCATCTGCTGCACTGCTCCTTTTTCTGTTTTGTGATCATCCTAAATACAAGGCAGACCTGGGTCTCCATCACCGCAGGGGTTCTATGGTCTACTTATTTTATTACCAACCATTCAGGCAGGAAGCCTTTTGGAAATATTAACTTTGAAGGTCCCCATCTTATGGCAACAGTGTGTAAATAAGGTTTCTTCAGATGTGACATTACCTCGTACAGTTTGGGATAAATGTTCTCTTTGTACTTTTGAGACATCAGATAACTGGATTAGTATTGTATATTCAAAAAGCAACTGGTCTGAGTCAAATCCTGACTTCAGAACTGTAATACAAAGATGTGTGACTTTACAGTACAAAACTTATATTTAAAATAGTTTCATATATAGATGATATAATCTGTATATTTTACAGTTATTTCACCTTTACATGACAACTCTGTGGTTTGGGTTTTACTATCTGTATTAAAATGCCTATTCAAAATAATGTCACCCTGCTATAGATCTGCAAGGCTGATACCTAGTACTTCTTGCTCCTAGTGGGCAAGGAAGGAAATGGGTACATGCATAGGCATGTAGATGTTAAAGGGAAATTTTAAAAGAAGATAACATTTTAAAGGGATAGTGTACTATAATTGTTTTCTCCCCTTTAATGTGTACCCAGTGAATATTTAATTTGTAGCCAGTGATCCATTTTACTAGTTGTAGTGCATTAAAGTATCCATGAATTTAACCTTTACCATTATTTTGTTATTTTAAATAGCTAATTTTGCCTGTTGGAACTGCCACCTTTACTGAAAATGTCAGTATATCAGTGCTGGCTAGAGTAAAACTACGTAGACAAGATTCAGTAAAAAGAAAAACAATTCCAGTGTGTGTGGGGTGATAGAGAAAGGTAATAAAATGTTAATTTTCAATTGCTTTCTCTAAGGGCCTGACGGTCTAAAGCTCTCTGTTCTGGCAACATTATTTAAGAAGTCTCTCAATTTTTTTTTTTATATAAAGGCAAATGTTAGCTTGAGAACTGTCTATATAGCTATGCAGAAATATAATGCTGAAAAATGGCCCCTACATTGTTTGTAGGATTTCTCTCCATGTTGGCAAGTTTTTGATCATCTGGCCCTTAGTATTGGACTTTGTTTATGCAGTAAGAGATAAGCTAAGAAGGACTTTCTGAGTATATAGAGAGATTAGATAATAAGGTCTGCTCTCTCTACAAGTCCATTTAACCTCTTGAACCATTATGACGTACATATACATCATGTGGGATGACGCCCATCTTACTGAATAACATATTTATATATATATATATATATATATATATATATATATATATATATATATATATATATATATATGTCCTAGCTGCAGGAAGCTCCAGCAGTCTCAGCTGTCAAATGACAGCTGATAGCTGCTCTTACTGAGCTGCACGCATCTGTCTGCATATGGAATTGGAGCACGATCAGGGCTCCGGTTCCATATTAAGGCAGATGCCAGATCATTACAGACAGTGAAACTGTTTGTGTTATTGTCTGTAACGTTCATCTGCTGGTGCTGGCAGGAGGTGTGTGAAGGAAAAAGGAAGGCAGGTGGTGGCACATCAGTTTTAGAGGGAGTGGGAGGGGCCTTACATTGTAGAAAAAAAGTTGCGCTCCACTACAGAAAAGGAGTGGAATGTGGGGTAGGGTCCCTAGTTAACGAACACCGGGAGTGGGGAGGTGAGAGGGAATACTACACTACAGATTGTTTTTTAAATATAAATAAAAAAACAATAATTAAAATATCCATAATTTAGGTACTTACAGACAGGTGTGGGAGGGGGAGGGTTAGAGAGCTAAGCTGAAAGTGTGCTATACCTCTGCATAAGTAGGAGAATTCTTCATTTAGATATATACTATGTTTTGTATTGAAATTTAAGTTAAAGACACTGCACGCACATATATATACAGTATATATATATATATATATATATATATATATATATATAAAAAGATAGAGATGTACTCACAGGACTTCCACAAAAACTTTTAATTTAGGAATGTTTTCGGGGTTCACAACCCCTTCATCAGCATGTGATGTAAACCCCGAAAACGTTCCTAAATTAAACGTTTTTGTGGAAGTCCTGTGAGTGCATCTCTATCTTTATATATGCCTTTTATACTTGCACCCAGGCTGTTAACTCATGGTGGGCTGAGCTGGAAAGCTGCTTCCGGGTGGTAAATCGCCATAGAACAAGCCATAGAACAAGCCACTGAGCTGTTGTTCGTTCCTGGTAGAGCGCTTCTCTCTTTGTATGCAAATTATTATGACCCTGGGGAAGTCTCCCTATGGGTGATGGGGGAAACCAGACGTGGACTCCTTGCCCAGTGTGCTTAGAGGAATGTGGCTGCACCTCACTGACGAGGCCCATAGGAGGCCGAAACGATCGTCTGGGGTTGTCATGTTCCTTGTTCAGAGGAGAATTGCCTGGTATTTCGGGGCTGGACTGACCTTACTTGGCGGGATCAGACTGATATACTTCAGGAAAGTTTTCTTCTGTGAAAAGCACACTGGTCTAAAAGAGGCTGCTTCCGGGTGGTAAATCGCCATAGAACAAGCCACTGAGCTGTTGTTCGTTCCTGGTAGAGCGCTTCTCTCTTTGTATGCAAATTATTATGACCCTGGGGAAGTCTCCCTATGGGTGATGGGGGAAACCAGACGTGGACTCCTTGCCCAGTGTGCTTAGAGGAATGTGGCTGCACCTCACTGACGAGGTCCATAGGAGGCCGAAACGATCGTCTGGGGTTGTCATGTTCCTTGTTCAGAGGAGAATTGCCTGGTATTTCGGGGCTGGACTGACCTTACTTGGCGGGATCAGACTGATATACTTCAGGAAAGTTTTCTTCTGTGAAAAGCACACTGGTCTAAAAGAGGCTGCTTCCGGGTGGTAAATCACCATAGAACAAGCCACTGAGCTGTTGTTCGTTCCTGGTAGAGCGCTTCTCTCTTTGTATGCAAATTATTATGACCCTGGGGAAGTCTCCCTATGGGTGATGGGGGAAACCAGACGTGGACTCCTTGCCCAGTGTGCTTAGAGGAATGTGGCTGCACCTCACTGACGAGGCCCATAGGAGGCCGAAACGATCGTCTGGGGTTGTCATGTTCCTTGTTCAGAGGAGAATTGCCTGGTATTTCGGGGCTGGACTGACCTTACTTGGCGGGATCAGACTGATATACTTCAGGAAAGTTTTCTTCTGTGAAAAGCACACTGGTCTAAAAGAGGCTGCTTCCGGGTGGTAAATCGCCATAGAACAAGCCACTGAGCTGTTGTTCGTTCCTGGTAGAGCGCTTCTCTCTTTGTATGCAAATTATTATGACCCTGGGGAAGTCTCCCTATGGGTGATAGGGGAAACCAGACGTGGACTCCTTGCCCAGTGTGCTTAGAGGAATGTGGCTGCACCTCACTGACGAGGCCCATAGGAGGCCGAAACGATCGTCTGGGGTTGTCATGTTCCTTGTTCAGAGGAGAATTGCCTGGTATTTCGGGGCTGGACTGACCTTACTTGGCGGGATCAGACTGATATACTTCAGGAAAGTTTTCTTCTGTGAAAAGCACACTGGTCTAAAAGAGGCTGCTTCCGGGTGGTAAATCGCCATAGAACAAGCCACTGAGCTGTTGTTCGTTCCTGGTAGAGAGCTTCTCTCTTTGTATGCAAATTATTATGACCCTGGGGAAGTCTCCCTATGGGTGATGGGGGAAACCAGACGTGGACTCCTTGCCCAGTGTGCTTAGAGGAATGTGGCTGCACCTCACTGACGAGGCCCATAGGAGGCCGAAACGATCGTCTGGGGTTGTCATGTTCCTTGTTCAGAGGAGAATTGCCTGGTATTTCGGGGCTGGACTGACCTTACTTGGCGGGATCAGACTGATATACTTCAGGAAAGTTTTCTTCTGTGAAAAGCACACTGGTCTAAAAGAGGCTGCTTCCGGGTGGTAAATCGCCATAGAACAAGCCACTGAGCTGTTGTTCGTTCCTGGTAGAGCGCTTCTCTCTTTGTATGCAAATTATTATGACCCTGGGGAAGTCTCCCTATGGGTGATGGGGGAAACCAGACGTGGACTCCTTGCCCAGTGTGCTTAGAGGAATGTGGCTGCACCTCACTGACGAGGCCCATAGGAGGCCGAAACGATCGTCTGGGGTTGTCATGTTCCTTGTTCAGAGGAGAATTGCCTGGTATTTCGGGGCTGGACTGACCTTACTTGGCGGGATCAGACTGATATACTTCAGGAAAGTTTTCTTCTGTGAAAAGCACACTGGTCTAAAAGAGGCTGCTTCCGGGTGGTAAATCGCCATAGAACAAGCCACTGAGCTGTTGTTCGTTCCTGGTAGAGCGCTTCTCTCTTTGTATGTATATATATATATATATATATATATATATATATACATGTATACACACATACCTATACAAACATATAAACATATGCACCTTTGAGCCCTTCCCAGTTCGACAACGTGTCATATATCATATCCCTTTAAATAAATATTAGAAGATTTCTTTTCTCATTAATAAACCTTTAGTTTACATGCAATAATTATAAAATATAACTGAAATAATTTATTTACATATAACTTGTTATGGAAACTATCAATCATTAATGATTTACTTCAGGTCTCCAAAAGCACAAAATTTTTTAGAATTTTTGTGACGTGTTTGAGTGCAACTCTTAACTCACAGCTTGTATTATGAGCTTTAATTACACTCCCTGCACTGCCCATTAAAAGTATAAGGTGTACACAATTCTTTAATCTTTTTATCATCCACTTGTAATACAAGATGTGCACTATTCTTAGCGTGGGACAGAGCAAGATAGCGTACCCTGCGCTATTGACTGCACTCCACTTATAATCTAGCCCACAAAGCAAGTATCCTTCTCAAAAACACATTCTCTGCTATACTTAATGTCAAACTCGCTGTAGATAATCACAAGCCAAGTGGCTACTTCCAAAGATTTATTTTTATAATGTATTTAAATGAGTCATAGGAAGGCTGCCTTTAATATCTTGTGGGGCAATGGTACATCTGGGCAGCAGACAAACAGTGTCAATCAGGATGTAAATTATGTGCCAATAGAATGAGCTGTACAAGATCAGATAAAAAAAAATAGCACAAATCTTCAATTCACATCAATTGTTATTTTAACCTTTGAATCCCCTTCAAAAACAGTATTCTTTACGGAAAACACTACTGATTCAACTATCCTTGAGACCAATCCAAGACAATGAGGATTATGTATGAGACATCGAATGATGTGTGAAAATCTAGATAAGTTTAATTTAGTGCTCCCTCGCTCTATCATTTCAGTCCCAGTGTCAAATAAATCAACTATATTAGTCTCACAGAATATACCTGCAGTAAAATGATGTTGTCATTGATCATGTAAGTTCCTTTGAATTTATTTAGGAAATTATGCTTTGCTTTAACTTATTTTTTTATTAATTTTTACTGCTAAAGTCCAACACACTTTTTTTTTTTAAATCAAAGGTTTTTTATTAAGGTATTTAGAATAACAGTAGTTACATATAAACAACAAAACAAGTTATTTCAAAATGGGTATAACAGACAACAGTAATAAATCATGATAAACTCTCTGAGAGCTAGTATATCCCAGTGCATTACTAGCATGTCCTGGATATATACATGATAAGATTTGCTTTGATACCTTATTTTATTTTTTTACTGAATGATATTATAGTACCTCTTTAGTGAAGCATTCTGTCCTATGGTAGGATACTTTCATTTGACATATGTAGAATAAAGAAACCAACTGAGAGGTACCTTTTTTCCCCCTAATCTGGTCTATAGGCCTCTTATGGACCTATCACTAATAGCTTATGCCGCTAGAGGAAATTATAGTGATATATAGCCACTTAATGGCACAATTTATAAACATCAACAGAAAAAAATGTGAGGAAGCGGATTAATACCGCAAAAGAAAATTCACCACGTTGGGGAATGGCTAATATAACCCCCCAGGAACTCGCGTTAACCCGGAGGGGGGGGGGGGGTAGTTTGAATATAGGCAGTGTAGATCTATCAGCTGCTTTTGGTCCCCAATGGTTCTATATATCTTATTGATTTACCTACTCTGTATCTAAGTACTAAACACCAGCAAGGCCTTTCTATTCATATGACTTCATTAGTTCTATACCCACACATTATTCTTTTAAGTACGCTAGTTGTGAAAACCTGGGTAGCTACACCCCCCAAAATACCGTCGCTAACAGGGTAATAGAGAGGATGAATCACCCTCCTTGCAAGGGAAGTACACTCAATATACATATCTGAAAAGCATTAAGCATATAAAAAATAACATTTCGCAAATAAAAGTATGCATGCATTACAGTTTCCCGTACCCACTAATAGCACGCAACTGTCTCATTACAAAAAAAATAAATAAAAATAAACTAATAATACAAGGAAAATATCTAGATAGAATCCCTTGAGTCAGAGTAAAGGTAGCGTTAGGAGGGCATAATTCCATAATCACATAATGTTCTTTAACACCTGTGAACAATACCAAATCCGCTGGCTCGGCCGCAACCAGCGGGGCAGGTTTAGGTTAACATGCTGAACCCTCCCAAGGAGACAATCAATAGACCCAGGTAATATAGTGTCCTAATATACAGTTTGCGTGTCTATAGTGGGCTTTCCAACTCTACAAAAATCAAAAATACATACGAGAGTTGCATCTCTAAGGCTAGGGAAGTCTAAGTAAAGAGCTTGAGAGATACACAAATTAAGGAGTGTCTGATCCCAAGTAGCATAGAGATTCAAATGGGGAAAAAGCATAGCCACCCAAATATAACAGAGTGAGTGAAAAGTGAAGCACTATAGTATAATGAAATAATGACATAAGTGGCTCAAATACAATATGATGACCTAATATTTCATCTAGAACTCATCAGCGAACCATGCTTCCCAGCTAGTATGTAGTAAAGTACCTACTGATGGGGTTATATGTTACATATTATTGTATTGTTAAGGGTAACCCACTAGACTATCTGTTCACATTTGTGCCAATTGGCATTCACCTGCATAGTCCCATAATAACTGATAGGCTCCACTACTAAAACACCAGAATATAATAGGTAAACCAACTTGAACCTTGATAGCTTTAAAACAACATGCACTGCCTAGCAGTAAAGTACATTTTAAGCCGTGAGGCTAGAGAAAGAGAATGAAGCAGCTTCGTATTTACCGGAGAATGTCAGCCAGTAACACGTCTCCAGCAAGCTGAATGGAACTATTATAAGGAGCACTGATTACCCCTCCTAAATCCCATAATAAAATAAAGTAAAGTGAAGTTCTATGGGAGCAAGAAGCAGTATAAACATAAAATCACTGTAACTACACCTCCATTAATGGCATCAGAGCTATACATATTTATAGTTATAGTTTGGAGGGAGATATAACATTTAAATTATAGTTCCAGTTATAACTCTATCTTCCATCAGACAATAAGGTTTAATGGTAAGCTAACTTAATATAATGATGGGGCTAAAGTGTATCACCAGATAACATTAGAACTTGGGTAATAAATAATAAACTTGTTGTCACAAGAGCACAGTCCAATGTATTGGGACAGCTAGTAATGTCAGCCGATACCCCTTTTCTGAGAATGTCCCACCCCAGATGCATTAGGGAGCAAATAGGTCAGTTTGTAAGCGTTAATATAATGTTTCCTTAGGTTAAATTTACCAGAGCATAAAACATACACAAAATAAGATTATATAACATTGAATGGGAACAAGGGAAGCAAAAAGGTTAGGCATCGCATTAATTGGCAGTTCAGTTGTGCAAGTATGTTCATATTTTAGTCGTGATTTCAACTATGTCCAAGTATGGGAACTAGAGCGCAGCCACAGGCAAAAGTTTCTCCAATTGTATGACTTGGAGACTTCTTGCGAACCCCCATCACACATGTCCATATTGTATCCCATATCCTAAACTCTAATAAATTTGAGTAACATATGAATATTGACAGTCCAAACAGGTTATAAACTAATACTTAGAGCTAGACATAACGTAAATCTGAACTAGTGTGGGGTATAATGTCCGTGAAAATGAAATAATCTCTGATAGTCCCCAGATATCAAAGACCATCAATAAAGCCCGGTGCGTGCAGTCAGTGTCCCAAGATTGCAACTAGACATCAAGCCAGTGGGCCATCAGTTGAATGTGGAGAGCTGCACGGGACTTTGAGATCTTACCCGATTCCCCTTCTGACAGCGCCAATCTTGATGCGGCTAACACAGGAGCCGAGAACTGAGTAGATGGGGAGAGAACATCGCCGGAGGAAACCCTCTAGCCGCATCCATGCCATTGAAGCCAAGGGTGTCGGGTAAGTGCACCTGACAAGAGGCCCCTCAGTACCTGACAGGGAGGGTCCCACGCATGAGACATAGCAGCCGGTCAACCCCGGATCATCAGATAGAAGCACACCGCACATTGAGGAACTAGCCCCAATCATCCTCACTGGCACCTGTTTTCTCTCGGGCGTATTAGTGATCACGGGAGCATAGGAGAGAGATGTGTCGTGCCCATACCCTTGATGCCACAAGTAAGCTCTTATTTGCTCCATAGTCAGAGTGTCACAGAGTGTTAGGGAACATATATTAGGCTCCCTAACGTTAAGATGGGGTCGCAAGTTGATACACTGCACTTCATGTTTCTCCATGGGCGCCATTTTCTTCTCCTTTAGTAGTTGCTGCTTAGATTGCGCTGTTATGATGGATGTAAGGTTAGCGAAGTGCGAATCCACCTTCCGATCCAAAGTGACAAGCAATGCCAACAATTCGTTGTGAAGGGTCTCATCCATATTGAGAAGTTCCTCTGTTGCCCGTTAATATTAGGCTGTAAACTGATCAATAAGCCACGAGGGACACAGTAAAGCAAACTTGTTCATGTGGCGTTTCACAGGCCCGCAGACAACCTCTGTGTTATCTTCATCTAAGCATCCTCGGGACCCCAGGAAGGGGATCATCCACCTATGGAGGGTTGTCCCGTTACCACCCATATATGGCACAAAGTGTAAAAGTCTCTGTTTTATAAGTAAATTAGCTTTTTTGAGTATTTTACTTGAGGAGCTCTATGTAAAGACGTCCACACTGCTTGGTTGTTGGCTCCGCCCCCCCCCAACACACTTTTGATGTTAGCAGATTCTTTATTATAGTTCATTAAAAAAATGTTAATTTATTATTCAAATTATAGTTTCATAAAGCTATTTCTGTTAATAGTGACAGATTAAAAACATGTTTGGTATAGTGCATAATAGAAAAGTATCAAATAAAGTTTAGAATATAACAAACAAGTTTAATTACAATATTGCTGCCATAGTGTAATAATATAGAATATGTTTGACACAGTGTGGTCGTGATATTAGAACTAAGCATGTACAGTAAGGCATGAACTTAAAGCAGCTATAAAAATACAATTTAAAGAGACACACAATCAAAATTAACCTTTCATTATTCAGATAGAGCATGCAATTTTAATCAACTTTCCAATTTACTTTCATTAACAAAACGTGCACAGTCTTTTTATATTTAAACTTTTTGAGTCACCAGCTCCTACTGAGCATGTGCAAGAATAAGTGTGTATGCATTTGTGAATGGCTGATTGCTGTCACATGGTACGTGTATGCATTTGTGATTGGCATGGTACTGGGGGAGTGGAAAAAGACATAACTTTTAAAATTAATTTAATTAGGTAGCTTGTAGGGAGCTTGTAGGGTTAATTTTAGCTTTAGTGTAGTGTAGTAAACAACCCAAAGTAATGATCTAGGCCATATTTGGTATATTTCATGCCACCATTTCACCACCAAATGCGATCAAATAAAAAAAAATTGTTAACTTTTTCTCTAACTTTAGGTTTCTCACTGAAATTATTTACAAACAGCTTGTGCAATTATGGCACAAATAGTTGTAAATGCTTCTCTGGGATCCCCTTTGTACAGAAATATCAGACATATATATGACTTTAGCATTGCGTTTTGGCAATTAGAAGGCCTCTAAATGCCGCTGTGCACCACAAATGTATTATGCCCAGCAGTGAAGGGGTTACTTAGGTAGCTTGTAGGGTAATTTTAGCTTTAGTGTAGAGATCAGCCTCCCACCTGACACATCCCACCCCTGATCCCTTCCTGACCCCCCTCAAACAGCTCTATTCCCTCCCCCACCTCACCATTGTTACCACCATTTTAAGTACTGGCAGAAAGTCTGCCAGTACTAAAATAAAAGGCTTTATATATATATATATATATATATTATGCAGGGTTGGATCCCCCTTTGCCCCCACCTCCCTGATTCCCCCAAGCAGCTCCCTAACCCTCCCCACTATACCTATATGCTGCCATATTTAGTACTGGCGGCTGTCTGCCAGTACCAAATTTGCTGAAAAATTTATGTTATATTTTTTAGAATCTAAAAATCATTATTCTGTAGGGTAGCTGCCCCTCTCAATTCCCTCCCCTTCCCCCTCCCAGATCCCTTTCCCTTTCAACATTTATTCCCCCCTCCCTCCTTTCCATACATTACATTGAATATCAATGTAGCGTGCAAGCACATGCGCACGCCCCCGCCCCCTTGCACGCTCATGCACGTGAAGTTACCCTGGAGTGAGCACTGATTGGCTAAAATGCAAGTCTGTCAAAAGAACTGAAATAAGGGGAGAGTTTGCAGAAGCTTAGATACAAGGTAATCACAGAGGTAAAAAGTGTATTTCTATAACAGTGTTGTATATGTAAAACTGGGGAATGGGTAATAAAGGGATTATCTTTCTTTTTAAACAACAAAAATTCTGGTTTTGACTGTCCCTTTAATACAGCCTCCTCTGCTTCACACACCAGCTATTGCTCACCCTTTCAACCCACTCCCCCTTGCATGCATATAGCCTCCTTATCCCCTTTCCTTCACATACAGCCTCTGCTCACCTTCACATTATGTCCACACAATAACACATTTGTCTAATGACATGCCATCTCCGAGACCACTAGCTTTAAAACCTGTCCTCCCTCAGGCCTCTCTAAAAGGCCAGATTTTGAGTATATCTAAAAAGGAGCACAGGTGGAATCATCATCTGATTAGTAAACATGGTTATTTTAGCTTCTGCCATCCAAGGTAATCCTGAAAATCTCGTCTTTTGGGAAGGCCTGAGTACAGATTTGACAAATAGTGTCCTAGACTGTTGCAAAAGTTATCTCTGGTAATTTTCTTTAAAAGATATCACATTTGCACAAACCTGTATATATACATGAGAGGTGCCCAAAATAAATGTGTTTTATTATGTCCATTGCATAAGTTAAGGTAGGATTAGGCAACTGGGTATATTTCTCATTTTCATTTATCATGGTCATATTTGTATCTCTGCTTTACTCCAACCCAGTAAACTGTGTCATTTGCCAGGCTATTGAAAATCATGCTATACCTTCCAAGGATCAGCTCTTTGCATGTTTATTTATATAGTTTTAAAAAAAATACATTTCACCCCAAACACCAGGTCAACCCTCACCAGGGACATAAAGAACTAATGAATCCTTTCTAACATTTTGGCAATAAAAAAAAAAAGTGTGCTACAGAATGTAATGGAAGTGCACGATACTTCAGACATATTTTTTTATGTCAACATAATTAAAACTCCCTTAAAGGGACATGAGACACTTCATGATTGCAATATAAAGGGCCAGATTACGAGTGGTGTTCTTAAAGCTACTCGCAAGTAATATCGGGTTTAAAATTGCTGTTTGCGTGTGTCATATGTAGCGCCTGTATTACAAGTTGAAGGTAAACACGATCGCTTGAGCGCAATTGAGGGAATATCTTTATAAATTTGAGATATACCAAGTTCGGCTTTTTTCTCGCATCAGGGTAAGGCACAAGCAAAAGTGTTTTACTTTCAACATGTAATACGAGAGCTATCCAACGCGTGCAAAAAAGGTTAAGTCTAGTGGCGTTAGCTTGTCCCTTTGCCCTATAATTTAACTTAAAGTGATAGTGTACACTACAGCCTTCACAAGCCTAAACCTGTTGGATATATGCCCCAAATAGGCCTTAATGAAGTAATAAGATACTTTCAGAAAACGTTTTCACTAAGCTTGTATGTTAATTTGTTGCAAGTCTGAAGAAAAGTCTTGTTATTATAGGGTGTTTTATGACCCTTTAATACTGCTTTAATATTCCTAAACCAGAGCTCTCAATTGTAGTAAGGGATTGTCACGATTTGGACGCTCTCTCCCTGGTCCTGCACACAGCTTACAATTTAGGGCAAAAGTCCTGGATTCCAGAGTAAACTCAGGGACTGCCCAGCTGCACTAATGGCTCTTCCTGACTCCACCAACAACATGTCCAACACAACCTGCAGCTGACAACAACACAACTGTGGCCACTTCCCACAAATGCTCCCTCATCTGTCTGTCCTAGAAAGGCTCTAAAAAAAGTTGGAATGTTTGCCTAAACAGGCCATCTGATGTGTGGTTGTCCCTGGCTACTGCCCAGAGTGGTGCAGCTGGCCTCACTGAGCATGTGGAGGGCCTAACCAGAGACCAGTGAGCAGAGGGTTGTGATTCCAGTGATCAGGAGAAGTGGTTGGCCATGGGGCTACAGACTTGAACTTACCAAGACCCAGTGTTCTTGGAAGATCCCTTGTGATCTGGCTTATCTACCCTACTGCTTACCATCCATGCCACAACAATATTACAGCTCCATCTTTGTTTGGGGATTTTAACCACATGGAAGTTAAACAGCTGCTCACTGCAAAGAGGTAGAGAAAATATATTTCCAATTCGCAAAGGGAAGCATACTGAGATTTGCACCTTGATCATCCCTTTGTTATTTGCCCTTCTACCTTTTATTTAGTATCCATCAGCTGCTTCCCTGGATTTTACTTTTACTCTTTTTAAGTGGCTACTCCCTGGCACTTACATTTATGTATTGACAGCATTTAGTACATATACAGATGTGTACTGATGTTTCAAAATGATTGTTAATGTTTCCTATGCTGGTTGTGTGAATAGGGACTCTTTAATACTAGGTCTAGCTGACAGATTAATAAGTGTATAAAGAAGCTTTGGGTTGCATCCACTCTTGTGTTGGGTCCCTTAGCATTACAGGTACAAATTACAAGTTAGTTTTAGGTGTAAAACAGATTCTGCATATGTGTCAAATACAAGTATTCCAGTGGTGGTACCTTCTCCTTCAGTTACTGAATTTGATGTAACAGGTAACATGGCCTGCAGTTTATTATCGTGCTATGGTTATCAGTCCCCCAACTAGTCTAAAATTTACAGTTCCTACCACAGATTATTGTTATACTCTTTTATACTGTAATTTTATTCTCTTTCTATAGATAGCAGTGACTTAAGCCCACTCTTTTTTTGGAATTACTTTTTAAGATTCCCTCAAAATTAATCCATGCATAAATTTACACAGAAATGAGTGGTCCAAATGATTTAAACTCTTTCAAACAAAATACCAGTTACTTTTTCAGGGTTTCCACAGGCATATTTATACCAAAAACATTTATCCTTCTTCAAGCTCTTGTATTGAACTCTCTGCTGATGGGCTGAACTGTACCCTGTCACAGCGGCCCTGATATTCAAAACCTCTCTGCTCAGGTGAGATATTCCAAAATGACCCCTAGTGAATTTTTCAAAAGGCAGATTTTGCGTTACTTCTACAAGGGGAGGTCCCTGCATTTCTGTATGTGAAGGAAAGTCAAGCTCAGTGCAATATAGCGCTTCATGACAAAACAGTTCTGCTGCATTTACACTTTATGCTTTGTAAGTTATATCACTTCATATTATTTTGTTTTACATTTAAACTTTGCACTTTTTTTTGTATATTATTTTGTATATAGCATTGTATTTAGGATTGAGATTTTACAAATTCTGATTATAGAGCAGGGGGTTTGATTATAGAGCAGATAAATTAAATAAACTAAACTAAATTACAAAAAAAACTCACTAAATTACAAAAAACAAAAAAAGATTACAAGAATATTAGGCTAATTACACCTACTCTAAGCCCCCTAATAAAATAAAGAAGCCCCACAAAATAATAAAGGTCCCTACCCTATTCTAAATTAAAAAGTAACCAGCTCTTTTACTAGCCCTTAAAAGGGCTTTTTGCGGGACATGCCCCTAAGTAATCAGCTTTTTTGCCTGTAAAAAAGAAATACAACCCCCCCAACATTAAAACCCACCACCCACATACCCCTACTCTAACCCAAACCCCCCCTTAAATAAACCTAACACTACCCCCCTGAAGATCTCCCTACCTTGAGTCGTGTTCACCCAGCCGGGCACTGATGGACCAAAAGAGGACATCCGGAGCGGCAGAAGTCATCATCCTATCAGGGCAGAAGAGGATATCTGGACCGGCAGACATCTTCATCCAAGCGGCATCTTCTATCTTCATCCATCCGGAGCAGAGCGGAGCCATCTTCTTCCAGCCGACGCGGATCCATCCTCTTCAACCTACGCCTACTCGCCAAATGAAGGTTCCTTTAAATGACGTCATCCAAGATGGCGTCCCTCAAATTCCGATTGGCTGATAGGATTCTATCAGCCAATCGGAATTAAGGTAGGAAAAATCTGATTGGCTGATCCAATCAGCCAATCAGATTGAGCTCGCATTCTATTGGCTGTTCCGATTAGCCAATAGAATGCGAGCTCAATCTGATTGGCTGATTGGAACAGCCAATCGGATTGAACTTGAATCTGATTGGCTGATTTAATCAACGAATCAAATTTTTCCTACCTTTATTCCGATTGGCTGATAGAATCCTATCAGCCAATCAGAATTCGAGGGACACCATCTAGGATGACATCATTTAAAAGAACCTTCACTCGGCGAGTAGGCGTCGGTTGAAGAGGATGGATCTGCGTCGGCTGGAAGAAGATGGCTCCGCTCCGCTCCGGATGGATGAAGATAGAAGATGCCGTTTGGATGAAGATGTCTGCCGGTCCGGATGTCCTCTTCTGCCTAGATAGGATGATGACTTCTGCCACTGCGGATGTCCTCTTTTGGTCCATCGGTGCCCGACTGGGTGAACACGACTCAAGGTAGGGAGATCTTCAGGAGGGTAGTGTTAGGTTTATTTAAGGGGGGTTTGGGTTAGAGTAGTGGTATGTGGGTGGTGGGTTTTAATTTTGGGGTGGGGGTTGTATTTTTTTTTACAGGCAAAAGAGCGGATTACTTTGGGGCATGCCCCGCAAAAAGCCCTTTTAAGGGCTAGTAAAAGAGCTGGTTACTTTTTAATTTAGAATAGGGTAGGGACCTTTATTATTTTGGGGGGCTTTTTTATTTTATTAGGGGGCTTAGAGTAGGTGTAATTAGCCAAATATTCTTGTAATCTTTTTTTATTTTTTGTAATTTAGTGTTTTGTTTTTTTTGTAATTTAGTTTAGTTTATTTATTTATTTAATTTATTTAATTAATTTATTGATAGTGTAGTGTTAGGTTTAATTGTAACTTAGGTTAGGATTTATTTTACAGGTAATTTTGTAATTATTTTAACTAGGTAGCTATTAAATAGTTATTAACTATTTAATAGCTATTGTACCTAGTTAAAATAAATACAAAGTTGCCTGTAAAATAAATATAAATCCTAAAATAGCTACACTATAATTATTCGTTATATTGTAGCTATATTAGGGTTTATTTTACAGGTAAATATTTAGTTTTAAATAGGAAGACTTTAGTTAATAAGAGTTAATTTATTTCGTTAGATTAAAATTATATTTAACTTAGGGGGGTGTTAGGGTTAGGGTTAGACTTAGCTTTAAGGGTTAATAAATTTATTAGAGTCCAGTCGTTAGATTTGGGGTTAATAAGTTTAGGTAAGGTAGCGGCGACGTTGGGGGGGCAGATTAGGGGTTAATAAAACACAATTTATGCTTACCTGATAAATTTATTTCTCTTGTGGTGTATCCAGTCCACGGATCATCCATTACTTGTGAGATATTCTCATTCCCAACAGGAAGTTGCAACAGGACACCCACAGCAGAGCTGTAATATAGCTCCTCCCCTAACTGTCATAGCCAGTCATTCGACCGAAAACAAGCAGAGAAAGGAGGAACCATAGGGTGCAGTGGTTACTGTAGTTTAAATTTAAAAATTACCTGCCTTAAAATGACAGGGCGGGCCGTGGACTGGATACACCACAAGAGAAATAAATTTATCAGGTAAGCATAAATTGTGTTTTCTCTTGTAAGGTGTATCCAGTCCACGGATCATCCATTACTTGTGGGATACCAATACCAAAGCTAAAGTACACGGATGAAGGGAGGGACAAGGCAGGAACTTAAATGGAAGGAACCACTGCCCGTAAAACCTTTCTCCCAAATATAGCCTCCGAAGAAGCAAAAGTATCAAATTTGTAAAATTTTGAAAAAATATGAAGCGAAGACCAAGTCGTCGCCTTGCAAATCTGATCAAAAGAAGCCTCATTTTTAAAGGCCCAATGGAAGCCACAGCTCTAGTGGAATGAGCTGTAATCCTTTCAGGAGGTTGCTGTCCAGCAGTCTCATAGGCTAAGCGGATTAAGCTTCTTAGTCAAAAAGAAAAAGAGGTTGCCGAAGCCTTTTGACCTCTCCTCTGTCCAAAGTAGACAACAAACAAAGCAGATGTTTGACGAAAATCTTTAGTAGCTTGTAAGTAAAACTTTAAAGCACGGACCACGTCCAAATTGTGTAACACAAGGATGGAACAACAATCTCTTGATTGATATTCTTGTTAGATACCACCTTAGGTAAGAACCCAGGTTTGGTACGCAGGACTACCTTATCCGTATGAAAAATCAGATAAGGAGAATCACATTGTAAGGCAGATAGCTCAGAGACTCTACGAGCCGAGGAAATAGCTACCAAAAAAAGAACTTTCCAAGATAAAAGCTTGATATCTATGGAATGAAGAGGTTCAAACGGAACTCCTTGAAGAACCTTAAGAACCAAGTTTAAGCTCCATGGTGGAGCAACAGGTTTAAACACAGGCTTGATTCTAACTAAAGCCTGACAAAATGCCTGAACGTCTGGAACATCTGCCAGACGCTTAAAGGGACATTATACACTCATTTTTTCTTTGCATAAGTGTTTTGTAGATGATCTATTTATATAGCCCCTAAAGTTTGTTTTTTTTAAAAATGTATAATTTTGCTTATTTTTAAATAACATCGCTCTGATTTTCAGACTCCTTACCAAGCCCCTAAGTTTTATGTGAATACTGTCAGCTACCTTCTCCAGCTTGCTCCTGTTTGTGTAAAGGGTCTTTTCATATGCAAAAGAAGTGGGAGGGGGGAGGGTCTTATTTCCCACTTGCAGTGGGCTTTACTCCTACCTTTTCAACAGAGCTAAACTGACAGCTTCTAAGTAAGTTTTTAAACAGTTTTATACTGGATATTTATATCAGTATCTGTTCATCTTATTCTTTATAGTAGTGTCTATTACATGCAGTTATATGAAAATGAGTGTATACTGTCCCTTTAACTAGCTGACAATCCTTTTTCCAAACCTTCTTGGAGAAAAGATAATATCCTAGCAATCCTGACCTTACTCCATGAGTAACCCTTGGATTCAGAGATATCTACGCCATACCTTATGGTAAATTTTCCTGGTGACAGGCTTTCGTGCCTGTCTTAAGGTATCAATAACTGACTCGGAAAAGCCACGCTTTGATAAAATCAAGCGTTCAATCTCCAGGCAGTCAGCCTCAGAGAAATTAGATTTGGATGGTTGAAAGGACCCTGAAGTAGAAGGTCCTGTTTCAGAGGCAGAGACCATGGTGGAAAGGATGACATGTCCACTAGATCTGCATACCAGGTCCTGCGTGGCCACGCAGGTGCTATCAGAATCACCGATGCTCTCTCCTGCTTGATCTTGGCAATCAGTCGAGGGAGCAGAGGAAACGGTGGAAACACATAAGCCAGGTTGAAATACCAGGGCGCTGCTAGAGCATTTATCAGTGTCGCCTTGGGATCCCTGGACCTGGATCCGTAACACGGAAGCTTGGCATTCTGGCGAGACGCCATGAGATCCAGTTCTGGTTTGCCCCAACGATGAATCAGTTGTGCAAATGCCTCCGGATGGAGTTCCCACTCTCCTGATGAAAAGTCTGACGACTTAGAAAATCCGCCTCCCAGTGCTCTACACCTGGGATATGGATAGCTGATAGGTGGCAAGAGTGAATCTCTGCCCAGCAAATTATTTTTTAAACTAAC
Organism: Bombina bombina; assembly: GCF_027579735.1. Classification (NCBI taxonomy): domain Eukaryota; kingdom Metazoa; phylum Chordata; class Amphibia; order Anura; family Bombinatoridae; genus Bombina; species Bombina bombina. The sequence goes on from NC_069502.1 coordinate 631,854,368, forward strand.
ATCTCTAGGGAACTTCTCGTTCCCCCTTGATGGTTGATGTAAGCTACAGTCGTGATGTTGTCCGACTGAAATCTGATGTACCTCAGAGTTGCTAACTGAGGCCAAGCTTGAAGAGCCTTGAATATCGCTCTTAGTTCCAGAATATTTAATGGAAGGAGAGACTCCTCCTGAGTCCACGATCCCTGAGCCTTCAGGGAGTTCCAGACTGCACCCCAACCTAGAAGGCTGGCATCTGTCGTAACAATTGTCCAATCTGGCCTGCGAAAGGTCATACCTTTGGACAGATGGACCCGAGATAGCCACCAGAGAAGAGAATCCCTGGTCTCTTGGTCTAGATTCAGTTGAGGGGACAAATCTGTGTAATCCCCGCTCCACTGACTGAGCATGCATAGTTGCAGTGGTCTGAGATGTAAGCGTGCAAACGGCACTATGTCCATTGCCGCTACCATTAAGCCGATTACTTCCATACACTGAACCACTGAAGGGCGCGGAATGGAATGAAGAACCCGGCAGGAATTTAGAAGCTTTGATAACCTGGACTCCGTCAGGTGAATTTTCATTTCTACAGAATCTATCAGAGTCCCTAGAAAGGAAACTCTTGTGAGTGGGGATAGAGAACTCTTTTCCTCGTTCACTTTCCACCCATGCGACCACAGAAATGCCAGTACTACGTCCGTATGAGACTTGGCAATTTGGAAGTTTGACGCCTGTACTCAGGATGTCGTCTAAATAAGGGGCTACTGCTATGCCCCGCGGCCTTAGGACCGCCATAAGTGACCCTAGAACCTTTGTAAATATTATTGGGGCTGTAGCTAATCCCAAGGGAAGAGCTACAACTGGTATTGCCTGTCTTAAAAGGCAAACCTGAGAAACCGATGATGATCTTTGTGTATCGGAATGTGAAGATAAGCATCCTTTAGATCCACTGTAGTCATATATTCACCCTCCTGGATCAGTGGTAGGATAGTACGAATAGTTTCCATCTTGAACGACGGAACTTTGAGGAATTTGTTTAAGATTTTTAGATCCAAAATTGGTCTGAAGGTTCCCTCTTTTTTGGGAACCACAAACAGATTTGAGTAAAAACCCTGTCCCTGTTCCTCCTTTGGAACTGGATGGATCACTCCCATAACTAGGAGGACTCGTACACAGTGTAAGAATGCCTCTCTCTTTATCTGGTGTGCAGATAATTGTGAAAGGTGAAATCTCCCTTTTGGGGGGGAAGCTTTGAAGTCCAGAAGATATCCCTGGGATATAATTTCCAACACCCAGGGATCCTGAACATCTCTTGCCCACGCCTGGGCAAAGAGTGAAAGTCTGCCCCCTACTAGATCCGTTCCCGGATAGGGGGCCGTTCCTTCATGCTGTCTTAAAGGCAGCAGCAGGCTTTTTTACCTGCTTACCTTTTTTCCATGTCAGGTTTGGTCTCCAGACCATCTTGGATTGAGCAAAAGTTCCCTCTGGTTTATTATTAGAGGAAGTTGATGCCGCACCTGCCTTGAAGTTTTGAAAGGCACGAAAATTAGACTGTTTGGCCCTAGATTTGGACCTGTCCTGAGAAAGGGCATGACCTTTTCCTCTAGTGATATCAGCAATAATCTCCTTTAACCAGGCCCGAATAGGGTCTGCCCCTTGAAGGGAATGTTAAGTAGCTTAGATTTTGAAGTCACATCAGCTGACCATGATCTAAGCCATAGCGCTCTGCGCGCCTGTATAGCAAAACCAGAATTCTTAGCCGTTAGTTTAGTCAAATGAACAATGGCATCAGAATAAAAGAATTGGCTAGCTTAAGTGCTCTAAGTTTGCCAAGTATGTCATCCAATGGAGTCGCTACCTGTAAAGCCTCTTCCAGAGACTCAAACCAGTACGCCACAGCAGCAGTGACAGGGGCAATGCATGCAAGGGGCTGTAGGATAAAACCTTGTTGAATAAATATTTTCTTAAGATAACCTCTAATTTTTTATCCATTGGATCTAAAAAAAAAAAAAAAAAAAGCACAACTGTCCTCGACAGGGATAGTAGTACGCTTTACTAGAGTAGAAACTGCTCCCTTCACCTTAGGGACTGTCTGCCATAAGTCCCATGTGGTGGTGTCTATTGGAAACATTTTTCTAAAAATAGGAGGGGAAGAGAATGGCACACCTGGTCTATCCCATTCCTTATTAATAATGTTTGTAAACCTTTTAGGTATTTGGAAAAACATCAGTACACACCGGCGCTGCAAAGTATTTATCCAGTCTACACAATTTCTCTGGCACTGCAATGGTATCACAGTCATTCAGAGCAGCTAAAACCTCCCTAAGCAACACGCGGAGGTGTTCAAGCTTAAATTTAAATATAGAAATATTAGAATCAGGTATCTTTCCTGAGTCATTAACATCACCCACTGACTGAAGCTCTCTTTCCTCAGCTTCTGCATATTGTGAGGCAGTATCAGACATGGTTCTTAAAGCGTCAGTATGCTCTGCATTTTGTCTCACCCCAGAGCTATCTCGCTTACCTCTAAGTTCAGGTAGTCTGGCTAATACCACTGACAGTGTATTATCGATGACTGCCGCCATGTCTTGTAAAGTAAACGCTATGGGCGCCCTAGATGTACTTGGCGCCATTTGAGCGTGAGTCCCTTAAGCGGGAGTCAAAGGGTCTGACACGTGGGGAAAGTTAGTCGGCATAACTTCCCCCTCGTCAGATTCCTCTGGTGATACATTTTTTAAAGACAGAAAATGATCTTTATTGCATAAAATGAAATCAGTATATTTGGTACACATTCTAAGAGGGGGTTCCACCATGGCTTTTAAGCATAATAAACAAGGAGTTTCTTCTATGTCAGAAATGTTTATACAGAATAGCAATGAGACTAGCAAGCTTGGAAAACACTTTAAATCAAGTTAACAAGCAAATATAAAAAACGGTACTGTGCCTTTAAGAGAAACAAATTTTGTCAGAATTTGAAAAACAGTGAAAAAATGCAGTAAATCAAACAAAATGTTTACAGTGTGTATAATAGGCTAACAGAGCATTGCACCCACTTGCAAATGGATGATTAACCCCTTAGTTCAAAAAACGGATAAAAAAAAACGAAATAGACGTTTTTTAACAGTCACAACCAACTGCCACAGCAAGCTGTGGCCCTACCTTCCCCAATAAATGACTTTGGAAAGCCTTTGGGCCCTTTAGAGATGTCCTATAACATTCAGAGGGCCTTTGAGGGAAGCTGGATGTCACAGTTTGTAATTTTAACTGCACCAACTGTAACTTTTATACTACAACAGTGGAAATTGTTTCTAGTCAAAATTTAAGCCAGCCATGTGGAAAAAACTAGGCCCCAATAAAGTTTTATCACCAAAACATATATAAAAACGATTAAACATGCCAGCAAACGTTTTATATTGTAAATATCATAAGGGTATTACCCCTGGGAGTAAGCATGATACCAGTCGTTATTAAATCACTGTATTCAGGCTTAACTTACATTAATCTGGTATCAGCAGCATTTTCTAGTGTTTTCCATCTCTAGAAAAAATTATAACTGCACATACCTGATAGCAGAATAAACTGCACGCCATTCTCTCGCTGAAGTTACCTCATCTGTGTAATCCCCTCAGACATATGTGAGAATAGCAATGGATCTTAGTTACAACCTGCTAAGATCATAGAAACCTCAGGCAAATTCTTCTTCTATTTACTGCCTGAGATAAAATAGCACAACTCCGGTACTATTTAAAAATAACAAACTTTTGATTGAAGAAAATAAACTAGCTATATTTAACCATTCTCTCCTACAACGTCCTTGCTTGTTGAGAGTTGCAAGAGAATGACTGGCTATGACAGTTAGGGGAGGAGCTATATTACAGCTCTGCTGTGGGTGTCCTCTTGCAACTTCCTGTTGGGAATGAGAATATCCCACAAGTAATGGATGATCCGTGGACTGGATACACCTTACAAGAGAAATATAATATAGGAGTCGGCGATGATAGGGGCAGCAGATTAGGGGTACATAGGTATAATGTAGGTTGCAGCGGTGTACGGAGCGGCAGATTAGGGGTTAATAATATAATGCAGGTGTCATCGATAGCGGGGATGGCAGATTAGAGGTTAATAAGTGTAAGGTTAGGGGTGTTTAGACTCGGGGTTCATGTTAGGGTGTTAGGTGTAGACTTAGAAAGTGTTTCCCCATAGGAAACAATGGGGCTGCGTTGGGAGCTGAACGCTGCTTTTTTGCAGGTGTTAGGTTTTTTTTCATCCCAAACTGCCCCATTGTTTCCTATGGGGAAGCACGTTTTAGCTGCTTACCGCTACCGTAAGCAACGCTGGTATTGAGGGTTGAAGTGGCGGTACATTAGGCTCAATGCACCCTTTTTGGAGCCTAACGCAGCCCTTCAGACAACTCTAAATACCAGCATTGTCTTAAGGGTGTGTTGGAAAAAACGCGGGTCTTTACCGACAAAACTCTAAATCTAGCCGATAGTTTATTACATGTTAAGGGAGAGATCCGAATAATTCCAAACTGTTTTGTTCTAAATGTTGTCCATTGTTGTGGTGCACTTGAGTACTTATTCTATCTTGTAATGACGCAGTTTTAGTGTTAACATATAACTCATTATAGTTACTTATACTGTCAAGCCGGAAGGGTGCCATTGAGGCTTTCACTTATTATTTACTTAGCCTACTTCCTACTGCTTACGACCGGAGGGGGATATACTTGTTTGCAAAAGACTTTGACTAAAGAGGTTTCGGTTTCAGCGGTTAGCCTAATAAGTTTATTTAAGTCATATTGTGTTCTTTATACCATCTAAAACATTTATTTTGAATAGTGTGTTGGATATTTGCTTTTTCCCAATTTTGCTCAGAGTGCAAAGCTGCTCTTGCATTGTCCTTATTCATATTTGTATGTTTTCTGGGGGTTAAGTGGGGGGCCCCTAGGGAAGCATCCTACAATACACAGCATAAATAGGGCCTTTTGTATTTAAAGTGTAGCACTGCTTACAGGTAATCAGAATGAGAGAACTTTTATTCATCTTGCTGTCCCATATATATAAAACAATTCATTAACACATAGCATATAGCAAATAACATCCAACACGCAACCCTATAAAGCACTTTAATAGTGGAGCATCGCAACTCATTATGCTTTCTTAAAATTAAGTTGACACAAACTGTTATGTTAGAGAGGATGGAGGTAGATTTGGAAGTTTTTCTTTTTCTTTACTACTGTTTCCCAATATTTAGGGCCTGTTTTCAATCTCATTTATGTTTATGGTTACAATTAACAAGAGAGCTCCCAATTAAGGTCTATGCATCTTTTATTTTATTATTTAAGGATATAAAAGTCTTTACAGCATTATTACTTTAGAGATGCTTTTTTTTTCGTTTTTGTTCTTTATTTTTAAACCCCTGTAAAGTATTTTTGTCATACCAAGGATCCAAGAGTGATCCACTGAATCTAGATAAGGGGAGAAAATAAGGGGAAAGGTTATTCTATCTTGGGTGCATCTTATTTCTTTTAATATTCAATGTATATAAGTATTGTTGCTTGTAATTTGCAACCATTATTTGTTAAAAATGTTCATACCCTCAATAAAAATATATATATAAAAAAAAAATATATGCTGCAATGTGAAATTTAGTGAATGAAAGTGCTCTTGTTTTTAATAGTATTTTTAAAAACCAGGCACTCATTCATTAAAATTTACATTCACTTTAAACAATGTCATTGCATAGCCTTATGTGCTAAAAGTTATGGAATGTGGTAGCGCTCTACAAATAAAGATTAATACTAATAACCAGGTACACCTAATTTTCTAACAAACAATTAATTGCATAATATAGAAATACACCCAGACATTCTCCAATTTACAATATCAAATAAACAGAAATGAGAAACAGGCTACCTATGCATATGTCAATGGACTAGCATAACAAGATCAGTGTTTTCCACAGAAAATGTTGCTAGCCTGGTGGCATTATGAAGTAGCCGGGTGGAGACAGTGTAATGTTCTCTAATATTATATCATCATCATTTCTGCTATCCAAAGCACAAGTTAATTGCATAATTTAACATAAATGTATTAAATCATTTTAGCTTAAAGGGACACTGTACCCAAAAATTTTCTTTCATGATTCAGATAGAGCATGCAATTTTAGGCAACTTTCTAATTTACTCCTATTATCAAATCTTCTTTATTCTCTTGATATCTTTATTTGAAATGCAAGAATGTAAGTTTAGATGCCGGCCCATTTTTGGTGAACAACCTAGGTTGTCCTTGCTGATTGGTGGATAAATTCATCCACCAATCAAAAACTGCTGTCCAGAGTGCTGAACCAAGAAAAAAGCTTAGATGCCTTCTTTTTCATATAAAGATAGCAAGAGAACGAAGAAGAATTGATAATAGGAGTAAATTAGAAAGTTGCTTAAAATTGCATGCTCTATCTGAATCACAATTTTTTTTTGGGTACAGTGTCCCTTTAATATTGGCTAAAATTTTAGCTGGGTAGTCAGTAAAAATGTATTAAATCATTTTAGCTTAATATTTGCTAAAATTTTAGCTGGGTAGTCAGTAAAAAAAAAAAAAGTCATGGGGAGATCAGACGAGTGTCCCACAAAAGATGACAGGGATACACACACATCATTCCCTGACTAAATAATGCACAATATCTTGGATAGGAACAGCAGTATCATCAGTATCCATAGATGCTGCAGATATACATTCTAGAGTTATATCTAACACACTGTACAATGCACAAAATATAAATAAGGACGAAATGCATGCAAACACTAGCTATAACAGAATTCTGTATGAATTATTGCAAATATACTGAAATATTTTAACACTAATAAAAAGGAAGAAATGTGAAAAAAAAATGCTTACAAAACGTCACAAGACTTGTGAAAGATCTTCAGATATACCCTGGGAACTCCCCTGTTCAGCCCAGGGAACTATCCTGTCCCTCCCACTTTCTGAAAGTGTCAGTTTTAGTTTGCAATGCAGCAAATTTAAGGTGCAATGTAATTTGTATATATAAACAGAAATATACAAAGTATGGCCTTATTTGTTAAAGTCACAGAAACGTTTAAAACATAATCATAATTTGCAAAATCACAGCTAAATCTAAGGGCGCGATCCGATATACGGCGCAGGTTTCGGCGCAGGCGTGGAAACCTGCGCCGCCCGTAGTTTCAGCTCGCAACTCTAGCCATTCCATATACGGTGCCGTCAGAGGCTAAAGTGCCATAAGTCTCACAAACCAGCGATGTCCAGAAATCTGCGTAAGAACAAATTTCAGGAGTCGCCAGTGACTTACGGCACTTTAGAAACTGCCGCCGCATAAATAACCTGACTACGTTATTAAATCACCCGTACTGTCTAACACGCCTCCCAAACATAGCCCGACACGTCTAAACCGCTATCCCCCCTCACTCTCCTAATAATATTAAATGTATTAACCCCTAAAACGCCTCTCCCGGACCCCGCCGCACCTCATAAAGTTATTAACCCCTAAACCGCCGCTCCTGGACCCCGCTTCCACCTACATTATCTATATTACCCCCTAATGTGAGCCCCCTACACCGCTGCTACCTATTTTATCTATATAACCCCCTAATGTGAGCTCCTACACCTCTGCAATCTATATTACCTACCCCCTAATGTGAGCCCCTTACACCTCTGCAATCTATATTACCTACCCCCTAATGTGAGCCCCTTACACCGCCACATCTATATTAACTACCCCCTAATGTGAGCTCCTACCCCGCCACCAGCTATATTAAAATTATTAACCCCTAATCTAATCCCCCTACACTGCCGCCAGCTATATTAAATTAATTAACCCCTAATTTAATCCCCCTATACCGCCACCAGCTATAATAAATTAATTAACCCCTAATTTAATCCCCCTACACCGCCGCCAGCTATATTAAATACATTAACCCCTAATCTAATCCCCCTAAAGTAATCACCTCTATTACCAGCCCTTAAAAGGGCATTTTGCGTGACATTGCCCCAAAGTAACAGCTCTATTGCCAGCCCTTAAAAGGGCTTTTTGCGGGGCATGCCCCAAAGAAATCAGTTCCTTTACCAGCCCTTAAAAGGGCCTTTTGCTGGGCATTGTCACAAAGAAATCAGCTCTTTTGCCTATAATCTAAATCCCCTACACCGCCGCCACCTATAATAAATGTATTACCCCCTAATCTAATCCCCCTACACCGCCGCCACCTATATTAAATAGATTAACCCCTAATTTAACCCCCCTACACCGCCGCCACATATAATAAATGTATTAACCCCTAATCTAATCCCCCTACACCGCCGCCACCTATATTAACTATATTAACCCTAATTATATTAGGGTTAATATAGTTAATATAGTTATTATATTATATATAGTAACTATATTAACCCTAATTAAATTAGGGTTAATATAGTTAATATCGTTATTATATTATATATATATATATTAAGTATAATAACCCTATCTAACTCTAACATCCCTAACTAAATTCTTATTAAAATAAATCTAATTAATATTAATATTATTAATTAAAATATTCCTATTTAAATCTAAATAAATAAACCCTAAGATAGCTACAATGTAATTAATAATTACATTGTAGCTATTTTAGGGTTTATATTTATTTTACAGGTAACTTGGTATTTATTTTAACTAGGTACAATAGCTATAAAATAGTTAATAACTATTTAATAGCTACCTAGTTAAAATAATTACCAATTTACCTGTAAAATAAATCCTAACCTAAGTTACAAATACACCTACACTATCAATAAATTAAATAAACTACAAATATCTAAACTAAAATACAATTAAATACACTAAACTAAATTACAAAAAACAAACAAACACTAAATTACAAAAAATAAAAAAAGATTACAAGAATTTTAAGCTAATTACACCTATTCTAAGCCCCCTAATAAAATAACAAAGCCCCCCAAAATAAAAAAAATTCCCTACCCTAATCTAAATTACAAATGTTAACAGCTCTATTACCAGCCCTTAAAAGGGCCTTTTGTGGGGCATGCCCCAAAAAATTCAGCTCTTTTGCCTGTAAAAAAAAACAACACCCCCATTACAACCCACCACCCACATACCCCTATTCTAACCCACCCAATCCCCCCTTAAAAAAACCTAAGTCTAACCCCCAAGTGCTCCATACCTGTCCTGAAGACCGGCGGAGAAGGTCCTGTTCCAGGCGGCGACCTCTTCTTCTTCCAGGATCCAGCCGGCGTGGAGAAGAGGAGTTGAAGACCGATGACCACGGAACTGAAGACCGTCCATCTGGAACTGAAAACCGGTGATGCTGGAACTGAAGATCGGCAACACTGGAACCGAAGACCTCTGGAACTGAAGACCGGAGCCAGTACGTGGTACCTCTTCATATGATCGCCGCCGTACACTGAATAGGAATTCAAGGTACGCGATTAAAAATGGCGTCCCTTGAATTCCTATTGGCTGATTTGAGCCTTCAAATTCAAATCAGCCAATCGGATGTGAGCTACTTTAATTCTATTGGCTGATTTGAATAGCCAATAGAATAAGAGCTACTGTAATTCTATTGCCTGATTAGAATAGCCAATAGAATTACAGTTGCTCTTATTCTATTGGCTATTCAAATCAGCCAATAGAATTAAAGTAGCTCACATCCGATTGGCTGATTTGAATTTGAAGGCTCAAATCAGCCAATAGGAATTCAAGGGATGCCATTTTTAATCGCGTGCATTGAATTCCTATTCAGTGTACGGCGGCGATCGTATGAAGAGGATCCTCCACGTTCCGGCTCCGGTCTTCAGTTCCAGAGGTCTTCGGTTCCAGCGTCGCCGATATTCAGTTCCAGCATCGCTGGTCTTCAGTTCCAGATGGACGGTCTTTAGCTCCGCGGTCATCGGTCTTCAACTCCTCCACTCCGCGCCGGCTGGATCCTGGAAGAAGAAGAGGTCGCCGCCTGGAACAGGACCTTCTCCGTCAGTCTTCAGGACAGGTAAGGAGCACTTGGGGGTTAGACTTAGGTTTTTTTAAGGGGGGATTGGGTGGGTTGAATAGGGGTATGTGGGTGGTGGGTTGTAATGGGGGGGTGTTGTTGTTTTTTTACAGGCAAAAGAGCTGAATTCTTTGGGGCATGCCCCACAAAAGGCAATTTTAAGGGCTAGTAATAGAGCTGTTAACTTTTGTAATTTAGATTAGGGTAGGGAGTTTTTTTTATTTTGGGGGGCTTTGTTATTTTATTAGGAGCCTTAGAATAGGTGTAATTAGCTTAAAATTCTTGAAATCTTTTTTTTATTTTTTGTAATTTAGTGTTTGTTTTTTTGTAATTTAGTTTAGTGTATTTAATTGTAGTTTAGTTTAGATATTTGTAGTTTATTTAATTTATTGATAGTGTAGGTATATTTGTAACTTAGGTTAGGATTTATTTTACAGGTAAATTGGTAATTATTTTAACTAGGTAGCTATTAAATAGTTAACTATTTAATAGCTATTGTACCTAGTTAAAATAAATACCACGTTACCTGTAAAATAAATATAAACCCTAAAATAGCTACAATGTAATTATTAATTACAGTGTAGCTATCTTAGGGTTTATTTTATAGGTAAGTATTTAGATTTAAATATTTATATTTATATTAATATTAATTAGATTTATTTTAATAAGAATTTAGTTAGGGATGTTAGAGTTAGATAGGGTTATTATACTTAAGATATATATATTATATTATAACGATATTAACTATATTAACCTTAATATAATTAGGGTTAATATAGTTACTATATATAATATAATAACTATATTAACTATATTAACCCTAATATAAATAGGGTTAATATAGTTAATATAGGTGGCGGCGGTGTAGGGGGATTAGATTAGGGGTTAATCTATTTAATATAGGTGGCGGTGGTGTAGGGGGATTAGATTAGGAGTTAATACATTTAATATAGGTGGCGGCGGTGTAGGGGGGTTAGATTAGGGGTTAATCTATTTAATATAGGTGGCGGCGGTGTAGGGGGATTAGATTAGGAGGTAATACATTTATTATAGGTGGCGGCAGTGTAGGTGGATATAGATTATAGGCAAAAGAGATGATTTCTTTGTGACAATGCCCCACAAAAAGCCCTTTTAAGGGCTGGTATAAGAGTTGATTTCTTTGGGGCATGCCCCGCAAAAAGCCCTTTTAAGGGCTGGCAATAGAACTGTTACTTTGGGGCAATGCCACGCAAAAGGCCCTTTTAAGGGCTGGTAATAGAGGTGATTACTGTAGGGGGATTAGATTAGGGGTTAATGTATTTAATATAGCTGGCAGCGGTGTAGGGGGATTAAATTAGGGGTTAATGTATTTAATATAGCTGGCGGCGGTGTAGGGGGATTAAATTAGGGGTTAATGTATTTAATATAGCTGGCGGAGGTGTAGGGGGATTAGATAAGGGGTTAATTAATTTAATATAGCTGGCGGCGGGGTAGGGGGATTAGATTAGGGGTTAATTCATTTAATATAGCTGGCGGCGGTGTAGGGGGATTAGATTAGGGGTTAATACATTTAATATAGCTGGCGGCGGGGTAGGAGCTCACATTAGGGGGTAGTTTAATGTAGCTGGCGGCGGTGTAAGGGGCTCACATTAGGGGGTAGTTTAATGTAGCTAGCGGCGGGGTAGGAGCTCACATTAGGGGGTATGTAATGTAGCTGGTGATGGTGTAGGTGGATCACATTAGGGGGTTATACTTTTAATGTAGCTGGCGGCGGGGTCCGGGAGCGGCGGTTTAGGGGTTAAATACTTTATTAGGGATTGCGGCGGGGGATCGCGGTTGACAGGTAGATAGACATTGCGCATGCGTTAGGTGTTAGGTTTTATTTAGCAGATCGCGGTTATCAGGTAGATAGACATTGCGCATGCGTTAGTTGTTAGGTTTTATTTGGCAGGTAGTTTAGGGAGTTACGGGGCTCCAATAGACAGCGTAAGGCTTACTAAGGCTGCATTTTGTGGCAGGGTGAAAATGGAGTAAGATTTCTCCATTTTCGCCACGTAAGTCCTTATGCTGTATATTGGATACCAAACTGTGTGGGCTTGGTATACCTGCCTATGGCCCAAAAAACTACGGCCGAAGGCATAAGTATACGAGCGTAACTTCTAGGTTACGCCGTATATAGGATACCAAACCCGCGCAAATTTTGGCGTCGCCGGCTTTTGCGGGCAACGCTGCATATCGGATCGGCCCCAGATGTATTAAATTATAAATGAGAAAGTACAAAGCTTAAGTTCTATAATACTGAAAGGACCCAAACTAAAGTATAAAGTAATCTAAAATACAAAGCACAAAGTGTAAGTGTAGCAAAACTAATGCAGTGCTGTTTTGCACTGGGCTTGTCTTTCCTTCAGATACAGAAATGAGAAAGAGCTCACAGTGCCGGAGAGTTCTGCCCTTTTTCATTTGAATTTTCAGTGATTTCAGCTCCTTTAAAGTCTGAACTACAATTTCTCTCCAAGCTGGAGAACCTTTAAATACCAGTATTTTCTGGCAAAAAAACAGGGAATCTCTAGCTTTCAAGGCTGCTGCTGCAACATTATCTATGATAAACTCAGCCCATGTCACAGTTAATATTCTCTTGTCAAGCACAATACAGGTGATGACAATGCTGGACAACTAAGGCAATACAGACATTGGAGCCGATTTTTCATTGGTCTGTCCGACCAATTAATGTCAACAGCATACACAGTCGGCATTTATCATTGCACAAGTAATTCTTGGGAACTACTTGTGCAATGCCGCACCCTGCAGATTTGCGGCCAATCGGCTGCTAGCAGGGGGTGTCAATGAGCACAATCATATAGGATCGGGCAGATTGATGTCCACAGCCTCAGAGCAGGTGGACCATTTATGGAGCAGCGGTCTTAAGACAGCTACTTCATAATAGCTGTTTCTGGCGAGCCTGAAGGCTCATGCGGAAACAGGGGTATCAATCTCCATTTGGAGCTTGATAATTCGGCCCCATTGAGTATGTTCCATAACATTTGCTTCAAACCAAGCATGCCTCAAAAAGATGTTTCTATGAATATCATAAAAAAAGTTAAACACAATGAAACATCAGTACAAGTGTTGTAGCAAAGTTGACTGGAAACTCCCTGTTTTGTGAGTGCAAGCAATTAGCATTTGCTAAATATTAACAACTTTAGTATGATTTAGTCTTTAAAATTAATGCTTTACATCAAAGTATGAAATAACTTCTTGGTGTAGCACTTTTAGTGCATTGCATGGGATTTAGCCCTAAATAAATTCAGCACACAGCAAATGTTCTAAAAGGGCTTATACAGGAAAATAAATATGTTGTTAAAATTACTAACTCATTAATTAATATGAAAATAAAGGCCACAGACACAAAAAAAATGTAAATTACAGAAAACACCTCAGAATCTGATAGCATCATAGCAGTGATGTCAGGTTGCACGTGTTACTTAAAGTGACAGTCTAGTCAAAAGGAAACATTCATGATTCAGATAGGGCATGCAATTTTAAACAACTTTCCAATTTACTTTTATCATCAAATTTGCTTTGTTTTCTTGGTATTCTTTGTTGAAAGCAATACCTAGGTAGGCTCATATGCTAATCTCTAAGCCATTGAAGGCTGTCTCTTATCTCAGAGCATTTTAATTGTTTTTACAGCTAGACAGTGCTAGTTCATGTCTGTCATATAGATAACATTGTGCCCACTCCCGTGGAGGTGCCTAGGAGCTAGCACTGATTGGCTAAAATTCATCTCTGTCAAAAGAACTGAAAGAAGGGGACAGTCTGCAGAGTCTTAGGTACAAGGTAATCACAGAGGTAAGAAGTTAATTAATATAATCTTGCTGGTTATGCAAATCTAGTAATTAAGTATAACCTTTATACATAAATAAGAAATTCAAATTTGTCAATCCAAGTTAAACACATAAAACCATAAGCTCCCATGCTTTCTTATAGATGGTAATATGTAAAACTCAAATATATAAAACCATTACTTGGCAGTGAGAAGTAAGGAAACACTTTACTATTATTAAATAGCACGCTTGAAACATACATTAAGAGAAAGTGCTAAAGTAATAAAACAAATATGATTAAGACCAATTCACAGTATGGGCAATCTTATATAAGGAGTGGGCAATCTTATATAAGGAGTGGGCAATATATTCAGAAACCTAGTTTAAGTAACTAGAACTAAAACTAAAGCTAAAATTAAATAAGGCTAAAGATATGTACATAGGGGGATGAAAATGTTCATTTCTGCCAAAAATGTATAATATCAAATTCAGAGTTGAAGCCCGAAGGCAACAAACTCTGTAACTTAAAAATCCAATATGTTTCCTGTTTGCAGAGTATAGGAAACTTGTCACCCCCTCTAGCTGGTTTCTTGACCTGTTTATTTGCCTGCCACCTCAAGGTTTTTGTATTTTGATGATGTATCTCAATAAAATATTTTGAGAGGGCCGAACACGGTCTCTCTCCCGAGATGTATGACAAGTGCTCCCTGATTTGTTTGCCCACCTCCCTCGTTGTCCTACCTATGTATTGTTTTTGACAAAGGCTGCACTCAACTAGGTAAATAACATACGTACTCCTACAATTTATGCAACCACTAGTTGCAAATTTTTGTCCAGTGACCGTGGCTTTAAAGACTTCAGAGCTATTAACATGGTCACATGAGGTGCAGTTTTTCTATATGATCCATTAAAATCTAACCAGGAACTGGTCATGCTCTTGTCACTTTTCAACATACAGGGTGCTAGTATATTACCAAGAGTAACATTTCTTCTCGGAACAAACATGCAACCCTTTTCAATGGTTTTTCTCAAAGTTTTATCCCCCATCAAAATGGGTAGGTTTTTTTGACAACATTACAGACCTCATCATATTGGTTAGAATGTGAGGTAATGAATTTAGGTTTGAGTTTGTCTAATGTACGGTCTCGTCTCTTGGGAACACTATCCCCATTAAGAAGAGAATCCCTGTTCACTCCTTCTCATAAAAAGCCTTATTAATGATGTTTTTTGGATAGCCTCTCTGAATCTCTGGGGGAAGGTATACCTAACTAAATAAATACAAACTTACCTGTGAAATAAAAATAAAAACTAAGCTAGTTAAAATATAACTATTTACTAACTACCTAGTTAAAATAAATACAAACTTACCTGTGAAATAAAAATAAAACCTAAGCTAGCTAAAATATAACTATTTACTAACTACCAAGTTAAAATAAATACAAACTTACCTGTGAAATAAAAATAAAACCTAATCTTAAACTAATAAAACCTGGGGGGGCGGAGCCATCAACCAAGCATGGAGGATGTGTTTCATAGAGCTCCAGAAAAAATGTATCTAATATAATGGCTAATCAGAGCTAAACTTTAGTAGCTCTCTCTAAGAATAACTCTGTGAAAGTAGGATTACCCCTACAATGCTAGTTGACCTCCACATTTTGTTTTCATGCCAGTTTATACCCCTTACTCCAATCGCAGACTAGGAAATGCCCAGGCTTCTGAGGCCTACTAGTGTTATGACTTCTGATATGGAGGTGGCCTTGTCGACCATATATGAGGCTCTGCAGGAGCTCGGTATGCGAATGTCAGCTGGATATAAAGACATTACCGCTTGTTTAAAGACCGCTATGGCACAACCGTTGTATCCAATACAAGATAGTCTGGACAACGCAAACCTTCTGACCTGTACAGAACAACCTACTCTATGTGAGGTAAAGACAATGGAGACTACGGTAGATTATATTCCTGAACTGCCCCGTGTTCCTGTGTGTCGTACCTTACTTTACAATGACTCTGCACTAGTGGATTTGGCTGAGATACGGAAAGCTGGACTATTACTCATGCAGAGGGAGCCCTTCATAGACCTCCGCTATCTGACCGCCTTCCCTATCTCAAAAAATCTGAAGGAGACTACCCCGCCAGTTAGCACTGCCACATTCAGTCACATCGGTTATATGGCTGCGAGAGTGATCGCCGAAGAGTCTTCCCATAGCACTGTGACCCTGTGGAGCTACAACTATCAGCCCTGAGAAGCCGGGGTATGTATAGACACCTGACCCAGCTTAGCGGTAGAAGGGTGATGTGTTCCTCCGCACCAACACTGAATACTCCGGGAGCGGGGATATCTAGGTCCTGCGAGTTGCTTCCCTCACGTTGCATCTGCATGTCATGGGGCCCTTTCGATCCGGTAAGACACATTGATTGATTGCTACTTGGTCTATATGGTAAGACTGAGGGACTTTGATGTAAATTAGACCGCTTCCCACATTTCAGTCAGTTCTGAAGTGTCGATGTGGAGATCTGCACCAGAATGACCACAGTCTATCTACATTTAGCCCACATAACAGAAGACTCACTACTGATAGACCTCTATAACCTACTACAAACTTATCTGGGTTACCCGTGTAATAACTGTCTCTAGCTGCCATATTCTCTCAACTTTAAGTTAGAACCCGGATCCTTAGGACCCTGAGAATTTGATATTGGTGGCAAATTTGGGAGACTTGTTTTCATTTACAGGATACTGAACTTTGGACATGTTTTCTGGTACTACTTGCATAGTTTTCCCAGGTTGTTATCATTGCCACTCCCTACTACTACCTTCTAATATGCTTGTAAGAACACTGATAAAGTTTGCTATGTTTGGTATCCCACTAATAATTAAGGTATTTCATTATTCCCTGTATCCAATTATTCTTAAGGCACATTCTATATTTGCGATTTTTATTATCTAATCTTGGTTATTGTTGTATATACCAGGACATTTCTATTCATACATTATTGTTATATACTACCCTCATTAGTCCATATGTTAAGGTATATTTCACCATATTTGCTAGACTACAGGGCTCTTACTGACGATTTGTTTCATACTTTTTACTAGGTTTGTTGCTACTAAAACTGTTTCATAACTACACAATCCAGCTATTTTTGCTGCTACTCCTTAGTTGCCACTAATACTTTATAAGTGTTTCAGAATAGTTTATACCTGACCTCATATCAGCCTACACTGCAGAAAAGGAGGTAGTATTGTTTAAAACATTTTACATTCATGTTGGTTATAGTTTGTTGCTTATGCTGTTTAACTATTGAAATCTCTACAAGTAAGGCAACACTTATTAATATCTCTATGACAATATGGGTCTCTAACATTAACATGGCTACTGAATAGGTTTGTGCCTACTTGCTTCACACGTTAGATGTTTATTGCGTACCATTAATTTATGGCTTCACTTATTATAGCTTGAAGAACAGGTTCCTCTTATTGTTCACCTTTGTACACATCTTATACTAACCATCATAAGCCTTTAGTCTCTAAGTTCTCATTTATAGTTCTGTTGTGTTGTGGAAGAATCGTGCCTACCAGGTTGTAATGTATACCATATCCTTATTTTGTTGTGACATGTGCTACATGACTGTTTAGCTTTATTTATTTACACTTTTAGATAGCAACTCTCAAAAATACCTAACACATACCCAAAACATATGACATACTGTATATGGTGTTCCCCTTTACCCCAAGTGTCGCAGCATTCCATGCAGCACATAGGGGGCTAATACTTTATGCTGTATAAGACCAAACATTTACACCATGTTTCATGAGGTACGTTACTTAAATAGAAATCCATAGTTTCATTTTTCAAGCCGGTTCTATAAGCTTACACCACAGTACCGTATTTGGTAGAATGCAACACTTACAGGAGAACGTTACTGCCCTATGGGTAAAGGTGCAGTGTCATACTCCTCATCTTTGTGTTTATATGAGGGACAAGGTATGCTTCCAAACATCACCCTCACATCTATTTACAGCTTTTTAGTATCACTGTTACCAGTGGCCAAGGTAACACCTATTGAGTGAGGGTTGAGGGAGACAGGTTAGTTTATGAATGTCATATATAGGATCAGCAAATACTAGTGCAACATTTATCATCCCACAGACCAGTGACTTTTTCAGAGCTCCTTCCATTGTTATTACTTAATGCTCTCCACGCTGACTTATACTGAACAATCTTCATTGCCGAAGTATGGATGTTATACTAGGGTTACTATTATGTCACAATTACCACCTATAGGTCCTATGTACCCCTTTATTTACACATACTTGACTACTATATTTCAATTCAAACGTTCAGAGGTCCAAAAGTATTTCTCAGCCTGACACCCTAAATGGCTCCGCCCTCCTCCCCCTCCTTTTAAACCTTATTTTGATCGGCTCTTGCCCGCTGCATTCCCCTTCCCCTAATCCTAAACAACCAACCCCCCCCTTGCCTCTCTATATCTCTTAAATTAATATTTTAATATATGTTTTCCTACTGCAAGGCGGGATCACTTTTCATTTTCATATTATGCAAAAATATAAAACCGAAGTTTCAATTTCGATAGTCCAAATTCCTTGCTAATACTTTAAATGAATGGGCTTTATGTGCCCCTTCTGTTTACCTTTACTGCCTCGTCCACCTCCTTGCTCCTCCATATCCCTAGTAAATTATAGCCTCTTCACTCTGTTAATAATCCTCATCATTTATCACTCTTTAAACTTATAAATGTATTTTGGGTTGACATAATTTGTATTGTTGACTTGGCAATATCTCTGTATTAGCTCTGTATACTCTTTATTTGTCATTGTTTTTGGATGAACCCCCAATGTTATATTTGTTTGTGACTTTAATAAAAATTGTTAAAAAAAAAAAACTAATAAAACCTAACATTACAAAAAATTAAAACCTAACATTACTAAAAATAAAAAAAATTAAGATTACTAAAAAATTAAAACTACAATTACAAAAAATAATAAACACTAAAATTACAAAAAAATAAAAAAACTACCATTACAAAAAATAACAAACAGTAGGCTAGATTACGAGTTTTGCGTTATGAGCGGTGCGGTGCTGACTTGCAAGTTATTGTCACTGCTCACTTCCCTACAGCGCTGGTATTACAGGTTTACAAAACCCCGGCGTTAGCAGGCAAAAAGTGAGCGTAGAGCAAAATTGAGGTCCATACCGCACTCCAATACCAGCGCTGCTGAAAGCCGCGGTGTTATGGTTTTACGTGCTAGTGCACGATTTTCCCATAGACAACAATGGGGAGAGCCAGCTGAAAAAAAGCCTAACACCTGCAAAAAAGCAGCGTAAAGCTCCGTAACGCAGCCCCATTGATTCCTATGGGGAAAGTAAATTTATGTTTACACCTAACAACCTAACATAAACCCAAGTCTAAACACCCCTAATCTCCCGCCCCCAATGTCGCTGGAACCTACCTACACTTATTAACCCCTAATCTGCCGCCCCCAATGTCGCCACCACTATAATAAACATATTAACCCCTAAACCACCGCACTCCAGCACCACAAACACTAGTCAAATATTATTAGCCCCTAATATGCCGCCCCCAACGTCGCCCCAACTATACTAAATTTATTAACCCCTAAACCTAAGTCTAACCCTTGAGCTTGCATTCTATTGGCTGATTGGAATAGCCAATAGAATGTGAGCTCAATCCTATTGGCTGATTTGAACAGCCAATAGGATTGAAGCCCAATCCTATTGGCTGATTGCATCAGCCAATAGGATTTTTTCACCTTTAATTCAAGGGACGCCATCTTGGTTGATGTCAGAAGACTTCGATTGAAGAGGATGCTCCTCGCCAGATGTCTTGAAGATAGAGCCACTCGGCTCCAGATGGATGAAGATAGAAGATGCCGTCTGGATGAAGACTTCTGCCCTTCTGGAGGACCACTTCTGCCGGCTTGGATGAAGACTTCTCCCGGCTTCGTTGAGGATGGATGTCCGGTCTTCAAAACTGTAAGTGGAACTTCGGGGGTCAGTGTTAGGTTTTTTTAAGGGTTTATTGGGTGGGTTTTATTTTTAGATTAGGGTTTGGGCACTTGAAAAAGAGCTAAATGCCCTTTTAAGGGCAATGCCCATCCAAATGCCCGTTTCAGGGCAATGAGGAGCTTAGGTTTTTTTATTTAGGATTTTATTTGGGGGGTTGGTTGTGTGGGTGGTGGGTTTTACTGTTGGGGGGTTGTTCGTATTTTTTTTACAGGTAAAAGAGCTGATTTCTTTGCGGCAATGCCCAACAAAAGGCCCTTTTAAGGGCTATTGGTAGTTTAGTTTAGGCTACGGTTTTTTTATTTTGGTGGGGGCTTTTTATTTTGGTAGGGCTATTAGATTAGGTGTAATTAGTTTAAATATCTGACAATTTGTTTTTTTATTTTGTGTAATTTAGTGTTTGTTTGTTTTTTTGTAATTTAGCTCATTGTATTTAATTTATGTAATTTATTTAATTGTAGTGTAAGGTTAGGTGTTAGTGTAAGACAGGTTAGGTTTTATTTTACAGGTAAATTTGTATTTATTTTAGCTAGGTAGTAAGTAAATAGTTAATAACTATGTACTATCTATTCTACCTAGTTAAAATAAATACAAACTTACCTGTGAAATAAAAATAAAACCTAAGATATATACAATGTAACTATTAGTTGTATTGTAGCTAGCTTAGGGTTTATTTTACAGGTAAGTATTTAGTTTTAAATAGGAATTATTTAGGCAATGATAGTAGGTTTTATTTAGATTTTTTTTAATTATATTTAAGTTAGGGAGTGTTAGGGTTAGACTTAGGTTTAGGGGTTAATAAATTTAGTATAGTGGCGGTGACGTTGGGGCAGCAGATTAGGGGTTAATAAATGTAGGTAGGTGTTGGCGATGTTAGGGGTGGCATATTAGGGGTTAATAATATTTAACTAGTGTTTGCGATGCGGGAGTGCAGCGGTTTAGGCGTTAATATGTTTATTATAGTGGCGGCGATGTCAGGAGCGTCAGATTAGGGTTAATAATTTTATTTTAGTGTTTGCGATGTGGGATGGCCTCGGTTTAGGGGATAATAGGTAGTTTATGGGTGTTAGTGTACATTTTAGCACTTTAGTTATGAGTTTTATGCTACAGCTTTGTAGCGTAAAACTCATAACTACTGACTTTAGATTGCGTTACGAATCTTGTGGGATAGGCTGTACCGCTCACTTTTTGGCCTCCCAGAAAAAGCTTGTAATATCGGCGCTATGGAAGTCCCATTGAAAAAAGACTTTACGCAAATTGCGTAAGTTAATTTGCGTTATGGCCAAAAAAGTGTGCGGTACAGCTTTTTTTACAAGACTCGTAATAGCAGCGGTAGTGAAAAAGCAGCGTTATAACCCATAACGCTGCTTTTTCACTCATAACGCAAATTTTCTAGCCGAATTTTAGTAATTTTAGTGTTTATTATTTTTTGTAATTGTAATTTTAATTTTTTAGTATTTTTTTTTTTTTTTATTTCTAGTAATGTTAGTTTTTTTATTTTTAGTAATGTTAGGTTTTATTAGTGCAAGCTTAGGTATTTTTTGTTTTGTTTTTTAAACAAATTTTTTATTGAAGTTGTGAGAAACAACATGAACAGGAAATTACATCAAAGCAGGTTATCTATTACAATCACACAGAAAATATCAAATAAGACGAAGATTATGGCTTCATAACCCTATTCTATGTTCAAATGAAAACATATGGATATGTAATGGTAAAGATATGTTACTAGGGATAGGGTAAAAGCTACAACAGTCATGGGACATAAAATACATCTCATAGGTTAGTTTTTGGAACGAAGGTTATGAGAGCTATAGTGTGGGATACATATGCTAAAATTGAATCACATAATGCTTTTACACAATGTAGGAAAAAAAAGGTTTGGACTGAATAAAATGGAACTTCGGTTTATAATATATAATATGGGAAATGTTCCCCACATCTATAAAAAGGAATACTCTTTAGTCTATCTAATGATGTCTAGATGGTGGGGATAAGCTTTCAACTTGGCCACTCTTGGACCATAGCATATGAGGGGGGAAGGGAGGTTCAACGGGCGAGAGCCGTTTAAGATAGGGGGGGAAGGGGGAGGAATCTTTCCATAAACGAAGAATAGTTACTTAAAAATTAAAAAGGGGAGGAGGGAAGGAGGGCCGTGTCCAGGAGATTTGATAAAATAGCAACATCGATATTATGTGGTACATTAGTAGTGGGTCTCTCTTGGATGCATGATAAAACCAATGAACTGTGATAAAAGAGGGTTTAGAAATATTTGGAACCTGGAAAGGGGGATATGCCATATAGAGATTTCCTTGAGAGCCCCCATAAAAAATTAGCATTTGTGTCTTCTACCTATAAAGTGGGATGATACAGATGAAATAGTATAACCTCATATGATGGAGATGAACAGAATGTTGTGGGATATTGATATGTCAAGATAATGTGGAATATATATGAATCCTTAAGGATCCTTGAGTTGAATAGTAAAACTCCAAAATGATTTCTCCATTATCTAGCTTAGTTCCACCATGAAAACCCATCAAACAAATATGAGTGTATAAGTGCATGGAATTAGTAATATGTATACTAACAATTTGTGAACAATAGTTACCTAGAGCTCCTAGCATAGATAAATATAATCAATAAGCCTGTCTCTGGGTAGTAAATTGATGAGTTAAAGGAGTAGACAGATATGTATCTCAAGCTGTTAATGCTAATTTTACAGCAGGTCTAGGTTTCTACATTATAAATTGAACAATAGTGGCTTTTGGTTAACTAATTAGAATGCCCACTTGAAAACAGTTATGGTACATAAGATTACAGGACAAATAATGGGGCATCAATGACAGCACCTGTGAAATTAACCATTTAAGCTATGCTCACATAGTATCCCCAAGATTTTCAAACCTTACACTATATCTGTTCCTTTAATATCTGTCAGTAAAGTGAGAGTAATCTGGGGTAAATTAAGTAACTGCATCACTGTACACAGGACTAACTCTATGGCGTTTTGAAAGATAGTAAAGGCTGGGACCAGCAATGCACATCCAACTCCCCCCTAGAGAATGAGAGTTGAGCTATTATAGCATCAATTTGGGGACAAAATGTAAGGTTATACCATATTAATTTAAATGAAAAAGCTAGTTCTCTTGTGGATAATGTGAATACCTTATAATTGCATGTAATGCTTGAGAGGTATTATTCATAGCCATATAAACCTTAAGACGGGGGAATGTGTACATATTCACATACCCCCAAATGATGTCAGTTAGTTGTGCTTAGTGGATGTGCATATGTGACCCAGATGTGGGTTTCTATAATTGATACCAGATAGAATTCTGCTGTGTAACACAGATAATGATACAGATTATGAACCTCATAGTGCAGATCAGACCTCTATAATATCTTGAGGAGCTTTGTAACTATCTATAGTAAATGTATCACTTTGTAAACAACATAAGCATTGTCTAATAACAATAAACCTGGATGAGTCAGCAAGTTGTCTAGTCATGAAACATAGGACTGGGTAACCATAAGAGTATCAATAGGCACTTAAATCAAAGAGTAATCTTCTTTACACTTGTGGTTGAATGATAGGTTTTTCATCTTATTCCCCTTTTAGGGACATAGTCCCAAGAGACCAACAAGTTCAGTCATCCACCAATGCTGCTTTTTGGGGAGAGGGTTTTTAACTTATGGATATACAAATAGTTGCTAACTTCAAAGTATTGGATAAATTGCAAATAGACATTAACACAGTCTACAGAAAGTCATTATCTGGGATAGTAAAAGTAATTGTAACGCAAAGTAAAAATGTGAAATCTGACATGAAATCCTCAGTTGCATGAAACAATAGCAACGTCATTCTTTCAGATAACTGTATCATACAAAGTTCCTTTGGGTGTGATCGATTCCATCTCTTGCAGTAGTAAGTTTCCTTGGTTTAACCCACTCCAGAGTGGTGCCATGGCTTCTGCCACAGGTTTAGCAAGATGTCGGTTAACTGCGTTCCTGCATTGAGACCGGGGGGAAAGTTGAGTATCAGGTAAGGCCTCTTTGCGGTACAGATGCGCGTGTTGGGCATCAAGACTAGTGCGGTGCCTATGTTTCTGGCCAGCTCTGTAGGTACCTTGTCACACTTGATCACGTAGGGGGACCGGCCGCATCCTCTCCCAGAGGAGGCGAGGGCATGACTGCACAGTATACTGCAGATAGGGGGAAGCTAAAGAGCTCAGTGCTTCTAATGGGCTTGCGTCCCAGCACAAGGTAAGTCCTGTGCAGCTTATCAGGCAAGATCCTTGTAGGCATCTGATCTAAAGGTTTCAGTGTCAATGGGGTAATAATTGCAGCTTGCTCGATTGGTTTTGTACTCGGTGGTGTATCTGTCAGGTTTCTCAATGATGCACATAGCTCTCTCAAGTTGGAGAACTTGCGATCCATATCATACTCGAAAATCTTCAGTTGGGCTCTTATAGCCTTATGGAACACCTCCATACCTATATGACTGTGGGAGTATTGCAGTTTGTAAGAAGTTGTAGTGCCCCGATAATTTGGGGTAGGAGCCGAGTTCTCTCAGTGGGGATACTGCTTAAGGCCTTTACAGTCCGAAACAGTGGTCAAAACTCATGCTCCCTTTAAAATTTGGACTTCTAGCTGCTCTACTCACAGTAGTGGGAGACTTTCTTGTAGTTATTCCCATGATGAGCAGTCAGTTTTGAAGAAAGTCGCTATAATAGCAACCTTTGGTCTGGAGCTTCTGAGGATGCGACTGAACGGCATCTTGGTCTGCACATGCTCCCGTGCTTAGGTTTTATTTTTATTTCACAATTAAGTTTGTATTTATTTTAACTAGGAAGTTAGTAAATAGTTATATTGTTGCTAGCTTAGGTTTTATTTTTATTTCACAGGTAAGTTTGTATTTATTTTTAAATAGGTAGTTAGTTAATAATTATAACTTTAATTTAGGTCTATTTTAATTATGTTAAAGTTAGGGGGTGTTAGGTTTAGGGGTTAATAGTTTAATTTAGGTTGTTGCGATGTGGGGGTCTGTGGTTTAGGGGTTAAAATATTTAGTTAGTGTTGGTGATGTTTGGGAATGGCGGTTTAGGAGTTAATAGGTTAATTTAGTGTGTCAGTTAGTGTCGGTGATGTCAGGACTGCGGTTTAGGGGTTAGTAGGTTTAGCTAGTGTTGGCGATGTTTGGGAACGGCAGTTTAGGGGTTTATAGGTTTAGTTAGTGTCGGCGATGTTGGGGAACTGCGGTTAAGGGGTTAATAGGTTTATTTAGTGTTGGCGATATGGGGGGGCAGCAGTTTAGGGGTTAATAGGTTTAGGTAATGTTTGCGATGTTGGGGAATGGTGGTTTAGGGGTTAATAGCTTTATTTAGTGTTGTCAATGTGGGTGGCAGAGGCGGTTTTAGATAATTTTGTTTTGGAAATCACTGGCTTATTAGTTATGTTAAAGGGACACTGAACACAGTTTTTTTTCTTTTGTGATAGAGCATGAAATTCAGATAGAGCATGAAATTTTAAGCAACTTTCTAATTTACTCCTATTATCAAATGTTCTTCATTCTCTTGGTATCTTTATTTGAAATGCAAGAATGTGAGTTTAGATGCCGGCCCATTTTTGGTGAACAACCTGGGTTGTCCTTGCTGATTGGTGGATACATTTATCCACCAATGAAACAATGCTGTCCAGAGTCTGAACCAAAAAGCTTAGATGCCTTCTTTTTCAAATAAAGATAGCAAGAGAACGAAGAAAAATTGATAATAGAAATAAATTAGAAAATTGCTTAAAATTGCATGCTCTATCTGAATCATGAAAGAAAAAATTTGGTTTCAGTGTCCCTTGAAGTTAAATCATTTTTTCAGATCCTTTTGTTTTTTTCGGATCCATTCTTTATTCATATGCATTATTCTATTCAGAATAGAATAATGCATATGAATTAAGAATGGATCCAAAAAAACAAACGGATACGGAAAAATGATTTAACTTAACATAGCTAATTTGCCGAAACAATTTTTTTTTAACATAACTAAACTAATTTGCCGAAACAAAATTATTAATTTAACTAATAATAACAGAACAAAACAAAATTTTTAGCGCTGCACATGTCTAATTCTAATACAAATTATTACTAAGTGATTATTACTGGTAAATATATACAATATATCAATCTACATACATTGAAAATATAAAACATTTATTAATTAAAACTGCAGTGAAAAAAATATTCCCTTTTAAAATGTATTTATTTAAAATTATATTAAATAATATTTGAAGAAATATTTTAAGCACTAATGTATACAATCTCACAATAATGTAACTATAATTAATATATTATTTAAAATACACCTAAAAATACACCTATTTCATAAATTCAAAATAATGTTAACAAATATTAGCTATTAAATCATAAGTAATAATTGGGACTTTTGGATTCACACAAAAGCAGCAATATCTATATCAACATTAAACCCATTGGGCTCTAATGTTGCAAATCTGTGATCCAATAGGTTTCCTTAATGCCAATAATCGATAAAAAATTAGGATTATTTTTAGGAAATATTGTCCAATATTAAGGGGCGATCCACTTTTGAAACCCCACTTAGATGACCATCTGAATATATTTTTTAGGAAAGGTGCGAATCTCAAGAATTATTTAACTCCCAGCAAACATAGAGATAAGAGTAATAATAAGATAAGGGAGGATGGAATTTTTTTTTAAATTGCAAGGTACATACAAATGTCACCAAAGCAGGTGTTCAATGTGTAAATCAATTGATATTCAGAGGACATCTTTCACATCAAGAACTACAGGTGAAACTTTTGAGATAAGGCATTCATCACTTGCAAAAGTACTTATGTGGTCTATGTATTGCAATGTGGGTGTGGCCTACAGTATGTATGTCACACCAAATGTAAATTATGCAAACACTTTAGTGAGCATGTTGTTAATATTAAGAAACCCCTACTTATAGGGACATTAAAAACTAAATACATGCTAGATAGAAAGATGCATTCAAAGAAAAGATTAGTCCATGAGTAAACATGTAGATGTATTTTTTAAAGTTTCAATAGTTGTTTAAAAAGTGACAAAATAAGTGTAAAGTTTTAGTGTCTATAAAACACTGGGATCTGCCATGCTGTAACTTGTGTTACCTTCTCTACTGTGGCCAATTAGGGACCGTTATAAATAGGTCACTAGAGTGTGCAGCCAATGGTTGTGCTGGATTTAACAGTGTTCTGCACTTCCATTTCTAACAGGAACTGAAAAGCTCACAATTTCAGAATGGAATTACAGCAAAGAGGAAAAAATAAATAATGAAAGTATATTGCAGAGTTGTTTTATATATACAATTTATCATTTTATATTACCATCTCAAAGTGTGTAATGTCCCTTTAAGCATAGTGTGCCTAAACATTTCTTTGTCCAACATAATGATCCAAAAACACTAACTATTAAGGGCATTGAGTTGGTATCCTTAGATAATAGAGGGGGTGATCAATTATTGGTGTTAAGGAAAAGCAAAACCTATTGGATCCACAGATTAGCAACATTAAGCCCATTAGCTATTTAATAGCTAATATTTGTTAAAATTATTTTGGTTTTATGAAATAGGTGTATTTTTAGGTGTATTTTAAATAATATCTTAATTTTAGTTACAATACAGTGAGATATTATACATTAATGCTTAAAATATTTTTTGTTATTGTTAAAAGGGAATATTATTTTTATGGCAGTTTTAAGTAATACAATTTTTAATATTTTTAATGTATGTAGATTGTTATATTGTATATATTTATCAGTAATAGTCACTAAGTGGTAATTTGTATTAGAATGTACATGTAATCCTTTTTGACCAATAAAGGGCAGAAAAGGACAATAAATAGGAGACAATATTCTTTGTACACACACATCCCCTTAAGAAAGCAGCCAGTAGCGGCTGGGAAACGCGTTGGGGCTAGGAGTGTGTCTAACACTGGAGGTGTTCATATCGGACCGTTTTGCCGGTTTGTGGCATCACACGCCAACATGGATTAACATCAACTGAGTGACCAAGACTTAACTATGGAATCTCCATCTGTCTATTAGGTCACAAATGCCCTTTTTATTCTGTTTGTAAGTAGAGGAGTGTGTGATATAACTAATTTTTGGTGTTTAACACACTTCACTATTTTGGGATTCTCTGTTCTTGCGCTTTCAGATTAGAGGAAATTTGTTGTATTAGACATATGTATATATATTTAAGAGACAGATACCTGATATCTTGTACAGTTAACAAGATATGCAGTAAATATGAGAAAATTAAAATCACAATCACAACATAAAAAATGGTGTTTAGCAAACATGCTCTGAATTCCTATATTTGTACTTCCTACTCATACTTTTGAGATTGTAAAGTATAGGATTCTTATCTTTAGGAATGGTGTTTCTCACAGCAATCCAGTTATTGTGATCAGGAGTTAAGTATTTACCATTTTGCCTTCTTTTTTTAAAACCGATATTGTGAGGGAGTTAGGGTGTATGAAACTATGAATGCAGGAACTGATACACTTAACAAATGAAAGTCTTTTTTGAAAGTTTGACTGATTGATAAATAAAAGAACAGTTGGTAGTTTCTGAAGATTACAGGGCCTTATGCAAATCTCTAAAGTCTTTTAGCAGTAACAAAGTGCAATAGACATTGGTGTTTAAATTGAGCAGCAAAATTTGAGATGGCACAGAATATCTGATAGGAACAGTAGGCACAGCTGGTTTAATGAAGGTTGTCATTGGTATGATAGAAACGTTTCTCAGCAGGCTCAGCATACCCAGCGGTTGCTGACAGTGAGACTGTCATGGGATACCAGATAGGTACAGCAGGCACAGCTTCAGGAACAAGGTGAGCATACACCAATATGAAGTTATTCTGCTTTAGTTTCAGGAACCAGGTGAGCATATAAAGGTTCAAGGTATGTATGCTTGGTCTCAGGAGCAAAGTGAGCATACACAGGTATCATATAAGTATGCTTTTTCGAGCAAGGTGGGCAGGGTGATTTTTTTTTTATAGGAACTCCCATGCACCTGAGTCCTCCAGGTGGGAGTTCCTATAACTGGGAAATGGCCTTTAAATTTAGGCAGTGTGTGGCCGTACGAGACTAGAGAGCTGCAGACACAGCTGAAGACAAGCTGAAGGAGAGTGGAACTCTCTGCATTAGCTCAGACCGGGTTCCTCTGACCCGGTAAGGCTAAGTACCCTTACAGATATCTTCTTACACTTATAGAATTGCGGCTCTGTACAGTGAGAGTTAGGTTTGGAAATCATGGTCTGTGCAGTTGGTTTAGGAAAACATGCACCTAGATTACGAGTTTTGCGTTAGAGGATTGAACTTCGATCCTATTGGCTGATTCTACCTTAATTCCGATTGACTGATAGAATTCTATCAGCCAATCGGAATCTAAAGGATGCCATCTTGGATTACGTCACTTAAAGGTACCCTCATTCTATTTTAGTCGTCGGATGAAGAGGATGCTCCTCGTCGGATGTCTTGAAGATGGACCCACTCGCGCCGAATGGATGAAGATAGAAGATGCCGTCTGGATGAAGACTTCTGCCCGTCTGGTGGACCACTTCGCCTGGCTTGGATGAAGACGTCTCCCGGTAAGTCGATCTTCAGGGGGTTAGTGTTAGGTTTTTTTAAGGGTGTATTGGATGGGTATAATTTTTTAGATTAGGGTTTGGACGGCAAACGAGCTAACTGTCTTTTTAAGGGCAATGCCTATCCAAATGCTCTTTTTTTTAGCTAGTATTTTATTTGGTGGGTTGGTTGTGTGGGTGGTGGGTTTTACTGTTGTACTGTTGGGGGTGTTGTTTGTATTTTTTTTTACAGGTAAAAGAGCTGATTACTTTTGGGCAATGCCCCGCAAAATGCCCTTTTACGGGCTATTGGTAGTTTAGTTTAGGCTAAGTTTTTTTTTTATTATTTTGGGGGGGGGGCTTTTTTTTATTTTAAGAGGGCTATTAGATTAGGTGTAATTAGTTTAAATTTCTGTAATTTGTTAATTATTTTCTGTAATTTAGTGGGGGTTTTTGTACTTTAGCTAATTTAATTTAATTGGGTAATTGTATTTAATTTAGTTAATTATAGTGTAGTGTTAGGTGTTAGTGTAACTTAGGTTAGGTTTTATTTTACAGGTAAATTTGTGTTTATTTTAACTAGGTAGTTATTAAATAATTAATAACTATTTAATAACTATTCTACCTAGTTAAAATCAATACAAACTTGCCTGTAAACTAAAAATAAATCCTAAACTAGCTACAATGTAACTATTAGTTATATTGAAGCTATCTTAGGGTTTATTTTACAGGTAAGTATTTAGTTTTAAATAGGAATAATTTAGTTAATGATAGTAATATTTATTTAGATGTATTTAAATTATATTTAAGTTAGGGGGTGTTAGGTTTAGGGTTAGACTTAGGTTTAGGGGTTAATAACTTTAATATAGTGGCGGCGACATTGGGGGCGGCAGATTAGGGGTTAATAAATGTAGGTAGGTGGCGACGATGTTAGGGCTGGCAGATTAGGGGTTAATAATATTTAACTAATGTTTGCGAGGCGGGAGTGCAGCGGTTTAGGGGTTAATATGTTTATTATAGTGGCGGCAACGTTGGGGGTGGCAGATTAGGGGTTAAAAAGTGTAGGTAGGTTGCGACGACATTGGAGAAGGCAAATTAGGGGTTAATAAATATAATGTAGGTGACGGCGATGCTGGGGGCAGCAGATTAGGGGTTCATAAATATAATGTAGGTGGCTGTGTCCGGAGCGGCAGATTAGGGGTTAAAAATTTTATTTTAGTGTTTGCGATGCGGGAGGGCCTTGGTTTAGGAGTTAATAGGTAGTTTATGGGTATTAGTGTACTTTTTAGCACTTTAGTTATGATTTTTATGTTACGGCGTTGTACCATAAAACTCTTAACTACTGACTTTTAAATGCGTTAGGACTCTTGACGGGGTAGGGTGTACCGCTCACTTTTTGGCCTCCCAGGACAGACTCGTAATACTGGGGCTATGAAAGTCCCATAGAAAAAAGACTTTACGAGGTTTATGTAAGTTGTTTTGCAGTAAGGCCAAAGAAGTATGCGGTACACCTAAACCTTCAAGACTCGTAATACCAGGGGCGTAAAAAAAGCAGCGTTATGACCTCTTAACGCTGCTTTTTTACCTTAACGCACAACTCGTAATCTAGCCGATTGTTTTTGGAGTGAGGACTGTCTTTAAAATGTTGTCAGTGGATGGATTCATGATTTACAGTGGGATAACTATTCAAAATAGGTTGTTGCCACTTTCTTCTTGTTGAAATTAATATCCCTTAATGTTCTTGATGTTAGACGAAAATCTTGCCAAAAGAGAAAACAAATTTAAAAAATATTTTAAAAATATGAAATGTTAAAAAAACCTGATCAAATATATCCAGTATACCCATGATGCCCATATATAAATGGCATTCAGATTGTTTAACGCTTATCATAAACACCACTTTATCCAACTGCAAATTAACAGACTACATTAACCCCTTTATCAGTAATCTGCATCCATTATTGGCAGTTTTGAGTGCTGTTGTGAGAAATTAAAAAATCTTTTGTTAGTTAACAAGCTCAGGCATGTGACTAAGAAAGATTGTGTTCACTTTCGGCTAGATTTAGAGTTTTGTCGGTAAGGACCCGCGTAGCTAACGCTGGCTTTTTTCTGGCCGCACCTTTAAAATAACTCTGGTATTGAGAGTCCATATAATGTCAGCGTTAGGCTCCAAAAAAGGAGCGTAGAGCATATTTAAGGCAACTGCAACTCTCGATACCAGAGTTGCTTATGGACGCGGCCAGCCTCAAAAATGTGCTCGTGCACGATTCCCCCATAGGAAACAATGGGGCTGTTTGAGCTGAAAAAAACCCTAACACCTGCAAAAAAGCCACGTTCAGCTCCTAACGCAGCCCCATTGTTTGCTATGGGGAAACACTTCCTACGTCTGCACCTAACACTCTAACATGTACCCCGAGTCTAAACACCCCTAACCTTACACTTATTAACCCCTATTCTGCCACCCCCGCTATCGCTGACCCCTGCATATTATTTTTAACCCCTAATCTGCCGCTCCGTAAACCGCCGCTACTTACATTATCCCTATGTACCCCTAATCTGCTGCCCCTAACACCGCCGACCCCTATATTATATTTATTAACCCCTAACCTACCCCCCACAACGTCGCCGCCACCTACCTACAATAATTAACCCCTAATCTGCCGACCGCAAACAGCCGCCACCTACATTATAGCTATGTACCCCTAATCTGCTGCCCCTAACACCGCTGACCCCTATATTATATTTATTAACCCCTAATCTGCCCCCCTCAACGTCGCCTCCACCTGCCTACACTTATTAACCCCTAATCTGCCGAACGGACCTGAGCGCTACTATAATAAAGTTATTAACCCCTAATCCGCCTCACTAACCCTATAATAAATAGTATTAACCCCTAATCTGCCCTCCCTAACATCGCCGACACCTAACTTCAATTATTAACCCCTAATCTGCCAACCGGAGCTCACCGCTATTCTAATAAATGTATTAACCCCTAAAGCTAAGTCTAACCCTAACACTAACACCCCCCTAAATTAAATATAATTTAAATCTAACGAAATTAATTAACTCTTCTTAAATAAATTATTCCTATTTAAAGCTAAATACTTACCTGTAAAATAAATCCTAATATAGCTACAATATAAATTAAAATTATATTATAGCTATTTTAGGATTAATATTTATTTTACAGGTAACTTTGTATTTATTTTAACCAGGTACAATAGCTATTAAATAGTTAAGTACTATTTAATAGCTAAAATAGTTAAAATAATTACAAATTTACCTGTAAAATAAATCCTAACCTAAGTTACAATTAAACCTAACACTACACTTTCAATAAATAAATTAAATACAATTCCTACAAATAACTACAATGATATAAACTAACTAAAGTACAAAAAATAAAAAGAACTAAGTTACAAAAAATAAAAAAATATTTACAAACATAAGAAAAATATTACAACAATTTTAAACTAATTACACCTACTCTAAGCCCCCTAATAAAATAACAAAGCCCCCCAAAATAAAAAAATGCCCTACCCTATTCTAAATTACTAAAGTTCAAAGCTCTTTTACCGTACCAGCCCTGAACAGGGCCCTTTGCGGGGCATGCCCCAAGAAGTTCAGCTCTTTTGCCTGTAAAAAAAAACATACAATTCCCCTTCCCCCCAACATTACAACCCACCACCCACATACCCCTAATCTAACCCAAACCCCCCTTAAATAAACCTAACACTAAGCCCCTGAAGATCTTCCTACCTTATCTTCACCATACCAGGTTCACCGATCCGTCCTGAAGAGCTCCTCCGATGTCCTGATCCAAGCCCAAGCGGGGGGCTGAAGAGGTCCATGATCCGGATGAAGTCTTCATCCAAGTGGGAGCTGAAGAGGTCCATGATCCGGATGAAGTCTTCTATCAACGGCATCTTCAATCTTCTTTCTTCAGGAGCCATCATCTTCCATCCGACGCGGAACATCCTCTTCTCCCGACGCCTACTAGCCGAATGACAGTTCCTTTAAATGACGTCATCCAAGATGGCGTCCCTCGAATTCCGATTCCATCAGCCAATCAGAATATTCCTACCTTAATTCCGATTGGCAGATAGAATCCTATCAGCCAATCGGAATTCGAGGGACGCCATCTTGGATGACGTCATTTAAAGGAACCGTCATTCGGCTAGTAGGCGTCGGGAGAAGAGGATGTTCCACGTCGGATGGAAGATGATGGCTCCCGAAGAAAGAAGATTGAAGATGCCGTTGATAGAAGACTTCATCCGGATCATGGACCTCTTCAGCTCCCGCTTGGATGAAGACTTCATCCGGATCATGGACCTCTTCAGCTCCCGCTTGGATAAAGACTTCAGCCGGATCATGGACCTCTTCAGCCCCCCCGCTTGGGCTTGGATCAGGACATCGGAGGAGCTCTTCAGGATGGATCGGTGAACCTGGTATGGTGAAGATAAGGTAGGAAGATCTTCAGGGGCTTAGTGTTAGGTTTATTTAAGGGGGGTTTGGGTTAGATTAGGGGTATGTGGGTGGTGGGTTGTAATGTTGGGGGGGGGTATTGTATGTTTTTTTTACAGGCAAAAGAGCTGAACTTCTTGGGGCATGCCCCGCAAAGGGCCCTGTTCAGGGCTGGTAAGGTAAAAGAGCTTTGAACTTTAGTAATTTAGAATAGGGTAGGGCATTTTTTTATTTTGGGGGGCTTTCTTATTTTATTAGGGGGCTTAGAGTAGGTGTAATTAGTTTAAAATTGTTGTAATATTTTTCTTATGTTTGTAAATATTTTTTTATTTTTTGTACTTTAGTTAGTTTATTTCATTGTAGTTATTTGTAGGAATTGTATTTAATTTATTTATTGATAGTGTAGTGTTAGGTTTAATTGTAACTTAGGTTAGGATTTATTTTACAGGTATATTTGTAATTATTTTAACTATTTTAGCTATTAAATAGTTCTTAACTATTTAATAGCTATTGTACCTGGTTAAAATAAATACAAAGTTACCTGTAAAATAAATATTAATCCTAAAATAGCTATAATATAATTTTAATTTATATTGTAGCTATATTAGGATTTATTTTACAGGTAAGTATTTAGCTTTAAATAGGAATAATTTATTTAAGAAGAGTTAATTAATTTTGTTAGATTTAAATTATATTTAACTTAGGGGGGTGTTAGTGTTAGGGTTAGACTTAGCTTTAGGGGTTAATACATTTATTAGAATAGCGGTGAGCTCCGGTCGGCAGATTAGGGGTTAATAATTGAAGTTAGGTGTCGGCGATGTTAGGGAGGGCAGATTAGGGGTTAATACTATTTATTATAGGGTTAGTGAGGCGGATTAGGGGTTAATAACTTTATTATAGTAGCGCTCAGGTCCGCTCGGCAGATTAGGGGTTAATAAGTGTAGGCAGGTGGAGGCGACGTTGAGGGCGGCAGATTAGGGGTTAATAAATATAAAATAGGGGTCGGCGGTGTTAGGGGCAGCAGATTAGGGGTACATAGCTATAATGTAGGTGGCGGCGCTTTGCGGTCGGCAGATTAGGGGTTAATTATTGTAGGTAGCTGGCGGCGACGTTGTGAGGGGCAGGTTAGGGGTTAATAAATATAATACAGGGGTCGGCGGTGTTAGGGGCAGCAGATTAGGGGTACATAAGTATAACGTAGGTGGCGGTCGGCAGATTAGGGGTTAAAAATATTTAATCGAGTGGCGGCGATGTGGGGGGACCTCGGTTTAGGAGTACATAGGTAGTTTATGGGTGTTAGTGTACTTTAGAGTACAGTAGTTAAGAGCTTTATGAACCGGCGTTAGCCCAGAAAGCTCTTAACTACTGACTTTTTTCTGCGACTGGAGTTTGGTCGTTAGATTTCTAACGCTCACTTCAGCCACGACTCTAAATACCGGAGTTAGAAAAATCCCATTGAAAATATAGGATACGCAATTGACGTAAGGGGATCTGCGGTATGGAAAAGTCGCGGCTGAAAAGTGAGCGTTAGACCCTTTTTTGAGTGACTCCAAATACCGGAGGTAGCCTAAAACCAACGTTAGGAGCCTCTAACGCTGGTTTTCACGGCTACCGCCAAACTCCAAATCTAGGCCTTTGTTAACAAAATAAAAATGTTTGTAATAGTTTTTTTCAATTTTAGAAACCCCCCCAAAACAAACAAACAAACAAACAAAAAACATGGCAATTGATTCCAATATATTATACAAAAAAAGTAAACATTGTTAGGGAGCTTATCTGCAAATGTGTTTACAGAACATTATTGAAAACACCTCTAGTAAAATAGCATAACAATTCTATAAATAAAGCAACTTTCATTATATCTTAAATTTAGACTTTTTTTTATTGCATTAGAATTATTTCAGACATATGCTAATTAGTGCAGACTGTGAAATATTGCCTATGTGTTGTTTACGCTTTCTGCAAATTTATTGGGATTCACTACCTTTTACTAAATTATCAGCTATCTTTTTATTTTCCCTTAAGCGGTGCAGTTAAGGACTTTAACAACTTTAACTACTTCAACTTTTATATTTAATTTCAAATCAATTTGTCTGTATTATTCACTTACATCGATTATGCTTTTCCTTGACAGG
Source organism: Bombina bombina (assembly GCF_027579735.1). NCBI lineage: Eukaryota > Metazoa > Chordata > Amphibia > Anura > Bombinatoridae > Bombina > Bombina bombina. The sequence goes on from NC_069502.1 coordinate 631,890,434, forward strand.
AGAGTTGTTTTTAAAGGTTATACAACCTAATAACAAAAGCACAGAAAACGAAGTTAAAAACTGAACATTTGTAACAATGGCCTTTAGAATATGTCTTATTTTTCTGATCACTTATAATTCACACTAGCTTTCTAGTTGTTCTATAATTGTGTCCAAAAGAGACATACAAGACATGTTCATAATACATAGGCCCTTATTTATCAAGCCGTCAACCGTAAATACAGTGGAATTTCACAGCGTAATTGTGGCGAGCTTGATTTTATCAAAGCCTACAGACCGTCAAAAGTTGAAATCTGTGACGTAACATACGATCCGTCTGACTCAATCCGACACAGATCGATGCTTACGTCATTACAGATGTTCTGAATACACATTCGGCTCTATTTGACACTTTTTCAAAGTTATCAAATTGTTAACTGGTACCCTCGCAGCTATTCCGGCCCAGCGTACCTGGTTTTCACTCTGCCACCCTGGAGGCCGCGGATGCCATAGGAATCAATGGGAGTCTGAAAGCAGCGAAAGCTTATGTTCCATGCTGCCAGATATCCCATTGATTTCTAAGGTAGAAAACCAGTAAAGTTTACACCTAACACCCTAACATAAACCAGAGTGAAAACACCCCTAATCTGCCACCCCACCCCAAGCCGCAACTAAATAAATGTATTAACCCCTATTCTGCCGCTCCTGGAACCCGCCGCCACCTACATAATGTTATTAACCCCTATCCCGCTGCTCCCGGACCCCACCGCAACTAAATAAAAGTATTAACCCCTAAACCCCTGGCCTCCACATCACTACCACTAACTAAACCTATTAACCCCTAAACCACCAGCCTCCCACATCGCCATAAACTAAATTAAGTTATTAACCCCTAAACCTAGCAACCCGCTTACTTTACATTAAAATTACAACATCCCTATCTTATAATGAATTAAAACTTACCTGTAGAATTAAATTAAACTATATTAAACTATTAATTAACCTACCCTAACTATTATACTACAATTACATTAAACTACCAATTAAATTAACTATAGTACATATTTAAAAAAAAACTATCCCTACTAAAATTATTTAAATCTACAATAAAAAATTACTAAGTTACAAAAAAACAACTAAGTTACAAAACAAACAAACACTAAGTTACAGAAAAAAACAAACCACAGTATAGAAAATAAAAACGAATTACACCTAATCTAATAGCCCTATCAAAATAAAAAAGCCCCCCCAAAATAAAAAACCCCTAGCCTACAATAAACTACCAATGGCCCTTAAAAGGGTCTTTTGCGGGGCATTGCCCCAAAGAAATCAGCTCTTTTACCTGTAAAGAAAAATACAAACATCCCCCAACAGTAAAACCCACCACCCACACAACCAACCGCCACAAATAAAAACCCTAGCTAAAAAACCTAAGATCCACATTTCTGTTTGCATTTGTATGGGCATTGCCCTTAAAAGAGCATTTAGCTCTTTTACTGCCCAGACCCTACTGTAAAAATAAAACCCACCCAAAAAAAACTTAAATAAACCTAACACTAACCCCCAACGATCCACTTACAGTTCTTGAAGTTCCGCTTGAAGGATCCAGCCGGCAAGAAGTATTCATCCAGGTGGCAAGAAGTCTTCATCCATCCGGCACGGAGCGGGTCCATCCTGAAGACATCCGACGAGGAGTTCCTCTTCAATACAGTCTCGGACGTAAACTGTATCTTAAATTCAAGTGACATCATCCAAGATGGCATCCCTTGCATTCCTATTGGCTAAAAGGTTCCAATCAGCCAATAGGATTAGAGCCGCTAAAATCCTATTGGCTGTTCCAATCAGCCAATGGGATTTGAGCAGCTCTCATCCTATTGGCTGTTCCAATCATCCAATACGATGAGAGCTCACATGATTGGAACCTTTCAGCCAATAGGAATGCAAGGGACGCCATCTAGGATGACGTCACTTGCATTCAAGATCCAGTTTACAGCTCCACGCCAGATGTCTTCAGGATAGACCACCTCCGCACTGGATGGATGAAGATTGAAGAGGCCGCCCAGATGAAGACTTCTTGCTGCCCAGATGAAGTCTTCTTGCTGGCAGGATGGATCCTTCAAGCGGAACTTCAAGAACTGTAAGTGGATCGTCGGGGGTTAGTGTTAGTGTTAGGGTTTATTTAAGGGTTTTTTGGGTGGGTTTTATTTTTAGAGTAGGGTCTGAGCAGTTAAAGGGACAGTTCACCCAAAAACTTTCTCCCCTTTAAATTATTCCCAATGATCCTTTTTACCTGCTAAAGTGTATTAAATTGGTTGCAAGTAGCTCTACTAGAGTGTATTAAATTGGTTGCAAGTAGCTCCTTTACTCATATTTCAGCATTTGAAATAGCTGATTTAGCTTGTGGTTTCCCATCCTATACTGAAAGTTTTGATACTGGCGTATATGCTATTGACAAGCCTAAGTAAACACAGCTAGCAGAAGAGATTACACCCTCAGTGGGGGCATGATAGTTAAGTAATAAAATTATAATTTTCCATTGTTCTCTCTATGTATTGAGCTTTGGTGTTCCAGACAAATATAAGATAAGGAAGCAAGTCTGTGTACATGAAAGTGATAACATAATGAGATCTGATATTACCTGAAGCTCAACCCATTGTAATAGGCTGTGGTTTCAAAAATAAACCCGAAAATGCAATTTCTCAAATATTTTATACTCTGCAGTTGGTATAACAAGTCATTTAAAATACATTTATGTAAAAACAATTTTACAGTGTACTGTCCCTTTAAAGAGCTAAATGCCCTTTTAAGGGCAATGCCCATACAAATGCCCTTTTCAGGGCAATGGGGAGCTTAGGTTTTTTAGATAGGGTTTTTATTTGGTGGGGTTGGTTGTGTGGGTTTTACTGTTGGGGGTGTTTGTGTTTTTTTTACAGGTAAAAGAGCTGATTTCTTTGGGAAAATGCCCTGCAAAAGGCCCTTTTAAGGGCCATTGGTAGTTTATTGTAGGCTAGGGTTTTTTTTTATTATGTTTTTATTTAATTTTATTTTGATAGGGCTATTAGATTGTGTAATTCATTTTTATTTTTGATACTGTGGTTTGTTTTTTTCTGTAACTTAATGTTTGTTGGTAGTTTAATGTAATTGTAGTATAATAGGGTAGGTTAATTAATAGTTTAATATAGTTTAATTTAATTCTACAGGTACGTTTTAATTTATTATAAGATAGGGATGTTGTAATTTTAATGTAAAGTTAGCGGGTTGTTAGGTTTAGGGGCTAATAGCTTAATTTAGTTTATGGCGATGTGGGGGGCTGTCAGTTTAGGGGTTAATAGGTTTAGTTAGTGGTAGTGATGTGGGAGGCCAGGGGTTTAGGGGTTAATACTTTTATTTAGTTGCGGTGGGGTCCGGGAGCGGCTGGATAGGGGTTAATAACTTTATTTAGGTTGCGGCAAGGTCCAGGAGTGGCGGGATAGGGGTTAATAACATTTTGTAGGTGGCGGTGGGGGCCGGGAGCGGCGGGATTGGGGTTAATACTTGTATTTAGTTGCGGTGGGGTCCGGGAGAGGCAGAATAGGGGTTAAACACTTTTAGTATAGTGGCAGCATTTAGTGACAGGGTTATAATAAAGTTGGAAAAAAGCCGAATAGCAGCGAGATCGATGACTGTCAGTTAACAACAGTCTGCTGCTCATCGACACGTACTTAGTGCACGGCTTTTTGCTGGCTTTTTTTATAAATATGGAGAGCGTATTCATGTCCACGTCTGCAATGTTAGGCGAGCGTATTGGTGCCGTTGAATGCAACAAAGTAGACGGCTTGATAGATAGGCCCCATAGTCTTATTGCTGGCGGGATGGATCCTTCAAGTGGAACTTCAAGAACTGTAAGTGGATTGTCGGGGGTTAGTGTTAGTGTTAGGGTTTATTTAAGGGTTTTTTGGGTGGGTTTTATTTTTAGAGTAGGGTCTGGGCAGTTAAAGAGCTAAATGCCCTTTAAAGTGCAATGCCCATACAAATGCCCTTTTCAGGGCAATGGGGAGCTTAGGTTTTTTAGATAGGGTTTTTATTTGGGGGGGTTGGTTGTGTGGCTGGTGGGTTTTACTGTTGGGGGTGTTTGTGTTTTTTTTTTACAGGTAAAAGAGCTGATTTCTTTGGGGAAATGCCCCGCAAAAGGCCCTTTTAAGGGCCATTGGTAGTTTATTGTAGGCTAGGGTTTTTTTTATTTTTTTATTTTTTTATTTTTATTTTGATAGGGCTATTAGATTGTGTAATTCATTTTTATTTTTGATACTGTGGTTTGTTTTTTTCTGTAACTTAATGTTTGTTTGTTTTTGTAACTTAGGTTTTTTTTTGTAGCTTAGTAATTTTTTATTGTAGATTTAAATCATTTTAGTAGGGTTAGTTTTTTTTAATATGTAATATAGTTAATTTAATTGGTAGTTTAATGTAATTGTAGTATAATTGTACTGTCCTCACTAACTGATAGCTAGACAGCTAGTTAACAAACCAGACAGAAATAGCTTTGTGTTTATTCCAAACTGATTTTATTTCTGAATAGTTATTTTGTAAAACTGCAATACAATAAGAAAAGTTGAAATTACAATATGTAGTTATACGGGGTGCTTGCAATACATACAATAATACATGTTTCTAACACAGAGAGCTTACATTTAAACCTTACAGCAAATAGCAATGCAATTCAAATGCACAATGAACTATTAGCAAACAATAAAAAACTTACAGGCATGTGTATATTTAGAGGCAAATGATCTATAAATTATTATTAAATTCAACCAGATAACTCTTTACTTTGAAAAAGAACAATCAAATCTGACACAGGTCTGAGATATACTTTAGCAGTCCCTTGTTTAATGATTTTCACCTCTACTTTGCTTATTTTACCATCGCCACTAGGAATGGTTTTTACAATAAGAACCATTGGCCATTCATTGCGCTTTACTTGAGAGTCTTTCAACAATACAAGATCTCCTTCTTGAACATTTGGTTTCTCCTCTTTCCACTTTCTTCTTGTTTGGAGTGATGACAGGTACTCCTGCTTCCAATGTTTCCAAAATGTATCAGCAAGATTCTGAACTTGTTTCCACTGGCACTTGTAAAGTTCCTTCAAGGTGAACTCACCAGGTGGAGCTGATGTTGCACAAGCCTTTTGAGTCAAGATCATTGCTGGTGTAAGAATTTCAGGTCTCTCAGGGTCTGTTGAAATAGAAACCAATGTTCTAGCATTCATTATAGCTGTAGCTTCAGCCATCAGTGTAGTAAGCACTTCATGGGACAGACAAGTGTTTTTGCTTTGCATCAACATTGAGTCTAGAATACATCTAGCCACACCAATTATTCTCTCCCACATTCCTCCCATATGAGATGAGTGGGGGGTATTGAAAGTCCAGGTGCATCCCTGATCCAGTAGGTAGTTTTGAATCTCAGGATCATCTGAGTTAATTTGTAGTTCCTTACAGGCTCCTACAAAGTTTGTCCCTTTGTCAGATCGGAATTGCTTAACTGGTCCACAAAGGGAAAGAAATCTTCTCAGAGCATTAATAAAGCTTGAAGATGACATAGATTCAATCAGCTCCAAATGAACTGCTCTACTGCTTAAACAAGTGAACATCACAGCCCATCTCTTACTCTCTGCAGAGTGTCCTCTAGTATAGCGAGATACTACATTCCAAGGACCAAAAACATCAAGCTCTACATGCGAAAATGGAGGAGCTAATGTAAGTCTGTCTGTCGGGAGATCTGACATTTTCTGTTCCTGCAGCCTTCCTCTCAGCTTCTTACAGGTGACACACATGTGAACAACACTTGAAAATGAGTATTTTAGCTCTAATGATCCACAAGCCTGCTGAGCGTAGAGCACCTTCAGTGAAATGACAATCTTGATGTGCTACCTTTTCATGATAATTTTTTACTAAGAGTGTAGCTATGTGATGGTTGGCAGGAATTATAAGAGGATGTTTCTCATTTTCAGTCATGTCTGCATTAAGCAAACGCCCTCCTACTCTAATCAATCCGTCTTTGTCAATTATAGGATTCAAACATTTGATTGGGCTTTGATCAGGGATTTTCTTTTCTTTTAATAAAGACCTTTTCTCTACCGAAAACACCTCTTGTTGGATACATTTGATAATCACTGTTTCAGCTTGCAAGAAATCTAAGGAATGGCATAACCCTTTGCAGCAATGACAGCCTGCTCATGACTCCTTTTGAGAGCTGCTGGAAAATGACTTGGCAATGTGAATAAGTGTTGCTATACCTCTCACAAGAGACTTCCACTTTGAGAACCTGAGACATCTATGTGAGTCTAGCTGGCGTTCATACACTTCAGTTATTAAAGCTGTCACTTCAGGTCTGATCTCACTATCAGAATCTGGTTCAATGAGGTCAAATACTTCATCTTCAGATTGATCACCTGAATCTGCCTGATGTAAGAAATCTGGACCTGAGAACCAGTTGGTATGTTTTAGGTGAGCTGCTTGAATTGGTCTAGTACCATGATCTGCTGGATTCTGACTGGTGTTAATATAATGCCACTGATCTGGATTAGTAGATTTTCTAATACAAATTATTCTGTTTGAGACATATACATGAAATCTCCTACAAGTATTGTGAATATAACCTAACACAATTTTGTTGTCAGTGTAATATTTAACTGCATAAATTTCAATGTCCATTTCTTCAGTAATAAGTTCAGCTAGCTCAACTGACAAAACAGCTGCACATAATTCTAGACCTGGCACTGTATGGGCTGATCTTGGAGCTAGTTTAGATTTGCCCATAATAAACCCTACATGACATTGACCACTGCTGTCTATGACTCTGAGATATGCCACAGCTGCTATCGCTACAGTAGAAGCATCAGAAAAAACACATACCTCCTTTCTCACTGTGGACGATAGTGACCCTGGCGCAAAGGGTCTGGGAATGCTGAGATCTTCAAGATGGATCAAGTCTTCTGTCTATGCTCTCCATTGAGCTTCTCTATCTGGTGAGAGTGTGGAATCCCAGTCACATTGGTCTGTTGAGAGTTCTCTGACTAAAGATTTACCTTGCATAGTGATTGGAGATGCAAACCCAAGTGGGTCATAAAGACTGTTTACTGTAGACAGGATACCTCTCCATGTGAAAGGTTTTACCTCTTTGGACACTTGAAAAGTGAAACTGTCGGTCTGTAAGTTCCAACTTACTCCTAAGCTCCTTTGGAGGGGTAGAGGATTGACACCTAAAACAAGGTCCTTTAGATCTTTAGCTCTGTCATCTGCAGGAAATGCTTCCATTACTGGACTTCTGTTGGATGCCACTTTGTGTAGCTTGAGATTTGATCCTGCGAGCATGTCCTTAGCTCTCTGCAGGAGACTGACTGCTTCAGCTTCAGTAGGCACAGATGCAAGTCCATCATCTACATAGAAATTCCTCAAGATAAACTGTTCTACATCTTCGTCATACTCACTCTTTCCTTGCTTTGCTATTTGTCTTAGACCATAAATGGCTATGGCTGGGGAAGGGCTGTTCCCAAAGACATGTACCTTCATCCTGAACTCTGTAATTTCTTTGTTAAGGTCATTGTCATGAAACCAAAGAAATCTCAAATAGTTACGGTGATCTTCTCTAACCATGAAACAGTAAAACATTTGTTGTACATCAGTGGTAATTGCAACTTGCTCTTTGCGGAAACGTAAAAGGACACCTAGTAGTGTATTATTTAAATCAGGCCCACTGAGGAGTGTGTCATTCAGTGAGATGCCTTCAAACTGAGCACTTGAATCAAAAACTACTCTGATCTGTCCTGGCTTCTGAGGATGATAGACACCAAAGATTGGTAGGTACCAACACTCCTCACCTGGTTCCAATGGTGGGGCAGGTTCTGCTTGGTCATGGTCAAAGATCTTCTGCATAAAGTTAACAAAATGTTCCTTCATTTCAGGTTTTTTCACAAAGGAACGCTGTAGAGCAAGGAGTCTTTTTTGGGCTTGCTCTAAGTTGTTTGGTAGTCTAAGACGAGGTGAGCGAAATGGTAGGGGTGCTACCCAGTAATTTGCTTAATCAATAAACATCTCCTTTTCTACTACATCAAGGAACATACCCTCTTGAATAGACATAGCAGGTTTTTCATCGTTTGGAGTTGTAACAAACACATTATCATCTAAACTGCCCACATTGTGAGTTGCAGTTCCTAAATAACACAATGAGGGGGTGTATGACTGTTGTTTACAAGCATCAAAATTCTCTTTTACCTGTATATAGCTAGTGCATGGGCTAAACAGAGAAGTGTGTCCACTAGGCAGCACATTTGTCTTGAAAGAGTTCACATCTGCTGGTCTATGAGCTCCTCCTAAGCATACTTCCCCAACTATGACCCAACCTAAATCTAAATGTTGTGCATAAGGACTATTATGAGGCCCATTAATCTGCTCACGTACTTTGTGCACCTTCAGAATGTTTCTTCCTAACAAGAGAAGTATTTGTGCATTAGGGTCAAGTGCTGGGCTCTTGTCTGTTAAGGATTTCAGATGAGGGAAATGCTGTGTAATCTCAGGTATTGGAATTTCTGACCTGTCATCAGGTATCATGTCACATTCAATGAGTGTGGGGAGTTTTATGTGTGTTTTCCCATCCATAGACTGAACAGTGAAGTTGGATACCCTACGCCCTGTTTTCTCTGTAATGCCTGAGCATGTTCTTAGAGTGTAGGAAAATGTTTCACCACTAATGTTAAACACATCAAAAAACTCTGATTTGGCTAAAGAACGGTTACTTTGATCATCTAACACTGCATACATTTTTACAGAACAATCAGGTTTGTTAGAGGGATATACAGTCACTAAACAAATCTTGGAACATGATCTGGGCCTTGTCCCTTTCCCGCATACCTCTGTACACTTGGATACAATAGTGGGTGGAGTAGCTTCCTCTTGCTCCCCACCTTGCTCTCCCTTTGGTAATGGAGTCTCTACTGCCCAGGGAGCTGGACCTGGATGCAAAGCTGAAGTATGCTGGTCACTGTTGCATTCTCTGCATCTTATGTTATTTTTGCAGTCTTTGGCAATGTGTCTGGTGGATGCACAACATCTAAAGCAGATAGAATTCTCTTTCAGGTAAGCTTTATGTTCATCAATGTGCTTGCTTCTGAACCTACGACACTTTGACAGTGTGTGTGGTTTATAATGAATTGGACATGGACTGTCTGGTTCCATGGATTTCCTTGCAAGGCTGTTCACTTGTGGAGTTGCATTAGTAGCTGACACTTCTGTCTTTCTTACTGACACTGTCGGTCTGTTACTAAACCTTGTTCCTGTCTTCTCTGTATTTGCTGGAACTTGGTAGCTGCATGTTGAGAATATGAAGCTTGGATCATTTCTAGTCCTTGCTTGGTTGACAATAAATCTGGTGAAGAAACTGAATGGTGGAAAGGAGACATGATGGTCTTCTTTGTACTTGGAACCTTGAAAAATCCACTTTTCTTGCAATCTATATGGCAGTTTTTCAATAATTGTTTTGATGCCACGAGCTGTGTCTAGGTATGCAAGTCCTGGCAAAAAGCCTCCTGTCTTGGCTGCATTCACCTCCAACAACATATCACCAAGTTCTCTTAACTTTATGTTGTCTTTGTTTGAGATTTTGGGAAAGTTTTCTAACTTCTTTAACAGTGCATTCTCAATAGCTTCAGGGCTGCCATAACATTCTTCTAGTCTCTGCCATACCATTTTAACTCCATCAACTGGGTTAGGAACATGCACTGACCTGATTCTCTTAGCCTGTTGAGATGACTCTGGTCCAAGCCACTTAGTCAAAATATCTAGCTCTTCTCTGGCTGTAAGATTAAGATCTCTGGTGACATCTTGGAATGATGTCTTCCATGTCCAGTAGTTCTGTGGTCGATCATCAAATGTTAGTAGCCCTGTACTCACTAACTCTCGACGAATCAGGGGATTTGCTAGGTCAGTAGTCTCTGAAGTTCCTAATGTGCTATTTCTGAGAGGGAATATGTGAAAGTCCATATAGTGTGATGGATGTTGTGGATCAGCTTAGCCTCTGCTTTCTTGAAAGCGCACCCTTGGTGTTGAGACATTTGCAGTGTCAGTCTGAGAAGGAGGGTGCAAGTCAGGAATACTTGGAGTAGACTGTAAATATGTTGAGTCAGGAAACTGTGGTATTATGCTGGACATAGTTTGGATAGGAGCATGCTCTGTTTTATCTTGGTCCAGAGCATGGTTCTGTACATACTCACGAGTCCTTTGTACTGAATCATGGGTAATTATTTCTGCAAAATCTTGAAGTGGTTCCTCTTCAAGTTCAGCTGCTGCTACATAGACTGCCGCTTATGCAGATGGTGCAACTGCTGCCCTTTAAATCTTTAGCACATGCATATTAGCTTCTAACTCTGCCTTGTGTTGCGCTGTTTCAGCTTCACACCTTGCTGTCTCTGCTTTGTGCCTAGCTGCCTCTGCTTCCATATCTGCTTTGCGCCTAGCTACCTCTGCATCCATATCTGCTTTGCCCCTAGCTGCCTCTGCTTCTAGTGCTGCTTTCTGCTTTATCATGTCTGCTTCTTTTTTAGCATAGGAAACTTGTGCCTGGGCTGCTTGCACTTTAGCACAGGCTCTGAGTCCTGCAATACTGGCTGTATGATCTTCAGGAGCGCATTGAATAGTTAGAGCCAGAGGCATAGGATCTGGTCTCTAAAGTTTGCTGCATCATATCAACATTCTTATCTTGGTTCATACTGATCAGGTTAAAGTAGTGCAATATTTTAAATGCAGTTCTTGTGCAAATTATTTTTACTGCCTTTCACTTTAAATTGCAGGTCTTGTATGTTTGCTTGTTATTTACAGTTTTTTACTTTAAAATGCAGCCTTTGTATCTTGCTTGTTATTTCTTCTCACTTTACAATGCAGCTATGTATCTTCCCTTGATATAGCATGCCTTTTTACTGTACTGTCCTCACTAACTGATAGCTAGACAGCTAGTTAACAAACCAGACAGAAATAGCTTTGTGTTTATTCCAAACTGATTTTACTTCTGAATAGTTATTTTGTAAAACTGCAATACAATAAGAAAAGTTGAAATTACAATATGTAGTTACATGTGGTGCTTGCAATACATACAATAATACATGTTTCTAACATAGAGAGCTTGTATTTAAACCTTACAGCAAATAGCAATGCAATTCAAATGCACAATGAACTATTAGCAAACAATAAAAAAACTTACAGGCATATGTATATTTAGAGGCAAATATGAAGAGCTGATTTCCATGCTTCTTGAAGCTAAGATGGCTGCTGAGAAATTGAAATTAAAACTTTTTATTAACAAACTTTATTGACACTTCCTGTTTCATTCTTGAGAGGAACCAAGCTGTAATTGCAACATGAAACCACCAGATGTCATCAACATAAAAAGCATATAATAGACAGAACAATAATAGTTAGGGTAGGTTAATTAATAATTTAATATAGTTTAATTTAATTCTACAGGTAAGTTTTAATTTATTATACGATAGCGATGTTGTAATTTTAATGTAAAGTTAGAGGGTTGTTAGGTTTAGGGGCTAATAGCTTAATTTAGTTTATGGCGATGTGGGGGGCTGGCAGTTTAGGGGTTAATAGGTCTAGTTAGTGGTAGTGATGTGGGAGGCCAGGGGTTTAGGGGTTAATACTTTTATTTAGTTGCAATGGGGTCCAGGAGCGCGCGGGATAGGGGTTAATAACTTTATTTAGGTTGTGGCAGGGTCCGGGAGTGGCGGGATAGGGGTTAATTACATTATGTAGGTGGCGGGGGCTGGGAGTGGCAGGATTGGGGTAAATACTTTTATTTAGTTGCGGTGGGGTCCGGGAGCGGCGGGAATAGCGGTTAAACATTTTAGTATAGTGGCAGCGTTTAGTGACAAGGTATAAATAAAGTTGGAAAAAAGATGAATAGCAGCGAGATCGATGACTGTTAGTTAACAACAGTCCGCTGCTCATCGCCCCGTACTTGGTGCACGGCTTTTTCCCGGCTTTTTTAATAAATATGGAGAGCATATTCAGGTCTAGAGCATATTTAGGGTATGTTAATTAATAGTTTAATATAGTTTAATTTATTTAATTCTACAGATAAGTTTTAATTTATTATAAGATAGGGATGTTGTAATTTTAATGTAAAGTTAGCGGGTTGCTAGGTTTAGGGGTTAATAGCTTAATTTAATTTATGGCGATGGTTTTGGGGCTGGCGGTTTAGGGGTTAATAGGTTTAGTTAGTGGTAGTGATGTAGGAGACCAGGGGTTTAGGGGTTAATACTTTTATTTAGTTGTGGTGGGGTCCGGGAGTGGCGGGATAGGGATTAATAATTTTATTTAGGTTGCGGCAGGGTCCGGGAGCAGCGGGATAGGGGTTAATAACATTATGTAGGTGGCGACGGGCTCCGGGAGCAGCGGGATTAGGGTTAATACTTTTATTTAGTTGTGGTGGGGTCCAGGAGGGGTGGAATAGGGGTTAAACATTTTAGTATAGTGGCGGTGTTTAGTGACAAGGTATAAATAAAGTTGGAAAAAAGCCGACTAGCAGCGAGATCGATGACTGTTAGTTAACAACAGTCCGCTGCTCATTGCCCAGTACATGGTGCACGGCTTTTTGACGGCTTTTTTTTTATAAATATGGAGAGCGTATTCAGGTCTAAAGCGTAGTTAGGGTAGGTTTATTAATAGTTTAATATACTTTAATTTAATTCTACAGGCAAGTCTTAATTTATTATAAGATAGGGATGTTGTAATTTTGTGGGAGGCCAGGGGTTTAGGGGTTAATATGTTTATTTAGTTGTGGTGGGGTCCAGGAGCGGCGGGATAGGGGTTAATAACTTTATTTAGGTTGCGGCAGGGTCCGGGTGCGGCGGGATAGGGGTTAATAACATTTTGTAGGTGGCGGTGGGGTCCAGGAGCGGCGGAATAGGGGTTAAACATTTTTTAGTATAGTGGCAGCATTTAGTGACAGGGTATAAATAAAGTTGGAAAAAAGCCGAATAGCAGCGAGATCGATGACTGTTAGTTAACAACAGTCTGCTGCTCATTGCCCCGTACTTAGTGCACGGCTTTTTGCTGGCTTTTTTTATAAATATGGAGAGCGTATTCATGTCCACGGCTGCAATGTTAGGCGATGTTAGGCGAGCGTATTGGTGCCGTTGAATGCAACAAAGTAGACAGCTTGATGATAGGCCCCATAGTATATATTAAGTGTTTGTATTAGTGAGACTGCTGGAATTGGCCATCTTAAAGGCCAAATTATTCCTGTTTCCTGGAGAGTCTTGCAAAATCTACAGTTTATCTAAAATTATGATTACCATCCAGACTCACTTATAACTTCAAGAACTGGTGAGTCATCAAGGAAGTAGATCACTGCAAACATATTGATTCACTATGTAGAAAATCTAAGATAAGTGCATGCATCAAGCTGTGGTGTTTGGGTATCTCCCCGTAATACTTAGTCTGACACCAGTAAATAGGATTATATCAGAACACAAAAGTGATAATGGTGTCACACTGCAAAAAAAATAGTGAGACTGAGACGGCAGAGGGACGACAAGATTTTTTCCTGTTTTGGAAGTATACACTCCAAGTATTTAACTTACATGTTTTATCTTCTATGCTGTATCAACATGTTTGTGGGGGTTAAAACTGTATATGGCTGCTGCAAGGGGCTCTAGTCTTATTAAACTTTGTTCAGGTGGGTCATCACAGAACTGGGGTTAAGAACTTTTCCCTAATAGATCTCATAAATGTCCCATCTAGTAGATGGACAGTAGTTAGAGACTCTAATGTAAAGAGTAGTGCACATGTTAATGTATGATGCAATGTAGACCTCGTACATGTTTCTTCTACTGCCAAATGCTGTGTCATTCTAGCCTCTATACTTGTATATTATTTATGAGAGGAAGTGAATGGGAAAGCATGTGAGTAGTGTTGGTGTTTGCAATTGTATATGTAACAATGCTGAACCATTTGATAGGATAAATACACCTATTATTAGGATTAAATACTCTACCTTTATTCAATTCCTCCTCATGTTTAAAAGTACAAGTATATCCTGCAAAAGGAATATGTTAAAACGAGAATACAAATAATTCCCCATCTGAGAGCAAGTTTGTTGACTCCACACAATTTTATTATAGGGCAATGTATATGTGTATTTTTATATATATATATATATATATATATATATATATATATATATATATTTGTAATAGTCGAATATTTTATGTAGCTTGAGCTAGCTTAGGCAAAATACTATGACATAGATTACAAATGGAGTGTTATTGATAGCAGAGGGTGCACTGTCAATATCAATGAACAATGCTAAATTTCGCATGCAATCTGGTATAATAAGTCCATTGTAAAACAGACCTACCAGACAATCTTTAGCCTACCTCTCTTTTTATATATTTAGGCTGCCAACCATACAGTGGGGCAAAAAAGTATTTAGTCAGCCACCAATTGTGCAAGTTCTCCCACTTAACAAGATGAGAGAGGCCTGTAATTTTCATAATTGGTATACCTCAACTATGAGAGACAAAATGTGGAAACAAATCCAGACAATCACATTGTCTGATTTGGAAATAATTTATTTGCATATTATGGTGGAAAATAAGTATTTGGTCACCTACAAACAAGCAAGATTTCTGGCTCTCACAGACCTGTGCTCCACTGTCCTCCACTCATTACCGGTATTAATGGCACCTGTTTGAACTTGTTATAAGTATAAAAGACACCTGTCCACAACCTCAAACAAAAATCCAGATTCAAAGAGTATTCCAGCCACCAAGTTTTCTTAAAAGACCTTTATTTCACATAGGGTCCCAAACAAACAGTTATAAAGTTTCAAGCCACACCAGGCTCTTAATCATGTATAATTAGATACAGAGGTGTATGCCTTATATACCCTTACCTATTATTCTACATCCTGTGTTAGAATCCAACTGCACAACAGTGCCATCTTGTGGATGCAATAATTCAATGCAACTCCAAATTCAACACAGGAGGTGAATAAACACATAGATAAAATCACTTAAAAAGACATATACAACCAAGTACAAATTTAAAAAGAGGAACAATTCATAGCAAAATTATTTCATTCAACTGATGTTATTTATGTTGTCAATAGAGAAAAGGATTTTTATCTTAATACATTATCACAGATTTTATCAGAGAAAAAGACTCCAGTCAAAATCTTTGTTCATACCCTTTGGCTTCATGCATTCTAGTTTATATACCCAGAACATCTCTCTCATTTTTAATAGTCGTTCCCTATCTCCACCCCTTCTAGGCCTATCTACTTGTTCAATAATTTGAAACCTAAGTTGGCTGATATTATGACCCATAGAGAGGAAGTGAGAGGAAACTGGCGCCTCTTTATTCTTGCATCTAATATTAGATTTGTCTTCAGTTATCCTCTCCCTTACCTCTCTACAGGTCTCGCCAATATAAATTTGGCCACACGGACATTTAATAAGATAGATACAGTATGTAGCCCTGCATGTGAGATACTTATTTATTTTATATTTCTTCCCAGTAATGGGATGATGAAAAATTTCCCCTTTGATCATAGAGCTACAGTTGGAACAGTTCAGACATGGGTAGCAGCCATATCTCTTAGGCCCAATAGTTTTCTGGCTCTCTTGTTTACAGCTACCAATATCTGAATGTACCAACTCATCTTTAATACTTCTGTTTTTCACAGGAAGAGGTTAACAGCAGCCTGGATTCATCTGCCGTTTTTTTGACCGAAGATTCAGACACAGATTCCATCGCGGTGGGAGGAAGCACAAGAGGCGGCAGTTCCGGTCGGCCGATTACGTCAGAGCGACAATGTACACGCCGGGGACGAGGAGCGCAACGAGGCAATTACCGGTACTAAACGCCACTATGCCCCCAAGGATACATAACCAACCTGAGAGGTATGAGCAGATAAGATCTTTGGGGAATGTTAGTGATGTAGTCCTGTTATGGCGTTAAACCAAACAGCTGAAAAAGAAAAAAATATGTGGAACTTTCGAAAAAGGCCCTATCCAGGACTTTAAACAAATCCATGGCTATAGTCACTTACCACATATTGTTGTGGGTGCTATTAGAATGAGGACTGTGATAAAAAATCCGGGACTTCCATATTAGATAAAGTTACTAACCCTAATGACATAAAATTGGTTAAATGTACTAATGGTATAGAGTCTAATAAGACTGGGAGCCGTAATGAATCTTTACTAGATAGTAATGTTTTTGAAAAAAAGTACTCCAATTGTGAATGATGACACTGAATTGAGTAAAGCACTTAGTCACGATGGGCACAGTGTGAATGATAGGATGTGTGATTCTAGTGTGAATGATTTGACACTATGCAAAGAAAATTTGGTTTATAATCTATCCTCTTACATTCTTAGTGAAGAGGAGGAAATGGCACTAAACAAAGGTTTATCATATTGTCTGGATAATCATTGTAATGAGTTTTTGGTACAACAAGATTTGCAGAAATTGTATAGAAAACTAAAATTAAGAATTTACTTTGCTATGCAGAGGGATTATGCACAGACACCAAGCACTGATAACACTAATCTCACTAGATTTAAGAATGTTAGAGATTATGGTATCTCCAAAAAGAGCACTTTTACACCTACAGCTACACATAGCTTAGCCACATATATGAGTTTGGTACAAAAAGAAATTGATATTCTTTTTAAGAGAGAGAGAAAAAAGAAATTGGTACAAAAGAACAAAAAAAGATAAACTTGCTATTGAGAAATTAAAGAACAACAAAGAGATAATCATTAAAGAAGCCGATAAGGGCGGAGCCATTGTCCTTTTGGATAAAATAGATTATGTGGCAGAAATTAACAGACAACTATCTGATAATCAAGTATACCAAATACTAAATAGAGATCCAACCATTGATATTAATAAAGAAATTAAAAACATCTTAGACCTTGCAGTCAAGAGGGAAGTTATCACAGAGTCCTTTAGAGAAGCTTTATATGTTGATAATTCGATTAGACCAGTTATATATGTTTTGCCCAAGATACATAAGGCTAAAGAGAAACCCCCTGGTAGGTCAATTGTGGCAGGAATGGGTTCTGTTTTTTCATCTATCTCTGTTTTCTTAGATAAAATATTACAGCCATTTCTAAAACAAGCAAATTCCTATATTAGAGATACTAATGACTTCCTAAACAAAATTAAGGATCTTGGATATGTTGGAGATAAATGTATTTTATTTACTTTAGATGTTTCCAGTCTATATACCTCAATAAAACATACTAGTGGGGTTGAAGCTGTTGAGAATACACTGAGATCTAATAGTGACTATACTGAAAGAGAAATTGGGTTCCTTGTTGAATTGTTATCTATCATATTATATCAGAATTATTTCTTGTTTGGAGATACATATTATGTACAAAAACAGGGAACAGCAATGGGCTCCAACGTCACCCCCACATACGCCAATATTTTCATGAATAATTTTGAAGAATATTTTGTATATTCTCATCTATCTTATCAATGTTATGGCGCCTCCTGGTGGAGATATATCGATGATGTGTTGGGGGGGGCGACGTTGGTAGCCTCCTGTCATTTGTACAGGATCTTAATAATTCAGTTACAGGTTTAAATTTTACACTGAATATGAATGAGGTGAGGATTGAGTATCTTGATACTATTGTCTATAATAAGCAGGGATGTCTATATACTGATCTTTACACAAAGAGTACTGACAGGAACAACTTGTTGAAATATGGGAGCTACCATACAGAAAATGTTTTTCAGGTAATTCCTAAAAGTCAGTTTACTCGTGTGAAAAGAATAGTATCAGATCAAGAACAATGTAAATATAGATTGGAACAAATAGCGAACAAATTTATAAATAGAAATTATCCTCCATCTTTGATCTATAAACAATTAGATGCGATCATGGAATAGAACAATTCAGATAAGATAAATAAACAAAAAACGAAATCAAACCGTATGATTTTTGTCACACAATTTAATAGGTTAAGTAATAAAATTACTGGGATCTTGAAGAAAAATTGGCATATAATAAAAGACTGCCATCCAGAAGTCTTGGAATTTAAAGAAAATTTAACGGTGGCTTATAAGAAAAACAGAAGTATTAAAGATGAGTTGGTACATTCAGATATTGGTAGCTGTAAACAAGAGAGCCAGAAAACGATTGGGCCTAAGAGATATAGCTGCTACCCATGTCTGAACTGTTCCAACTGTAGCTCTATGATCAAAGGGGAAATTTTTCATAATTCCATTACTGGGAAGAAATATAAAATAAATAAGTATCTCACATGCAGGGCTACATACTTTATCTATCTTATTAAATGTCTGTGTGGCCACATTTATATTGGCGAGACCTGTAGAGAGGTAAGGGAGAGGATAACTGAACACAAATCTAATATTAGATGCAAGAATAAAGAGGCGCCAGTTTCCTCTCACTTCCTCTCTATGGGTCATAATATCAGCCAACTTAGTTTTCAAATCATTGAACAAGTAGATAGGCCTAGAAGGGGTGGAGATAGGGAACGACTATTAAAAATGAGAGAGATGTTCTGGGTATATAAGCTAGAATGCATGAAGCCAAAGGGTATGAACAAAGATTTTGACTGGAGTCTTTTTCTCTGATAAAATCTGTGATAATGTGTTAAGATAAAAATCCTTTTCTCTATTGACAACATAAATAACATCAGTTGATTTAAATAATTTTGCTATGCATTGTTCCTCTTTTTAAATTTGTACTTGGTTGTATATGTCTTTTTAAGTGATTTTATCTATGTGTTTATTAACCTCCTGTGTTAAATTTGGAGTTGCATTGAATTATTGCATCCACAAGATGCCACTGTTGTGCAGTTGGATTTTAACACAGGATGTAGAATAATAGGTAAGGGTATATAAGGCATACACCTGTGTATCTAATTATACATGATTAAGAGCCTGGTGTGGCTTGAAACTTTGTAACTGTTTGTTTGGGACCCTATGTGAAATAAAGGTCTTTTAAGAAAACTTGGTGGCTGGAATACTCTTTGAATCTGGATTGACTGGGACCTGGCAAGTCAGTTTTGTTCCGTGCCCCACTGAAAAAGCAAAGATGTGCTGTTTCTTCAAAATCATTTGTGGATCAACACAACCTAAAACAGTCACACTCCGAATTCCACTATGGTGAAGACCAAAGAGCTGTCGAAGGACACCAGAAACAAAATTGTAGACCTGTACCAGGCTGGGAAGACTGAATCTGCAATAGGCAAGCAGCTTGGTGTGAAGAAATCAAGTGTGGGAGCAATAATTAGAAAATGGAAGACATACAAGACCACTGATAATCTCCGTCGATCTGGGGCTCCACGCAAGATCTCACCCCGTGGGGTCAAAATGATCACAAGAACGGTAAGCAAACATCCCAGAACCACAAGGGGGGACCTAGTGAATGATCTGCATAGAGCTGGGACCAACGTAACAAAGGCTACCATCAGTAACACACTACGCCCTCAGGGACTCAGATCCTGCAGTGCCAGACGTGTCCCCCTGCTTAAGCCAGTACATGTCCAGGGCCGTCTGAAGTATGCTAGAGAGCATTTGGATGATCCAGAAGCGGATTGGGAGAATGTCATATGGTCAGATGAAACCAAAGTAGAACTGTTTGGTAGAAACACAACTCGTCGTGTTTGGAGGAGAGAGAATGCTGAGTTGCAACCAAAGAACACCATACCTACTGTGAAGCTTGGGGGTGGCAACATCATGCTTTGGGACTGTTTTTCTGCAAAGGGAACAGGATGACTGATCCGTGTACATGAAAGAATGAATGGGGCCATGTATCATGAGATTTTGAGTGCAAACCTCCTTCCATCAGCAAGGGCATTGATGCTGAAACGTGGCTGGGTCTTTCAGCATGACAATGATCCAAAAAACACACCACCCGGGCAATGAAGGAGTGGCTTCGTAAAAAGAATTACAAGGTCCTGGAGTGGCCTAGCCAATCTCCAGATCTCAACCCCATAGAAAACCTTTGGAGGGAGTTGAAAGTCTGTGTTGCCCAGCTACAGCCCCAAAACATCACTGCTCTAGAGGAGATCTGCATGCAGGAATGGGCAAACATACCAGCAACAGTGTGTGACAACCTTGTGAAGACTTACAGAAAACGTTTGACGTCTGTCATTGCCAGCAAAGAATATATAACAAAGTATTGAGATGAACTTTTGATACTGACCAAATACTTATTTTCCACCATATTTTGCAAATAAATTCTTTCCAAATCAGACAATGTGATTGTCTGGATTTGTTTCCACATTTTGTCTCTCATAGTTGAGGTATACCTATGATGAAAATTACAGGCCTCTCTCATCTTCTTAAGTGGGAGAACTTGCACAATTGGTGGCTGACTAAATACTTTTTTTGCCCCATTGTAGTTGTGTTAATAGTATAAATATTGTGCAATTTTATATTTATTATAACATATAGGCCTAGATAAGAAGTTGAGTGCAAACTGAGCACTAACACTGGGCAGCAACACATAACTTTCAACTTGTAATATGAGTGATGATTAGCGCTGTTTCAGTATCTAATGAAAGTATAAAGCTCACTAAAGAGATGTCGGCTGTACTTAACATTCTCTGGTTATTCCGTTTTACCATGGACTTGTAATATCAATTTGTGTGCTAATCTTAGTGAGGTCCAGCGATATTGATAGCACTCCCTGTGTTCAATCACATGTAATCTAGGCCATATTGTTTATTACATATACTCAGTGCAGAGGTAGACTGAGATACTTCAGTATTGTTGATCCAAGAGAGGCCTGTTATTTTATATGTGATTTTTCTCTCACCTGCTCCCCTTTTTAATCAGACCAAGAATCACAAGAGTGGCCTTATTTAGCTGGAGGAAGGAATCATTTGGTGAATGTACTCTTCATACAGTACTTAAAATGAGGTTTGCTTGTATATTGTGCACACAACATATAAAGGTGACAATTTCTATGCTAACAGACATTTGTCCATATGGTTGATTATATCACAGCCTGTAATTGTACCAGTTGATGCATATTTTATATGCTATTAAATGTATTGTTTACATTTTAAACCTCATTAAAATATATATATAAAAAAAGGATTTGTATTCATCTAAATTTATTTTTAAGATTTATCAGGATATTTTAAACTATTTGGTACACTGTAATAGACAGGGTTATGTTTGAGAGATTGCTTAAGCTATTACTTATGCACCTTGAACATCTTGAAAACATATTGAGAACCACTTTCAAGCACATATATTTAACATAGGAAAAAATAGTTTAAGGTACCGTATAAGGTCTTGCAAATGCACAATAGAGAAAACCTAACACATACATTAGAGGAATCAAGCTTTTCCTAGGAATCCATTGTGATGTTTTAGGTTACTTGGGGGGGGAAATAGAGACTTAGCAAAATCTTTTTGCATGCTCCATGTATAGCAAAATGGATTCTAATACTGCATGATTCACAAATAAACAGAAAAAAGACACAATTGGAAAAATGAGTGAAAGTGGAAAGTTTATTAATTAAACCGTGATACAGACTAAAATATATTATTTTAAATACATTAAGCAGTTTAAGAGATACACATTTTCTTATTGAAAGCATGCAATGCACAACTGTTAACAATTGTATGAAAAAGATGCTATAAAATTCAATAGCTATATGGACAAAACATTATATCCCAAGATGATAAAAAATTAGAAGGTTAAAGGGACAGTCAACACCAGATTTTTTGTTGTTTAAAAAGATAGATAATCCCTTAATTACCAATTCCCCAGTTTTGCATAACCAACACAGTTATAATTATACACGTTTTACCTCTGTGATTACCTTGTATCTAAGCTTCAGCAGACTGCTCTCTTGTTTCAGTTCTTTTGACACACTTTCAGTTTAGCCAATCAGAGCTGTCTCCATGGTAAATTCACGTTCAGGAGCTCAATGTTATCTATATGAAACACGTGAACTAATGCCCTCTAGTGGTGAAAAACTATCAAAATGCATTTAGATTAGAGGTGGCCTTCAAGGTCTATGAAATAAGAATATGAACCTCCTAGGTTTAGCTTTCAACTAAGGCTACCAAGAGAACAAAGCAAAAATGGTGATAAAAGTACATTGGAAAGTTGTTTAAAATTGCATGCCCTATTTGAATCATGAAAGTTTTTTTTGGACTTGACTGTCCCTTTAAAGGTTGTAAGAGGGGCTAGACTTAGTCAAATGAGAGGAGGGAGAGGGTACAACCAATGAAAATGGCAGTGCCTGAAGTTTCTGAGTAAAGGACACACCATTAGCATGGACTATGTGTTAAAGAAAAATAAGAGTGAGAGAGATGGGGTTTCACATTGGGGCTTTATCTAAAAGCAAAGAGTGGTTTAGGGCCAGCCAGTTAAAGAGGCTGAGCTGAGGATATTTGTCTTGTGAGAGGAGAATGTCCACTAAATGCAGATGTTAAACAGATAGACTGTTTTGACTGCCACATGAGGTTAATCCATTAATGAGTAGCATTCTACAAAGCTAATAATAAGTTGATTAGACCTAGAATTCCATGAATAATTTCTGAAAGGGTTCTGAGAAATCTATAAATAGTTGAAATGTATAGACTAATCTGTTCAAATCTTCTTTTATGATCTACTTGAACATGGCAATGAGCTATTATATTGAGGTAATATAACTGTACCTAGGTTGAAAAAAAATGTTGGAATTTTATTATTTTCTGGCCTCTGAATTTTCGGTGGGTACTAAAGAAACATAATTTCTTCACTGTAAGGATTTTAAGCATGACCGGAACCGTGCTATAAGTACCAGGAGGCTGATGGATTATGGTCAAAGCTGCAATGTGAGTAGAAACATTCAGGCTGTGTAGCAAGCTAATGGCCACAATATTTCAAGTTCCAGGTTGGCCAAGCATGCTGAGTAAGACAAGTCTGTTGCTGCAGGAGCTAAACAGCTTCGGATTAGCTCAGTCGGCTATTTGGATGTTATTTTTTATTGCAAATTTTAGGCCATTTTTCATTGAGATGATTAATCAGTAACATTTAAATCCATTGAAAAATGTGTGATTTTATTTTCTCATAATAATAATAACATTGCTAAATCACCAGGCAAAGGAAGTTGAAACCAATAAAGTGATAGACTCGAATAATCTACTATGATACCTTATAGCATTCTTCAATACACTGACTCAAACAACTCATATATCAGAGATCTCTATAGAAAGGGCTCATAGAGCTCTATGCCCAAAACCCCCTATAACCGCTCCACCAAGAAATGTTATAATAAAACTAGTACACTACAGAGAACTCATCTGGACAGCTGCTAGAACATCTCAAATGATCCAATATCAAGAACATATACAAATATATCAAGATCTATGTCTTGATATATACTTGATAGAAAAAAGAAATGCTGCAAGATTCCTTACTTCCGTACTGCTAGAAAATAAGATAAAAAACAAATGGGGATTCCCCTTCAGTGTTATGATTTCACATGCTGGAAAAAAAAATTATATACAAAAATCCCTCTGATCTAGATGCCATTTCAAGAACCATGCACATCAACATCCAGCATCCACAACAGATGAATGAAGAAGATACTAGCTCACACCCTACAACAAGGACAAATCAACCCAAAGACAAATGGCCACAATGGAACACAGCCCATGGAAGAAAAGATCAAAACTCACCGGGCGATAAACAGCGCTCCCCAACCTGAATAAGAATGGACTAGTCTTCACACATCTCTACTATACCCAAGGACAGATAAGTACCTAACAATCACGTCTCCTGTAACATTAGAATCATTCTTAGAAATGACTAACACAGGAAATTCTAAGTTCTACCCGGACACTTATTATGTAAAACCTATTACTGTTTTATACTGTTTTTTACTTAATTTACCCCGTACCAACAGAGAAAAGGTCACACAAACCCATATTAATGTGTTAAATACCACAAAACATAGTCAACCTACTATTATTACTCCATTACAACCTAGGAGAGGTTGTGAATATTACCAATATGGTTATTATAACTTTTAATTTACATATTTTAAGTGTTAATATTTTCCTAATATTATACTGTACATTTGGCACCCAAAATTTGCTTAACTCTGCTTAATAATGATGAGAAGAGTAAATTCATCCCCAAAGTTGCACCTGCATAACACATGGACATTGATCCCATCTTTGCTTTGGCATTTGTTCTACAGTTATAAGTTATTGTTATTGTTTATGTTATTTATGTTATTTTTATTGTTATTTATTGCACTCAGAACATGGAACGTCATGATAAAAATTGTATTCACACCACAGGAAAAATAACTAAATATGTTACTATTCACCTGAGGTTCACAATACTGCTTCATTCATAAACTATATAAAAACAAACAAACCTGTGACATCACAAAAACTGGATAATTACATGCACATTCTTTCTATTAACACAAAAGTGCTAATTCCCCCAAAAAAGAAACATTGTTTTAACTGACTTTAAACGTATTAAAGGAGATATGATACTCTTACAAGAGACACATTTTTTTAAAAGGAAAATAATCCAAAACCTTTCTCTATAAATTTGGCACTTGTTATTATGCCTTCAATCCTAAACGTAAGATTCAGGGAGTAGGGATCCTTATCAAGGCAGGCATACCCTTCCAAGAAACTAAGATCCTACGGGACAAAGAAGGTTGATATATGTTGATCTCTGGTCTGTTATATGGACGCCCAGTAAAGATTGTATCTATATATGCTCCACCTACGAAACAACATATATTTTTAAAGAAACTAACTTACATGATTTTAGAATCCTCAAAAGGTACACTACAAATGGGAGGAGACTAAAACATAGCGCTATACCTGGAATTAGATTACTCTTCAACACACTCCTTCATATCAACTCCCACAATACAGAAAAACAACTCTTTACTAAAACAACTCACTGCAAAAGACATATGTAGAACATTACCTCCATCAACAAAAGATTTTACATTTTATTCTTATCCCCATAAGGTCTATACACATATTGACTACATACTCAACGATATTAAAGGAATGTATATGTTTAGATCAGCAAAAATATCCTCAGTAACATAGTCTGACCACAACGTAGTAGATTTCGCATTCACATGGCCATCTAAACCCATCAGAGACTTCATATGGAAATAAGATGATTACATGCTACACAATTTAAAAATAAATCTTAAGCTAACTGAACTCATCACTGAGTACTTTCATTTAAACACGGCAGCTGACTCCTCTCCCCAGAACAACTGGGAAGCTCATAAAACTGTTATAAGAGGCGAACTAATAGCCCAAAAAGTGAAACTAAACAAACTTAAAAGGGAGAAAACAACACTTATTAAGGCAATAGAAGAAATAGAGACACAACATAAACTTAACCCTACTGATTCACACATTTTAGAAGAACTCTCTATTAAGAAGAAAGAATTAGCCTCTTTACTAAATAAAGAGATTAACAGACAACACTTTCTACTAAAACGTCATACATACAAAACCCATAACAAACCAGGAAGATCCTTAGCCAAACATTTAAAAAAGAACAAAGTTACCTACATACTACACGTCAAACAAGGCCGATCCCACCACACATCCCATTCTATAGATTTACCCCATCTTCTCTTATACTTGAATCACACCCATAGTGTAATGATCTCCAAACCAGGGAAACCCTTGGACAATCCGTTCAGTTATCACCCAATATCCCTAATAAATGCAGATGTTAACATTTATTCTAGGGTTTTAGCAACAAGACTAAATAGATGTATACCAGACCTCATCCATTCAGACCAAGTGGGGTTCATACCGCTTAGGGAGGCAAAGGATGGCACAGTCAGAACCCTAAACCTTATACATTATGCTCAAGACTCACACCTAAGGGCAAGGATCTCTCTCAACGGTATACATTCTGAACCCTTCAATATAACAAATGGTACAAGGCAGGGATGCCTGTTATCTCCCCTACTCTTTATATGCATGATAGAGATATTCGCCGCGAAGATCCGTAATAACACAAATATAGAAGGCCTCAAAAGTAGAGAACAAACTTACACAATTTCCCTTTACGCCAAAGATATTTTTTTAACATTAACCAATCTTGAACAATCTATCTCCATTATTATCAAAGAACTACAAATTTTCCACGATCACTGTAACTTCCTTATAAACATATCTAAATCTGAAATATTGTACATTATGCTTAACAACAAAACGTTATACAAGGTGAAGGCAGTAACCCCCTTTAAATGGTTCTCCCCATCTCTCCAATACTTGGGTATTAATGCTACTCTGACATTAAACACACTTTTTAATCACAATTATAAACCTCTAAGAGATAGAATAATAAATAACCTGTCCAGATGGAGAAATAAAAACATCTCATGGCTAGGTCGAATCAATCTAATTAAAATGAATATATTCCCCCACATATTGTATCTCCTACAAACAATACTGATTCCCCTTCCTAAATTTTACATTACATCCTTACAAAAAGCCATTAGCTCATTTACATTGAACAGAAAACAGCCCAGAATAAACAAATCCATAATGATGAAATAAAAGAACCAAGGAGGTCTAGGGTTAGCTAGCTAATTTACAGGTGTATCGAATCACCATCTTCCTACAACAAATCTTAGACCTATACATACACTCACCTTACAAAAGATGCACCGTTATAGAATTAGAGTGCCTTCATACTCCACGTATCCATGAAACATGCTGGTCATTAGACATGTGCGACGCTAAAAAAATTGTTTCGTTTTGTTTTCATTTGGCAAATTAATTATGTTAAGTTATATCGTTTTTTTTGGATCAGTTTGTTTTACCGGATCCATTCTTTATTCATAGTCATTATTCTATTTTGAAGTTTAGAATAGAATAATGCAGATGAATAAAGAAAGGATCAGATAAAATGAAAGGATCCAAAAAACTATTTAATTTAACATAACTAATTTGCCGGCAAAACAAAATTATCTAAAACCTTTTGCAGGGCATTGCCCTAATTGAACATCTCTTTTGCAAAAAAATAAAAACAAACCCCCACCCCCCAAAGCCACAAAATAAAAATAAGCCTAATCCATCCATTCATCTTTTTTTTGGCCCATTAAAAATAATAAAATGCATAATCTATTAAAAAAAAAACACTCAAAAAGTCTAATGCCTGCGAAAAAGCAGTGTAAAACTCAGTAACGCAGCCCCATTGATTCCTATAGGGAAATAAAAGTTATGTCTACACCTAACACCCTAACATGAACCCCGAGTCTAAACACCACTAATCTTACACTTATTAACCCCTAATCTGCTGCCCCCGACACCGCTGA
Source organism: Bombina bombina (assembly GCF_027579735.1). Classification (NCBI taxonomy): domain Eukaryota; kingdom Metazoa; phylum Chordata; class Amphibia; order Anura; family Bombinatoridae; genus Bombina; species Bombina bombina. The sequence goes on from NC_069502.1 coordinate 631,917,774, forward strand.
CACCTGCATTATAATTATTAACCCCTAATCTGACGCTCCGGACACCGCCGCCACCTACATTATATGTATTAACCCCTAATCTGCTGCCCCAAAATCGTTGACACCTACATTATATTTATTAACCCCTAATCTGCCGCCCCCAATTTCTCCACAACCTACCTACATTTATTAACCCCTAATCTGCCGCCCCCAACGTCGCCACCACTATATTAAAGTTATTAACCCCTAAACAATAGGATTGAGCTTGCATTCTATTGGCAGTTCCAATCAGCCAATAGAATGCAAGCTCAATCTTATTGGCTGATTGCATCAGCCAATAGGATTGAACTTCAATCCTATTGGCTGATTGCATCAGCTAATAGGATTTTTTCTACCTTAATTCCGATTGGCTGATAGAATTCAATCAGCCAATCAGAATCTAAGGGACGCCATCTTGGATGACGTCACTTAAAGGTACCTTCATTCAGCTTTAGTCGTTGGATGCAGAGGATGCTCCCCTTCGGATGTCTTGAAGATGGACCTGCTCCGCGCCAGATGGATGAAGATAGAAGATGCCGTCTGGATGAAGACTTCTGCCCGTCTGGAGGACCACTTCGCCTGGCTTGGATGAAGATTTCTCCCGGCTTCATTGAGGAATTCGGCACGGCTTGGATGAAGACTTCTCCCGGTAAGTCGATCTTCAGGGGTTAGTGTTAGGTTTTTTTAAGGGTGTATTGGGTGGGTTTTATTTTTAGGTTAGGGACTTTGGGCTGCAATAGAGCTAACTGCCCTTTTAAGGGCAATACCCATCTAAATGCCCTTTTAATTGCAATGAGGAGCTTATGTTTTTTTAGATAGTATTTTATTTCTGGGTTGGTTGTGTGGGTGGTGCGTTTTACTGTTGAGGGGGTTGTTTTGGCAATGCCCCGCAAAAGGCCCTTTTAAGGGCTATTGGTAGTTTAGTTTAGGCTAGGTTTTTTTTTTGGGGGGGGGGGGCTTTTTATTTTAATAGGGCTATTAGATTAGGTGTAATTAGTTTAAATATCTGTAATTTGTTTATTATTTTCTGTAATTTAGTGTTTGTTTGTTTTTTGTATTTTAGATAATTTAATTTAATTTAGGTAATTGTATTTAATTTAGTTAATTTATTTAATTATAGTGTAAGGTTAGGTGTTAGTGTAACTTAGGATAGGTTTTATTTTACAGGTAAATTTGTCTTTATTTTAGCTAGGTAGTTATTAAATAGTTAAAAACTATTTAATAACTATTCTACCTAGTTAAAATAAATACAAACTTGCCTGTAAAATAAAAATAAACCCTAAGATAGCTACAATGTAACTATTTGTTATATTGTAGCTATTTTAGGATTGATTTTATAGGTAAGTATTTAATTTTAAATAGGAATAATTTAGTTAATAATAGTAATATTTATTTAGATTTATTGTAATTATATTTAAGTTAGGGGATGTTAGGTTTAGGGTTAGACTTAGGTTTAGGGGTTAATAACTTTAATATACGACGTTGGGGCAGCAGATTAGGGGTTAATAAATGTAGGTAGGTGGCGGCGATGTTAGGGACAGCAGATTAGGTGTTAATAATATTTATCTAATGTTTGCGAGGTGGGAGTGTGGTGGTTTAGGGGTTAATATGTTTATTATAGTGGCGGCGACGTTGGGGGCGGCAGATTAGGGGTTACAAAGTGTAGGTAGATTGCAAAAACATTGGAGGTGGCCGATTAGGGGTTAATAAATATAATGTAGGTGTCAGCGATGTTGGGGGCAGCAGATTAGGGGTTCATAAAATATATATATATATATATATATGTAGGAGGCGGCGGTGTCCGGAGCGGCAGATTAGGGGTTAAAATTTTTATTTTACTGTTTGGGATGCGGGAGGGCCTCGGTTTAGGGGTTAATAGGTAGTTTATGGGTGTTAGTGTACTTTTTAGCACTTTAGTTATGAGTTTTATGTTACGGAGTTGTACCATAAAACACATAACTACTGACTTTTAAATGCGTTAGGACTTTTGACACTTTTTGGCCTCCCAGGACAGACTCGTAATACCAGCACTATGGAAATCCCATAGAAAAAAGACTTTACGTAAATCGTTTTGCGGTAAGGCCAAAGAAGTGTGCGGTGCACCTAAACCTTCAAGACTCGTAACACCTGCGGGCGTAAAAAAGCAGCGTTAGGACCTCTTAACACTGCTTTTTTACCCTAATCTAGCCGTAAATTATCCAAAATAATAAAAATTATTCCTATTCTAATACCTGTTTAAAAAACAAAACCAACCTTAAAAAAAAACCCTAATCTATATTAAACTACCAATAGCCCTTAAAAGGGAATTTTTGTAGGTCATTGCCCTAAAGTTAAACAGTTTTTTTGCTAAAAAAACAAAACAAACACCCCCTAAAATTTGAATCAGCCAATAGGAATGAGAGCTGCTTAAATCATATTGGCTCTTCAACTCAGCCAATAGGATCTAAGCAGCTTTAATTCCTATTGACTGATTTTAATTTTTCAGCCAATAGGAATGCAACGTTACCCCAATATAAAAGGGGTACCTTGCATTGAATCCTCAGTGTGCGGCGGACGATCGAGTAAAGAGGACCTCCACGTAGGACCAATAAACCTCTGTCTGGACCTCCATCTGGACCTCTGTCTGGACCTAAGCGAGGATCTCCACTTCCGTGCATTGACCACTCCGTCTCTTTTAAGGGCCCTTGTTAGTTTATTATAGATTAGGGTTTTTTATTTTTGGGTGTTTTTTTAAAAAAAATGGGGTATTAGAATAGTTTTTTTTGTAATTGTAGTTTTTTTTGTAATGTTAGGTTTTTTATTTTTGTAATGTTAGGTTTTAGTGAAAGCTTAGATTTAATTTTTATTTCACAGGTAAGTTTGTATTTTTTTAACAAGGTAGTTAGTAAATAGTTATATTGTAGCTAGCTTATGTTTTATTTTTATTTGATAGGTAAGTTTGTATTTGTTTTTAAATAGGTAGTTAGTTAATAAAACTTTAATTTAGATCTAATTTAATTATGTTAAAGTTAGAAGGTGTTAGGTTTAGGGGTTAATATAGTTTAATTTAGGTTGTTGCAATGTGGGGGCCGGTGGTTTAGGGGTTAATAGGTTTAGTTAGTGTTGGCGAAATGGGTGTATGGCGGTTTAGGGGTTAACAGGTTTAGTTAGGGTTGTCAATGTTTGGGAACTGTGGTTTAGGGGTTAATTAGGTTTAGTTAGTGTCAGCAATGTTGGGGAACTGCGGTTTAGGGGTTAATAGGTTTAGTTAGTGTCAGCGATGTTTGGGAACTGTGGTTTAGGGGTTAGTAGGTTTAGTTCATGTCGGCGATGTTTGGAAACTGTGGTTTAGGGGCTAATAGGTTTAGTTTGTGTCGGCAAATTCGGGAACTGCAATTTAGGGGTTTATAGGTTTAGTTAGTCTTGGCGATGTTTGGGAATAGGTCTAGTTAGTGTTGGCAATGTTGGGGAACAGCGGTTTAGGGGTTAATAGGATAGTTTAGTAATTTAGTTAGTGTCCACAATGTCGGGGAACTGTGATTTAGATTAGAACAATGAAAAAATCCAAATATGAATAAAGAATGGATCCGAAAAGTCAGAAATTGATTTATTCATTTTCGGAATTTTTTGGAATTTTAGTTATGGTACCGATTCGGAATTATAATGCATTCAAATCTCTGAATCGGCCAAAATTTGTCTGAAAACTTAATTCGTCCAAAACGAAATGCACATGTCTACTGGTCATTCAACAAAGTCAGGAATAACATGAACACTACAAACCCAATACTGGTAGAGACCCTTGACATGTGGGAGATAGCTCTTGTACAATTTTCCATCATCTCCTCCAAACCTTCACCTCTAACTTCCCTGCTCAATAATGGAGAACTAAATTTAGACCCTCATATTCTAGAACATTTAATGCTTAAAAACTTTAAAGATTTACCTGCATACCTTCTTATAGAAAATGAGAAGATCATACAAATAAAGACCCTAATTACCCAAGGATTAACTTGCTTTAATAATTGTTTTTTTACCATCGACTACACCACTATTTTTGCAAACAACTCAATAACCATAAACATGACCAGACCCCCTACTAACTTCAAACTTGTATACACACAAAACCCTCCCCCAAGACAACTATTTCCAAATTCTCCAAAATACTCATTCAGAACCAACCTGGACACATTCTTCACTAGATGGAAAGTTGGGAAAGATGTGTGATTATATTGCCTCAGACATGTTTACAAATTTTAGAACACTATGAAATCATCAATATCTTCTAGTATTTTAGAATTAAACCTAAAAAATTTACACAGATGGTACTACACCCCACGAAGACTCCATAGACTTTTCACAAATCTGAAAACAAATGTTGGTGATGCGGCCATGTGGTAAATATTATGGCCCACATTTGGTGGTGGTGCTCATCCATACAGACTCTGGAGACAAATTATTAATGAAATAGAACACATTTTGGAAACTCGATTTCTCTTAGATCCCCTGATATGGTTATTAAACAAGACCCCAAAATTAATGCACAAAACAAAGCTTTTCATTTATGCACAAAACATTAATGCACAAAACATTTAACATTAAACATCAAAACATTAATGCACAAAACATTTAAGCTTTTCTTTATTATGACAAATAGTATAACATTTTTGATTGCATAAAAATGGAAAAGTTGGGGGTTCCCCACCTGCCAATGTGGATATAAAAAAACTTCAGAACTAGTCAAAATGGAGGAGAACAACTTCATAAAGAATGATAAAATGGAAATGTATGCTGAAATAGTCATGATATGGGAACATTATATTAAATCAATAAAATAGAAAGGACAGAAAAAGAATAAAACACTATCATGGACACAGAATAAACTGGAGATACAACTTAATATTTCAAACTACAATATAATATAACATATTATTAACTACACACCGAAACGAGAACAATATGGTGTCCCAGCTTAAAACACTTACTGTTGCTGTTAATGTTTTTATTGTTTTGATTAGTTTAATTTAATTTATAACTTTCAACTTATATAGAAAACCATTAGTCCATAATGCCAAGAAAGAATTTTGGATTCTTAAAGACTCTACCAGCGGCAATGGACATGTTATTTTGAAAAATCAATCAGCCTATTTATACACACAAAAGGAGCTGCCTCTCCACATCCTGTATTAAGAACTTTTGTTTTTTTTATAAATCTGATTTTTTTTTAAAAAGCACAGTTACACTCATATAAACACTATTTGATAATTCTTTAAAAAAAGAAAAACATAATAAAAAGTTATAAAGGCTTAAAGATATATGGTATAAGTGTAAGAAAAAAAAAGGACCATCCAAGCTGTTATAAGCGTCAGGTTCCAAAGCCAGCGTCTGTCATTATATAGGGGGGTGTCAGTGCCCATGGCATGGGTAAATTGCATATATGTGAGGGTGCCATTAAGGCAGAAAGATATGTATAAATTGGGGGGCAAAATATATCCAATAAACAGATAAATATGGGTGTGCAAATGCAGGAATATTAACCCAATAAAATATTTGTACTAAAAAAATTAAAAAATGTGAATAAACGTGACAAAATGCTCATTCATTAAACAATCTAGAAAGAAAGAAAAAAGAGCGGCGCCACATGGTGTAATACGAACAAAATTCTGTCAGCACAAGACCGTAACCCTGAGACCCTAGCAGTGGAGACTCACAGAGCAGGCGGCACGACCGGAGTGCCAAATGAAGCAGCACGGGACCCTCAGAGTCACCCGTATGACTCACAACCACGACTGGAGCGTCCAATGTCAGGTAAGGTCAAATGACTGGCAATGTCCAATCGAGGAATGCCCACCGACAGCAGACGTCACCAGGTTCAGAGGTTCGTAGAGAGATCTCTAAGTGTCCAATAATAGAGGTGCAGCTAATGGCACTAAGGGCATGGAATAGCCCGGTTGTTAAAAATCAACTTTGTGGACAAAATAAGCGAGCAAGCAGGTAAAATTTAGAGAGTATGTTTAAAGGGCCATGACACCCACATTTTTTCTTTCATGATTTAGAAAGAGAATAATTTTAAACATCTTTCTAATTTACTTATATTATCTAATCTGTTTTATAATCTGGATATTCGTTGCTGAAAAGAATATCTAGATATGTTCAGTAGCTGCTGAATGGTTGCTGCACATAGAAGCCTTGTGTGATTGGCTCACCATGTGCATTGCTTTTTCTTCAACTAAGGATATCTAAAAAATGAAGCAAAATAAATAATAGAAGTAAATTGTAATGTTGTTTAAATTTCTATTCTCTATCTGAATCATGAAAGATTCTGGGTTTAGTGGCCCTTTAATTAAAATACACAGATAAAAAGCAACACGTTTCTAAGCAAAAACATGCTGTTTCATCAGGCTGTATAATTACACTACAGCTTGCTCGATATATCTGACACTTTGGAGGGTGTGGTGAGTTGCAAGTCTGTGATTGGTTAGCTAAGGCTTTATATGTCGAGCAAATAAGCACTCACTGGTCTCTTCTTCTGATGCTTTTGGTCCTGAAACGTCACTATTTAAAAAAGAATTTTTGTCACGGATGGCAGAAGACCAGAGAGTGCTTATTGTATTCACTATATTACAGCACCCTGGCAGTTTTTGCTTGATGGTGAGTGCACACACCCTACCTGCTTTCTATATATATATATATATATATATATATATATATATATATATATATATATATATATATATATATATATATATATATATATATATATATATATATATATATATATATGTATATATATATATATATATATATATATATATATATATATATTCGTAGAGTTATCAAGGGATGTACATTGAGAGTCAGTATTTGGAGATTTAGTAATATAATTCAAAATTTCCAGTAAATTTTATTATATTAATTATTAATTCAGGAAATTTTAAATAGTATAATTTCATCAGTATTAATATAGTATATTTTGTTAAATGTTCCATTCATTATCTATGTCATAGCATACATGTATTTAGAAGTTAAATTCTGAGGGAACTAATTATTTAGATATATTTATATTTGATTATTTTATTCCATTTAATATAATTATATTCCATATATGAGCACATCTCTTGATAATGTTATTTTGAGTGCATAAAAACCTCATTATGATAGAAATCATAGTACAGATTATAGGTATGTATCTTGGTGTATTAAATATATGCAAATTACCAATATAAGTAATCTCATATATTAGTTTTTCATAGGCTGGAATTATGAGCTAGCAACGTTTCCAGACATACAGTATATGTGAATTCAGACCTTCAAAGGGATTCTCAGTCACATCATTTGTTTATCATTTGCCTTTGTTTACTATATTCGGAAGATTCTGCTATACTTCAAACTCTGACCAGTGCAGACAGTCTCTTGTCACCACAGGTGGTCGATATCTATTAGGAAGTTTATCAGGGCAATTTAAGTTAGAGATATTAATCTGAGAAGACCATATAACCAAAGACACTTTTGAAACTATATCTTAGAGTTAGGGACAAATGTCTGCTTTGAACTCTCAGATGTTTTGACTCTGTGATGTGTATTGAATATAACATAAGGGATAAACCTCCTATTACGTCCTACGTTCTCAATAAAAACACAACACAACTGCTTGGGGAAAAGACCGGTCACGGTCGCGTTTATTAAACGAATTGAATTCTGCCTAATCTTAGCCAATAATTAGGCAGCTCAAATCAATCTATCACTGAACTTGTAACAAGTTCACTCCAGTTGGTGGCGGCATCTTCTTCTCGCTAACTAACCCCTACTTATTGACGGACAAGGCTCCTCCGATGTCTGCAGCGTGGCACAGGGGTTGCGCACGCTCATTGGCACAGTGAGAGAGAATTTGTTATGGAGAGCTCTTCGGCCTGCAGCTCTTTAAAAGGGGGAGAGGAACCCCTAAGCCGGCACTTAGTGGGTGACACCTCTCCCTGTGTTCGGGCCGTCACTCTGCTCACACTGCGCCCGCTCCCAGGGCCTTGCCCGACCGCCAGCTAGGGCACAATTTCACCAACCCAGTAAGGCATCCTCTCCAAACGAGTCGTCCAACAGAAATGAGAGAGGTGGATGACTATCTTACAACCTCGGGCTTATGGGGCTGGTTCAACTAAACCTACCCCCGCCGAGGACAGACTTACCCTCAACCTAACTTGCCACCACATACCTTCTTCCAGGGACGGGCGGGCGGGGAAAGTTCTCCTCAAAGTCTGGAGGCAGGAAGAGGCCGAATCCACTGGAACAGGACCCTATAAAGGCAAGAGGTACACCCTCCCACACATTTTCAACATTGTAGCATACACACGCTTCTAGAACCCTCCAGACTTCAAGTCAGCTATCCCTTAATTTTGCCCACTAGAGGGCCCTCCACTTCCATAAGGGATAAACCTCCTATTATGTCCTACGTTCTCAATAAAAACACAACACAACTGCTTGGGGAAAAGACCGGTCACGGTCGCGTTTATTAAACGAATTGAATTCTGCCTAATCTTAGCCAATAATTAGGCAGCTCAAATCAATCTATCACTGAACTTGTAACAAGTTCACTCCAGTTGGTGGCGGCATCTTCTTCTCGCTAACTAACCCCTACTTATTGACGGACAAGGCTCCTCCGATGTCTGCAGCGTGGCACAGGGGTTGCGCACGCTCATTGGCACAGTGAGAGAGAATTTGTTATGGAGAGCTCTTCGGCCTGCAGCTCTTTAAAAGGGGGAGAGGAACCCCTAAGCCGGCACTTAGTGGGTGACACCTCTCCCTGTGTTCGGGCCGTCACTCTGCTCACACTGCGCCCGCTCCCAGGGCCTTGCCCGACCGCCAGCTAGGGCACAATTTCACCAACCCAGTAAGGCATCCTCTCCAAACGAGTCGTCCAACAGAAATGAGAGAGGTGGATGACTATCTTACAACCTCGGGCTTATGGGGCTGGTTCAACTAAACCTACCCCCGCCGAGGACAGACTTACCCTCAACCTAACTTGCCGCCACATACCTTCTTCCAGGGACGGGCGGGCGGGGAAAGTTCTCCTCAAAGTCTGGAGGCAGGAAGAGGCCGAATCCACTGGAACAGGACCCTATAAAGGCAAGAGGTACACCCTCCCACACATTTTCAACATTGTAGCATACACACACTTCTAGAACCCTCCAGACTTCAAGTCAGCTATCCCTTAATTTTGCCCACTAGAGGGCCCTCCACTTCCATAAGGGATAAACCTCCTATTATGTCCTACGTTCTCAATAAAAACACAACACAACTGCTTGGGGAAAAGACCGGTCACGGTCGCGTTTATTAAACGAATTGAATTCTGCCTAATCTTAGCCAATAATTAGGCAGCTCAAATCAACCTATCACTGAACTTGTAACAAGTTCATTCCAGTTGGTGGTGGCATCTTCTTCTAGCTAACTAACCCCTACTTATTGATGGACAAGGCCCCTCCGATGTCTGCAGCGTGGCACAGGGGTTGCGCACGCTCATTGGCACAGTGAGAGAGAATTTGTTATGGAGAGCTCTTCGGCCTGCAGCTCTTTAAAAGGGGGAGAGGAACCCCTAAGCCGGCACTTAGTGGGCGACACCTCTCCCTGTGTTCGGGCCGTCACTCTGCTCACACTGCGCCCGCTCCCAGGGCCTTGCCCGACCGCCACAAAAAGACGATCCTCTTGCCGCCACACTTAACCAACATAGCCCTTAAATAACAAAATAACAATATAACACACTTAACCAAATTCTACTTTTTTTTTTTTAAATATAAATAACGCTGTGTTAACAACTGTTGGATGCCAACCATAGCACAGAACTTTGAAAACTAACTAATGTCCTACCGAGTGTCCATTTTAAACAACCGATGAGATGGCTTTCTTAAAGTCAGCTAGGAAAATGTCCAACCCGACGTCCGCCAGGTGAACCCCATCCGGTCGGTAAAGGGCCTTCTTATCGGCCGTAATAGTGTCATGCCTGATGACGAAACCTCCCACGGCCGTGACCGCTCTTCCCACTTCCCTATTAACTTTCTTGCGGACATTGTACGCTGCCCTCTGTGTCACAATGTGACGCCAACGCAGCCGTGCAACCACATTAGACCAACCTATCCACACATCCTGAAGCCATGTGCACACCCACTTAATGTCCACAACCATAACCCGAATTAAATCCAACACGGGAATGGATCCCAAGTCATTTCCGCCCAGATGCACAACAATCACTTGAGGCTTTCCCCACCTCCTATGCGCATCCTGTAACAGAGCGGGGAGCTCACTCCAATTTAGACCCCTGCGCCCGAGCCAGCGAATGTTAGCCCTGGATGCCGCCAATCTCAGCTGCTGCCCTCCCGGGGAATGATGCGCCCTGATAGCCGCCCAGTGGATAAAGGAGTGCCCAATAATCCACACGCGCACTGGGGTCTTTACTGTACCTATAACAACATGGATGGGGACAATGAAACTGTGACAAACAACCACTAGCAAAACACCCCTTCTCACCCCCCCCCGCCCGGCCGGGAAGGTATCAAGAGGTCCCGCACCTTACGCGCCCCCATCAACTAAGCATTCAAAGGGCGAATGTAGCCCCTATATCGCTCCGACTTCCAACGCCCCATTTTCTTAATGACCGCCTGCGACGACCCACCGGCCGCAGCACTAGTCGCTGCCCCAATACGGAATGAATGCGGAGCAATCTTAGACGGATCCAATCCCGCTGCCACTTTGGCTAGCACTTTGCGGAACTGGAAGGCTGAAAGAGAACTGCCGTCCTCATGCACGAGGAACTGCAGCCCTCCACCTGGCCGTACCCGGCAATAATCCGCCACGCTCGATACCGGGCAGCATTCCGTGCATTCGTGCCTGGCTAAAGGCAACCAAGCCCCTTTCCCATCCTGATCCATTTTGGATCTGGGAATGAGCAGTAGCACGCAATCATCCGAGGCCCTTACGTGCCCAACTTTAATGCCGCCTACCTCCCCTCTTGTAGAAGAGGCGACCACTTCTCCTACGCTCAGCGCCCCCGCAAATGCCAGCACGAAAGCAGCCCGAAACAAGACCGCCTCGTAGGCTGAACTGCACACTGCCCCCAGATTTACTACCAGCGAGCGCAATCTTTCTGTCATGATTGGCTCCCTCCGATCCTTTGCAGGTGGGGCCATCCGGCCCCATCCCTTCAAGATCTGCCTTACTAGGAAAGTACCCGTATGGTCCCTGAAACCTAAAGCTTTGCTGAAAAACGACAATGCCGCTAACCTGCTCAGAGCTGACAATCTGGACACACCCTCAAGCTTCAAGCATGCTAGCCATTCCAGAACGTGTACCTGAGACGCCTGACACAACAAGAAACCCTTCTGCATGCTGAAGCGCTCCCACACCCTCCAATGCGACGAGTACGCCGCCCACGTCTTAGGAGCCAGCGATGCTCTGATCAGGGGGAGGATGGTCTCCCAACCTCCGCCAGCTGCCAAAGGAAAAGAGGGCACGTTAGACCCTCAGCCGCATCCCTCGGGGCCACCCTTCTAAACTGATCCCATTGAAATCTTGAAAGGGCATCTGCTATCACATTGCTTACCCCTGGGACGTGCCGCGCTGTGAAGCGAACATTAAGCTGCAAACACCGCAAGACCAGGTGCCGGAGGTAGGTCACCACCACCGGCGAGGCTGCTGACAACCTGTTTATGGCATATACCACGCTCATATTGTCTGACCAGAAGATTACTGACTGATTGGACAGCCTCTCTCCCCATAGTTCTACTGCTACTACAATAGGGAAGAGTTCGAGCAATGCAAGATTACGCGTGAGGCCCGCGGTAATCCAACCCTCTGGCCATGGCTCCGCACTCCAGTCTCCGTCCAAATAGGCTCCATAGCCCAACCCGCCCGCAGCATCCGTGAACAGATGCAAGGCTTGATTGGAAAAGGGTCCGTCTCTCCAAAGGCAGACCCCATTAAAATGAACCAGGAACCTTTCCCAAACTCTTAGGTCGTCCCTCATCTCCTCCGTCACCCGGCGCCTCTGACTATGCGTCCAAGGCCCTTTCAATTGAGCTTCTAACCTGCGGTTGAAGACCCTCCCCATGGGGATAGCCCTCCCTGCAAAGTTAAGCAATCCCAGAAGAGATTGCAGCTCCTTAATGGAGATGTGCTCTGCGCGACATGCTGCTTGAACCGCCCCAAGGAGGCGGTCGACTTTATCTTTTGGGAGCCTGCATAGGGATGCAACAGTGTCAATCTCTATGCCTAGGAACGTCAGGCAGGTACATGGTCCCTGCGTTTTCTCGTGTGCGAGCGGAACCCCGAACTCGGCTGTAACATCCTGCATCACCCGCATAAACCCAGCACATTCGTCAGTATCTGGACCCCCTACCAGCAGGAAATCATCCAGGTAGCGGGCCACGGCCCCGCCCCCAGACGCCCTCTGCACCACCCAGTGCAGGAAGGAGCTGAAGCATTCAAAAAGGGCACACGACAAGGAGCAGCCCATGGGCAAACACCTGTCGACAAAGAATTCACCCTCGAACTTCATCCCCATCAGCCGAAATGAGGAAGGATGAAGCGGGAGCAAGCGGAAAGCGGACTCAATGTCCAGCTTGGCCATCAAGGCCCCGCGACCCTGAGAGCGAACCACCTCCAGTGCCTCGTCAAAGGACTGATAGTGTACAGAGCTGAGGTCCGGATCTATTGCGTCGTTCACTGACGCCCCTTTGGGATACGACAGGTGATGAATAAGCCTGTACTTCCCCCTCTCCCGCTTGGGAACTACTCTCAGTGGAGAGACTACTAGATCCGCGATTGGCCGCTCCCGAAATGGGCCGACCACCCTCCCCAGCCTCAGTTCCTTAGCCAACTTTTCCCTCACTACGTGCGGGAACTCATAAGCTGACTTTAGGTTATGATGGACAGAGGACCCGGTTACTTGTGAAGTAACCGGTATCCTAAACCCCACCCTCAACCCCGACGACAGGACTGCCGCTGCCTCACCGTCAGGGTATATCGCCAGCCATGGCGCCATCTTCTCGTACTTAAGTGGAGTTGGGGCCCTTGCCACCAGGTCCCCCTCTAATATTCTGGGTGGATGCACCGGGTTCCCTTCTGTTCGTGCATTCTGAACCCGGGTGAGGTCCGCTGCAAAACTTGCAGATGTGAAGAAAGGAGCAATTCGCTCCCCTGTCACACTGCTTATCCTGGAATTTCCAGCACTCCCTCCCACGCCTCTTTGGGCGCAGAAAGGACCGCTGCGTTCCAGGCTTCGTCGCCGCGGGCGGCGAAGTAGACCTCTCGCGCCCCAATTTAGACCACAGGTGCATATCCTGCGTTCCGAAGTGTAAGATGGGGTTACCCACCATTTTCTTATGGAATGCAATATCGTAATCCCTCCAAGCACCTTCCTTGAACCTTTTGTAAATATCACCAATCGTGTCCTGATATTTATAAAGGTTATGCCCCTGAGTCGGCCACCTATCAACATAGCAGGATGCCAACACCCTATATCCTGCCTGCCATTCATCATAAGTTTCCTGGCGCCAAACTTTTTTGGGGCCAGAGCCCTCGGCCGCCCTCTCCTTAGCTCTACAGGCTTCCGGAGTGAGTTCGTAGATATTTACATATCTACCCTCTTGGATTTCTTTAATCACTTTAGCCTTCAAATGGCCATAAAGTGAGTGGACTAGGCACGGGTACGAATCCCCATGCACTGCCACTTTCCTTGACGCTACCTGCCCTGCCGGCGCATCCCCCACCTGCGCTAAGAAATTGGTCTCTACCATGCCTGGCGCGCCTGCCTTCGCCTGCACCTGCGCTGCCACTAATTTCTTAATCATCCTAAACATCTGCTTTTGGCCCTTACCCACTAAACCTAGCCCAGTCTCGCTATCAGAGCCTGAGTCACTAGATGAAGACCCCATGTTAGTGTGTGTGATGTCAGTGATGGTGCACTCACCAGCCTGTGACAGCTGCTGCGACGTCCCTTCCGATGGCTGTAGGCGTCTACCTGCTGTTGAGCTAGCCGGTCCTGCAGCTCCTCCATTCGCCGTGCACTGGCTGCTTGTACCAGCCTCCATTCTTTGCTCTGCAACAGATGACACCTGAGGAGACAAAAACAGACTGGGGAGTACTCTGAGCGACGAAGAGGGCCCCAGAAGGGGCCGCACCCTCCTTTTCGCCACCCCTAACCCTCTCCTGCACCCCAAGTGCTGCAGCCACAGCCCTTCTAATCAAGTCCTCCTGAACCCCTAATGCCTGACTAACGCATTCTCTCACCTCACGCTGTACTTCAGCAGCGATCTGCGCGCTGTCCACACATACATTCACACCCCTCAACTGACCCTGCAGAGAGTCACCTTTGTCACCCATAGCACCTGACCCATGATTCACATTAGCATTGCCTAGTCTATTGGCCGTCTCCTGGCCCCTGCCAGGAGCTTGCATCTGCTCCCTTTGTTGAAAAGGAGGCTGAGGCGGACAGACCACTTCCTGAAAGTTAGAGGCATCATTTGTGCCTATACCTTGTCCCCTGCAAACTCTCACGCATTGCTCCTGTCTCTGGGGTTGATCAGTAGTGATAGAATCCCTGTTCATAGTGGTAACAGCACCATTCGTGCCATTACCCCTCAGCACCACCACCTCCGCTTCTACTGGAGGTCTAACCTGTTGCCTGTAACCCTGAGCCTGGAAGTCCTCAGTTGCAGTGATGGTGTCCTCTGCGCCTCTAACACTTGAGCCGCCTGCCTGCATGCCTCGCACCTGCCGCCTATGATCCCTGCTCACAGCCGCACTCACAACCTGCCCGGTGCCCGCCCCCCTGCGACCGTCGCCGCCCAGAGTCTCCCCAACTCACTAGGGGCTGCTCCGGTAGGCTCCTCCGGTCGTCCTGCAGGGCGGCATAGTACTCGCGTGCGATCAGAGGGGGAGGAGACGCGATGCACGTTACGTGCGGGGGCGTGGCCACGCCCCGCACCACCAGAAGGCCTAAAGCCCGTCCGGCCCTGGCAACCATCGGCCCTATCACCGGACCCTCCGGCACCATCCAGGCCCCGCTCCATGCTGCCCGGCCCCCGGCCTGAGGCCAGATACTGAGCAAGGGCCAAGACAGTGGCCAGAGCACCCGGCGGGAGCGCCGGCAGCTGTTGCATAAGGGCCTCCATGCCTGCTCCCTGCTCCCCGGCCTCCACCGCATCAGGCCCAGCCCTAGCCGAAACCTGGGCAGAACTATCCCTGGGCACAGCTCTCCCTGCTCCTCTTCCCCTAGCCCTGGGGCCCGCACTAGCACCCGCCCTGCTAGTAGGGGTGTAACTGAGCTCCCTCCTAACCCTCTGTCTAGCTGCAATGGAGGGCCTACTGGGAACCCTAGCTTGGGGGGTAGGGGGTACCACATCTTCCAGGTCTGATGTCTCATTTCCTCCTTCAGGTCTCTTCCTTCTTGAAGGCTCCACCGCCGCATCCCTGTACCTCCTGGGAGGCAAAGAAGTACGCCTGGCATGCTTCATGATCTCTGGGGCCTAAAGTTCAAGATATCCAGCACAGAAGAAAGTTCTCCTCGAAGTCTGGAGGCAGGAAGAGGCCGAATCCACTGGAACAGGACCCTATAAAGGCAAGAGGTACACCCTCCCACACATTTGCAACATTGTAGCATACACACACTTCTAGAACCCTCCAGACTTCAAGTCAGCTATCCCTTAATTTTGCTACAGGCCCACTAGAGGGCCCTCCACTTCCAAATGGTCTGAGTCATGAATCTAGTTTCAGGCCCCAATGAATAAATAGTTCTCTCAGAAGTTTACCCTGTCACTCACCATTTACATGACAGAATATATATTTATATACTGTATATATATATATATATATATATATATATATATATATATATATATACTGTATATATATATATATATACACACACATACATACACACTCACACACACATATATATTTATATATCTAACTATATATTAATATCTTATCTATCTATCTATCTATCTATCTATCTATCTATCTATTGGCTCCCCAGGATTTGGAAATCTGTTCTATATGCCATATTTTAAAAGTATCCCAAATGTCCTTATGTTGGCACATAATTAGGAACACTATATTTAAGAAATTATTTCTTTATATTTATTAGATGCTCTCTCCATCTCTTTTTGAGGGGTCTAGAATACCTACCAACATATTGTATCCTGCAAATATACTCCAGGAGCTAAACAACATAAGAAGAGTAACACGTAAAATGTCTGTTGTTTTCATATATCTCCCCTGTGATAAAATATATAAATTGGTTCAAACACATTTTCTTTTCACATTTAAACAAACCCAGGGATTTTAATGCTTAATGAAACGTGTATTTAGGTCGAGCGCCAAGGTGTGACCTCAAGCTGGTATACAAAAGACCTCCTAGATGGTCTAGATAGAGAACATATGGCAATAGTGGTGTATACAGTGCCTAAATGTAGGCAAGAGGCTAAATATTAATTGGAGATTTAGATGTAAATTTAATACAGGTGATATGTAGATAAGTGTAAAAACAGTTTATTGCAACAGTAAATATATAACAATATCTTACACAATTCGTGATAATGGAGGTACAAATCGCTTGATTGACTGACTAGAAGTCAAAGTTTCAGCAGTGAGTTAAAAAAAAAAAAAATTAGAAGTAGATCGATCTAATATCCAGTTTAAAAACATCAACCATATATATAAACAATACTTAAATACCATTTCAAAGCCATTCAAACATTAAAAAACATTAAAACAAACATCAATATAACCATCAACTAAATTAGAACTGGGGATCTGTTAGGATCCAAAACTGAGAGGATTATTCAAAAATAGTGAGTGAATCCAGTGCAGTGAGATAAAAAAGCAAACGTCTCAAAGTTCTTAAGTCAGTGAAGTGCTGCAATAGATGGTGAAATAAAATCCAAATGGAACAATGGTGCAAAATAACTGTTAGTTGAATTGCTGTGCACAACAAAAGAAAAATATATGCATATAAAATGTAAAAAAAGGTGTTGAAAAAATATATATGTGAAAGGAGGGTCCTCCAGCAGGGTCCTATATCGATCCGTCTCTTGGTGGAACACAGGTAAAAAATAGGGATGAAAATAAAAATAAAAATAAACCATAAAATAGAATCACAGTTATAAAAAGACCAACTGTTTAGAATCCAACACGTTAAAAATTCAACTGATAAAAAATCCAACTGTTAAAAAATCCTAGAAGAAAACAAATAAACAAACCATAGTGTAGATGTACAAGAAGGTCTAATCCTATTAAAATTATGCTCACCAATATCAATATCGACGCGTTTCGGCCTAGGCCTTTTTTTTTAACTGACTGCTGAAACTTTGACTTCTAGTCAGTCAATCAAGCGATTTGTACCTCCATTATCACGAATTGTGTAAGATATTGTTATATATTTACTGTTGCAATAAACTGTTTTTACACTTATCTACATATCACCTGTATTAAATTTACATCTAAATCTCCAATTAATATTTAGCCTCTTGCCTACATTTAGGCGTGGTATACACCACTATTGCCATAGATTTTAATGCTTAACCAACTGGTTTCTTTGGTCTATCTGATTTGCATTTGGAACTCTGTTGCTTTTTAGTTGCTATTTTACTTGGGTCTAAGCTATTTTTCAATTTAGGGGCCCTAATAAAAGTATACACAAGGAAATCCCCCACTAAATCACATAATTTAGGATCCCCCCTTTAGGATAAACCAGTATTTATATAGAACATCTCTTATAAAGGAATGATTATATTTATTATATTGTATAATAAAGTGCAAAATGCCCTCTTTTTTATTATTTCATTCTTTTTCTTACCGACAATCAAATAACTATTATCCTGTTCTAGTGCATTTATATACCCATGTTGTATAAGTTCTCCAGGGAACTCTTTTTTAAAAATATTTCTTTCAATAATAGGCACTGTTCTTAATATTGGTATTTGTACAATTTCTTTTTATTCTACAGAATTGATTACAAATATTAAGTTTCCATGGGATAAAATTATTACTCTTATAATTAAGATAATTATTTGTTTCCACTTGCTTAAAATACACTTTAGTAGACACGTAACCCTTTTCATCCCAATAAAGAATAAAATCCAAAAATGTAATATACTATAGATCAATTTAGATTTAAAGGTTAATTCTAAATCATTTACATTTAAATGCTCAACAAATACAAGGGCCTCTGATTCTGTACCTTCCCAAATGAAAATCAGGTCATCAATGAAACGTCAAAAGAATACCAGGTTCACCCCAACTTGGTAGAATGTATTAATAAAATTAAAGGACAGCTAATAGTGGAACAATGTGATACTTCCTTAAATTCAGAATGTCAAATTAAATGTTTTTTTGGCAAAATGGAGAAAACGTATACAGTCATATCCCACAGAAGTGCAAATTTGCTTAATCTTTCCCTTTAGGGGGGTCAGAAACTCTATGAAATAGAAAGTAATGAATATCACAATCTATCAGCATTGAGTTGAGTAGCTGAGTATGTGGCAGTATTTGTTGTTTTTGTTTTTATTTTATCAAGAAAATTCCAACAAGATAGAAATATTCATTTAGAAGAATGCGCTGTAAGGTGATCAACTTTGTGATTAAGTTTACTTTTGAAGATATTTTATGTGTAAAGCGCCCTGCGTGATGTAAAGATGAGATTTTCATTTAAGTTTATATACTGTTGGCTTTAAATAAGTGATTAAAAAAGAATACCAGGTTCATCCTGAATGCAGAGGAATAGATGTATGTGTCCTTAAACAAACCCATAAAAAGGTTGGCAAAGCTCAGGGCAAACCTGGTACCCATGACCTTTCCTTTGGAGGGTCAACCAGTGATTTATGAATTTTCAGAAGGTGATAATAGTATGCCGCATTTGGCTGTTGAGGAATAAGGTAATCATGTTTTTTTGTTAAAATCCACTCCAGGTAGGCTTCATCAATTAATTTGATAAGTTTTTAAAAGAAATCTTTAATAGGATCAAAGGTTAATATTCTGTAATATTCTTTATTAATGTTGCTATGGTAACTCAACCTTACACTCTAACATTTACGTTTAATGTCTGTGCTTATCTGTAATCAAAACTAGAGAAAAACAAAAACAAATATACATTGAATTCATTAAAAAAGATAATTAAATAAACAACTATCTAATATTTAGTGCTGCCCTAGGCATATGCCTTGATAAAATTATGGAGATATGTGCTTGATTATATTTTTATATGTAAATACATATTGATATTTAAATAAGAACATAACTCCAACTAGTGTTTTACCTGGTCCAGCAATAATTATTACAAATAACAATAAATGAATACATTGAAAAACTTGTAATGTTTGAAAACTTTAATATCGCAATGGAAAATTGGTCTCAAAAAGCTTATTTTTCCTATTTTACACCTAGGTCTACTTTCCATTGAGATCGTAAAGTTTGGAAACTGGTGGTAACATAAAAATTCTCTATAGACTTTAATAGAAATAAATGTTTTTATCACCAGTTTCCAAAATGTACCACATTAATGGAAACTGGGCCCTAATTGGGCATGCTGAAAATGTAGACACTTTGGCCCAGTTTCCATTGATGTGGTAAATTGTAGAAACCAGTGATCTATCGCCATTAAACTCTATGGCCTAGTTTCTATTGAGGTGGTAAAGTTTGGAAACTGGTGGTAAAAACATTTATCTCCATTAAAGTCTATGGAGAATGTTTATGTTACCACCTGTTTCCAATCTTTACCACCTCAATGGAAACTAGGCCTATGGAGGTTTTTTATGTTGCCACCAGTTTTCAAATGTTACCAACTCATTGGAAACTAGGCTTTTATCGACAGCTTGCGACAGTGGCCTAGTCTCCATTGAGGTGTTAAAGTTTGGAAACTGGTTGCACCATAGAAATTCTGCATAGACTTTAACGGAGATAAATGTTTTTACCAACAGTTTCAAAACTTACCACTTCAATGGAAACAAGCCCAGTGTTTTAAATGTTTGCACTTTCAATGGGCCAGTAATTATCTAGTTTCCATTGAGGTGGTAAATTCTGGTAGTAATTTTTTTTATCTCCATTAAAGTTTATGGAGAATTTTTGTGTCACCACCAATTTCAAAACTTTGCCACCTGTGCCATCAGAAACTGTTGATTAGCGTAATGACTACCGAGTCCTATGGGCTTGTTTCCATTTAGGTGGTAAATTGTGGAAACCGGTGATAAAATAATTTAGCTCCATTACCTTTTATGAAGATTTTTCAAGTTACCACCAGTTTCCACACTTTCCCACCTCAATTGAAATTAGCCCTATGTTGGTGGAGAAGAATATATAATAACAAACCTGAAAATAAAATGTTGTTCTTAGCAAGCACAGAAACATCTGTTTTATAGAAACCAAAAAATACATTTCTAAACACTAGCTTTAGATGGTAAAAGGGAAAATAAATAATGTAATGCTCATTTAACCTGTGGTTCCATTGCTATAAAGCTATTATATAGCTTTGCAATAATGTTTTATAGATGTTTACTTTGTAGAATCCAATTATAAAACAAGAACTTTGTGTAAATCCAAAAAAAAAAATGTTTGCTTAATTTACCCAGTGTGGATATTGTTTCTACTTTCTTTCATACTTAAAATAGATGGTTCTGTGTTTAAAGAACAAACAGGCTAAATGCTGCTAAATCATTGATTCACACGTGTATGTACTAATCATTTTTTTCATAACCTCCATCTTTGTAACAGTAATCTGGTTGGTTAGATTAGTATTATAGGACAGTTTTAATAATTACTTTTGCACTAGCAAAAACTAATACTAATTATACTGTTATTTTAAGTATTTAATGATATGATTAGTTCATCATGGATTGCTAGTTTTCACAGAATATATATAGATATATATTCAATTAAACATTTGCAAACATTTTAAAATTAATATTTTAAAAAGAAATCCTGCAGTAGTAATAGCAGGATTGCTGAAGTATATTATTAACAGACAAATTGTGACAAAATAAATTTGAACATGATTACAATTTATCAGAAACATATGTAAATAGTGTGTAACCCAATTTTATTGAGATAAATATGTAATCTTTGTAATGTCAGAATGTAATAGGTTATTATAAATGTGTTGTTTCATTGTTTCATTTCAATTAACACTTTTTATTCAATTAGTAAAGAAGATTTAATACCATAGCAAGTCATAAAATAAACATTGGTAATATAAAACAGCTTGTCTCAACAAGATTCTCTATGCAAGACAGGAAATGCAAATCTGAGTTGTTGAAAGCCTTATTTAATTGCGTATGAATGAAATGAAATGTCTGAATATCTTCAATAAAAAAAGAGATGAATTTATGGAATACTTTTACTTTTAAAAGTACACATTGTAGATGTAATTAAATATAAAATATAAAAAATCAGCTTCTTGTTTTTTTATATAGATGAGGATTCACTTGAATTATTTAGGTAATACATATATGCAATACATCTCAAATAATGATACATAAATCTTAAAAGCTGTGTTATTGAAACAGACACTGATAATTGATTTAAGGAAAATACAGGACTTAATTACAAGTGATGAGCTAACATTTGTGCATGCAATATTGAAAAAAATTGTGCTTGTATTACAAATTGAAAGTAAACACGTTCACGAGTGCTATTATGTAAAGGGTTAGGTATAAAATAGAAGTTGCACCAAATACAACATAAATACATTAAAATAAACAGTTACACTCATACACACACAAATTAAAAAACTGACATAACATAAAAAATTTTTAAAAAATAACATTACAGAAAAAAAAACTAAGGTTACAGAAAATAAAAACCTACCATTAAAGAAAATAATAAAAAAAAAATACCAAAAATAAAAACCCACATTTAGGACTAGTCTAAAACTAAAGCCCCCATAAAAAAGACCCCCCCAAAAAAACCAACTCTATGCTAACACTTAAAGTTACTATAGCAATGGCTTTTTGTAGAGAATTGCCCTAAAGTGATTAAGCTGTAGAATAAAACCCCATTCTACAATAGAAAATATTGGAAGCTTAAATTACTGTGAATTTGCTCAAACAAATTTGCGATCATTTTAATATTGCACCACTTGTAATATGAATTTGAGTGCAAAAATACGAGAACTGCAATCTATAAAATACATGTTTAATAATAGTATGTTAACTTTTTAAAACTTACATTAAAAAAATTGTATAAATAATATTTTCCTTACTGATGTTAATAGACACCAAGATTACAAGTTCTACGCTAAACCGGGTGTGTAAATAACGCAAAAAAATGAGCGGTATCGCACTTTCCATAGTGTTGCCATTACAAGTTACTGAAACACCTTCTCTTGTTGTGCGGTATAGTGCGATAAGCTCCATACCACACAAAACCCAAGCCCTGACTTTACGTGCTCGTGCACACTTTCCCCCATAGACATCAATGGGGAGAAAGTGTCAGAAAAAACTAACACCTGCGTTCGTGGAATGGCGATCACCGTAACGCAACCCCATTGATATCTATGGGGAAAAGAAAGTTATGTTAAAAACCCCTAAAATAACCCCCTAGTCTAGACACACCTACTCCGCCACCCCCGACATTGGCGACACTAATTAAAGATATTAACCCCTAATCCTCTGCCCCACAACATTACAGAAAGTAAATAGGGGTTAATAGGTTTAGTTTAGTATAAGCGATGTGGGGGACGGCGGTATAGAGGTTGATAGGTTTATAAAAGTAGTAGCAATGTGGGGGCCGGCAGTTTAGAGATTAATAGCTTTATATAGTGTTGGCTATGTGGGTGGGTGGCGGATTAGGGGTTAATTAATTTCATATAGTATTTGCGATGTGGGAGGTTGGCAGTTTAGGGGTTAATAGGCAGTTTATGGGTGTTAGTTGTTTTATGAAACATTTATGAAACATTTTTGTTTTGCAAAATCTATAACTGCTGGTCTCAGATTGCGGAATGGATTGCGGCGGTATAGACCATAACACTAGCATTTTAGCCGCAACGCACAACCTATAATACAGCAATATGGAAAACCTGCACTCAAAAGTAATTTTTTGAGTGTGGAATAGAGAGTTGCGTTACAGGCTAAAACGCTTGCGGTATAGCTATACCGCCATGACTTGTAATACAGGAGACCTGCTATTCCATGCGCAATGGACAATTTTTCAGCGGTATAGCCGTACCGCACCATACCGCAAAACTTGTAATCTTGGTGATAATGTCTTATTAAGCATTGTAAAATAATTTAAAACATAATGCATATACATGTTGGCACATTTATATTTGATCAGTCAGCTCTCTATATAAATAAGTGCTTACTTTCTTAGCCTCATTTGATTGGGCAGGATCTGAGAATTCTACTGCAAGATACAAACTCCTTCTACAGGTATATTCTCTGAGGAAGAAATTTCAGCACTAATAGAGGGGCTTTAATCTTATTAAATAGATTTGCTAATATATGAAACCTAAGACCATTGGGTAAAACATTTAAAGAGACATTAAACTGCTAAGCACAACTACAAAAGAATAGTAGCTACTCACCATGTTACTGCATTTCATCCTGTTCCTGCAGCTCTTTTCAAATCAGTCCTCCTGTTTTAATAGCTTAAATGTGCCAGATACTGAAGCTCCACCTCTTCATACTGGGTGCCGCCATCTTGGAGCTCAGGTAAAATATGAGTTGCAAAAAAGAGAGGTCTTTAATCCAAATCAAATAACTTTATTAGTGTCACTTTATTTCATACTTCAGTCATTTCATCTTTAATAAAGTGAAAATGTTGTCATACCAACATACAAACTGGGTTAAAAATCACTTAAGCTGGACAGTTGAGAAAATTAGAAATGTTACAGAAGCTATAGTATAACTAAATGTTTACTGAGTAGCTAAACTCCTTCTATAGCAAGAGTTGATTTAATTATATCGTTCCCTATGATAGTATGTATATATATATATATATATATATATATATACATATATATATATATATATATTATTCTGGCAAAGCAGAGGTTAAAATAAACCAAAAAAAGATCAAGGGTAGATAGGTCCCACCAATACACGAAAAGTGTGCTGCTACTGCATTAAAAAATCAATAGCCTCTTCTTAAATATCAAAAATCACTGTCACAGCAAGCAGATTTATTAAATCTATTATAAACACCTGCAAAAGGAAAAAAATATATAAAATAGAGTAAAATAAATATTTATAGTTGATTAAAAGACACAAGGTGTCAAATAGAAGCAAGGTGACAAATATCAAGTATAACAGAGGGTTAAAATGCGCAAAATGCAAGCAGATAGTGCAGATATTGCAACAGCATATGCATATACATAAAAACATAATTTATGTAAGAACTTACCTGATAAATTCATTTCTTTCATATTAGCAAGAGTCCATGAGCTAGTGACGTATGGGATATACATTCCTACCAGGAGGGGCAAAGTTTCCCAAACCTCAAAATGCCTATAAATACACCCCTCACCACACCCACAAATCAGTTTAACGAATAGCCAAGAAGTGGGGTGATAAGAAAAAAGTGTGAAGCATAAATATAAGGAATTGGAATAATTGTGCTTTATACAAAAAAATCGTAACCACCACAAAAAGGGTGGGCCTCATGGACTCTTCCTAATATGAAAGAAATGAATTTATCAGGTAAGTTCTTACATAAATTATGTTTTCTTTCATGTAATTAGCAAGAGTCCATGAGCTAGTGACGTATGGGATAATGACTACCCAAGATGTGGATCTTCCACGCCAGAGTCACTAGAGAGGGAGGGATGAAATAAAGACAGCCAATTCCGCTGAAAAAAATCCACACCCAAAAATAAAGTTTAAATCTTATAAAGAAAAAAAACTGAAAATATAAGCAGAAGATACAAACTGAAACAGCTGCCTGAAGTACTTTTCTACCAAAGACAGCTTCAGAAGAAGAAAACACATCAAAATGGTAGAATTTAGTAAAAGTATGCAAAGAAGACCAAGTCGTTGCTTTGCAAATCTGATCAACCGAAGCTTCATTCCTAAACGCCCAGGAAGTAGAAACTGACCTAGTAGAATGAGCTGTAATCCTTTGAGGCGGAGTTTTACCCGACTCGACATAAGCATGATGAATTAAAGATTTCAACCAAGATGCCAAAGAAATGGCAGAGGCCTTCTGACCTTTCCTAGAACCGAAAAGATAACAAATAGACTAGAAGTCTTTCGGAAATTCTTAGTAGCTTCAACATAATATTTCAAAGCTCTAACTACATCCAAAGAATGCAATGATTTCTCCTTAGAATTCTTAGGATTAGGACATAATGAAGGAACCACAATTTCTCTACTAATGTTGTTGGAATTCACAACCTTAGGTAAAAATTTAAAAGAAGTTCGCAACACCGCCTTATCCTGGTGAAAAATCAGAAAAGGAGACTCACAAGAAAGAGCAGATAATTCAGAAACTCTTCTGGCAGAAGAGATAGCCAAAAGGAACAAAACTTTCCAAGAAAGTAATTTAATGTCCAATGAATGCATAGGTTCAAACGGAGGAGCTTGAAGAGCCCTCAGAACCAAATTCAAACTCCAAGGAGGAGAAATTGACTTAATGACAGGTTTTATATGAACCAAAGCTTGTACAAAACAATGAATATGAGGAAGATTAGCAATAGCTCTGTGAAAAAGAACAGAAAGAGCAGAGATTTGTCCTTTCAAGGAACTTGCAGACAAACCTTTATCCAAACCATCCTGAAGAAACTGTAAAATTCTCGGAATTCTAAAAGAATGCCAGGAAAAATGATGAGAAAGACACCAAGAAATATAAGTCTTCCAGACTCTATAATATATCTCCCTAGATACAGATTTACGAGCCTGTAACATAGTATTAATCACAGAGTCAGAGAAACCTCTTTGACTAAGAATCAAGCGTTCAATCTCCATACCTTTAAATTTAAGGATTTGAGATCCTGATGGAAAAAAGGACCTTGCAACAGAAGGTCTGGCCTTAACGGAAGAGTCCACGGTTGGCAAGAGGCCATCCGGACAAGATCCGCATACCAAAACATGTGAGGCCATGCTGGAGCTACCAGCAGAACAAACGAGCATTCCTTGAGAATCTTGGAGATTACTCTTGGAAGAAAAACTAGAGGCGGAAAGATATAGGCAGGATGATACTTCCAAGGAAGTGACAATGCATCCACTGCTACCGCTTGAGGATCCCTGTATCTGGACAGATACCTGGGAAGTTTCTTGTTTAGATGAGAGGCCATCAAATCTATTTCTGGAAGTCCCCACATTTGAACAATCTGAAGAAATACCTCTGGGTGAAGAGACCATTCGCCCGGATGTAACGTTTGGCGACTGAGATAATCCGCTTCCCAATTGTCTATACCTGGGATATGAACCACAGAAACTAGACAGGAGCTGGATTCCGCCCATACCAGAATTCGAGATACTTCTTTCATTGCCAGAGGACTGTGAGTCCCTCCTTGATGATTGATGTATGCCACAGTTGTGACATTGTCTGTCTGAAAACAAATGAACGATTCTCTCTTTAGAAGAGGCCAAGACTGAAGAGCTCTGAAAATTGCACGGAGTTCCAAAATATTGATCGGTAAGCTCACCTCCTGAGATTCCCAAACCCCTTGTGCTGTCAGAGACCCCCACACAGCTCCCCAACCTGTAAGACTTGTATCTGTTGAAATTACAGTCCAGGTCGGAAGAACAAAAGAAGCCCCCTGAACTAAACAATGGTGATCTGTCCACCATGTCAGAGAGTGTCGTACAATCGGTTTTAAAGATATTAATTGAGATATCTTTGTGTAATCCCTGCACCACTGGTTCAGCATACAGAGCTGAAGAGGCCGCATGTGAAAACGAGCAAAGGGGATCGCGTCCGATACAGCAGTCATAAGACCTAGAATTTCCATGCATAAGGCTACCGAAGGGAATGATTGTGACTGAAGGTTTTGACAAGCTGATATCAATTTTAGACGTCTCTTGTCTGTCAAAGATAGAGTCATGGACACTGAATCTATCTGGAAACCTAAAAAGGTTACCTGTGTCTGAGGAATCAATGAACTTTTTGGTAAATTGATCCTCCAACCATGATGTTGAAGAAACAACACAAGTCGATTCGTATGAGATTCTGCTAAATGTGAAGACTGAGCAAGTACCAAGATATCGTCCAAATAAGGAAATACCACAATACCCTGTTCTCTGATTACAGACAGAAGGGCACCGAGAACCTTTGTAAAAATTCTTGGAGCTGTAGCTAGGCCAAACGGCAGAGCCGCAAACTGGTAATGCTTGTCTAGGAAAGAGAATCTCAGAAACTGATAGTGATCTGGATGAATCGGAATATGCAGATATGCATCCTGTACATCTATTGTAGACATATAATGCCCTTGCTGAACAAAAGGCAGGATAGTCCTTACAGTTACCATTTTGAATGTTGTTATCCTTACATAACGATTCAATATTTTTAGATCCAGAACTGGTCTGAAGGAATTCTCCTTCTTTGGTACAATGAAGAGATTTGAATAAAACCCCAGTCCCTGTTCCAGAACTGGAACTGGCATAATTACTCCAGCCAACTCTAGATCTGAAACACATTTCAGAAATGCTTGAGCCTTCGCTGGGTTTACTGGGACACGGGAAAGAAAAAACCTCTTTGCAGGAGGCCTTATCTTGAAGCCAATTATGTACCCTTCTTAAACAATGTTCTGAATCCAAAGATTGTGAACGGAATTGATCCAAATTTCTTTGAAAAAACGTAATCTGCCCCCTACCAGCTGAGCTGGAATGAGGGCCGCACCTTCATGTGGACTTAGGAGCTGGCTTTGATTTTCTAAAAGGCTTGGATTTATTCCAGACTGGAGATGGTTTCCAAACTGATACCGCTCCTGAGGATGAAGGATCAGGTTTTTTGTTCCTTGTTGTGACGAAAGGAACGAAAACGATTATTAGACCTAAATTTACCTTTAGATTTTTAATCCTGTGGTAAAAAAGTTCCTTTCCCTCCAGTAACAGTTGAGATAATAGAATCCAACTGAGAACCAAACAATTTATTACCCTGGAAAGAAAGGGAAAGCAGAGTAGACTTAGAAGACATATCAGCATTCCAAGTTTTAAGCCATAAAGCTCTTCTAGCTAAAATAGCTAGAGACATATACCTGACATCAACTCTAATGATATCAAAGATGGCATCACAAATAAAATTATTAGCATGTTGAAGAAGAATAATAATGCTATGAGAATTATGATCTGTTACTTGTTGCGCTAAAGCTTCTAACCAAAAAGTTGAAGCTGCAGCAACATCCGCTAAAGATATAGCAGGTCTAAGAAGATTACCTGAACACAAGTAAGCTTTTCTTAGAAAGGATTCAATTTTCCTATCTAAAGGATCCTTAAAGGAAGTACCATCTGCCGTAGGAATAGTAGTACGCTTAGCAAGAGTAGAGACAGCCCCATCAACCTTAGGGATTTTGTCCCAAAACTCTAATCTGTCAGATGGCACAGGATATAATTGCTTAAAACGTTTAGAAGGAGTAAATGAATTACCCAAATTATTCCATTCCCTGGAAACTACTTCAGAAATAGCACCAGGGACAGGAAAAACTTCTGGAATAACTACAGGAGATTTAAAAACCTTATCTAAACGTTTAGATTTAGTATCAAGAGGACCAGAATCCTCAATTTCTAATGCAATTAGGACTTCTTTAAGTAAAGAACGAATAAATTCCATTTAAAATAAATATGAAGATTTATTAGCATCAACCTCTGAGACAGAATCCTCTGAACCAGAAGAACCATTATCAGAATCAGAATGATGATGTTCATTTAAAAATTCATCTGAAAAATGAGAAGTTTTAAAAGACTTTTTTACGTTTACTAGAAGGAGGAATAACAGACATAGCCTTCTTAATGGATTTAGAAACAAAATCTCTTATGTTATCAGGAACACTCTGAGTATTAGATGTTGATGGAACAGCAACAGGTAATGTAACAGTACTAAAGGAAATATTATCTGCATTAACAAGTTTGTCATAACAAACAGTACACACAACAGCTGGAGGAACAGATACCATAAGTTTACAGCAGATACACTTAGCTTTGGTAGCTCCAGCACCAGGCAGCGATTTTCCAGAAGTATCTTCTGACTCAGTTTCAGCATGGGACATCTTGCAATATGTAATAGAAAAAACAACATATAAAGCAAAATTGATCAAATTCCTTAAATGACAGTTTCAGGAATGGGAAAAAATGCCTGTGAACAAGCTTCTAGCAACCAGAAGCAATAAATAATGAGACTTAAATAATGTGGAGACAATAGTGACGCCCATATTTTTTTAGCGCCAAAAATGATGCCACATCCGGAACGCCGACACTTTTGGCGCAGAAGAACGTCAAAAATTACGCAACTTCCGGCGACACGTATGACACCGGAAACAGAAAAAAAAATTTGCGCCAAAAAAGTCCGCGTCAAGATGACGCAATAAAATGAAGCATTTTCAGCCCCCGCGAGCCTAACAGCCCACAGGGAAAAAGTCAAATTTTTAAGGTAAGAAAAAAATTGATTTACTCATATGCATTATCCCAAATATGAAACTGACTGTCTGAAATAAGGAATGTTGAACATCATGAGTCAAGGCAAATAAATGTTTGAATACATATATTTAGAACTTTATAAAAAGTGCACAACCATAGCTTAGAGTGTCACAGAAAATAAGACTTACTTACCCCAGGACACTCATCTACATGTTGTAGAAAGCCAAACCAGTACTGAAACGAAAATCAGCAGAGGTAATGGTATATAAATAAGAGTATATCGTCGATCTGAAAAGGGAGGTAAGAGATGAATCTCTACGACCGATAACAGAGAACCTATGAAATAGACCCCGTAGAAGGAGATCATTGAATTCAAATAGGCAATACTCTCCTCACATCCCTCTGACATTCACTGCACGCTGAGAGGAAAACCGGGCTCCAACCTGCTGCGGAGCGCATATCAACGTAGAAGTAAGCACAAACTTACTTCACCACCTCCATAGGAGGCAAAGTTTGTAAAACTGATTTGTGGGTGTGGTGAGGGGTGTATTTATAGGCATTTTGAGGTTTGGGAAACTTTGCCCCTCCTGGTAGGAATGTATATCCCATACGTCACTAGCTCATGGACTCTTGCTAATTACATGAAAGAAAATATGTTAAACAAATGTCATAAAGGGTTAAAAAGCATAAAATGCAGACAGTACAGGTTTAGTAAATGCAAGTGTTTTAAATGCAGATTTCGCAAATGGATGAGCTGATATAAGTCAGTTGGGGTTTCAAATTGCACATAAAAACCTGATATTGCAAAGGACTTTGGCAGAGTCCTGTCCAAACGCACAAATGTTCTTAGATTGCACTGCAAGTTGTTATCCAAAGTCTAAACTGCAATGTGCAGTTGAAGAGTTGTTTGCAAAGGATTGCGTGCACAAAATTGGCTGTAAATACAGATAGAGAATTTCAAGTTTTAGGAAACAAGCTCCGCTCCAAAAACAGAGGCTAACCGGGTGTAGGTGAGTAAGACCCTAAGCCCATTCAACTTTCGCTGGATAGCCGGATCGGATGTATCAGGGAGTACAGTGGCCTGTCTCCATCAAAAAGAAGCAACGCATTTTGAATTAACTTTCTCAAGCTTCTGATTTTAGTATGCACGACGGATTCTTTTATAGCAGAACCGTTTGCAAAGTGGCACATCTCCTGTGTTATTTGAAAAATCACAGTTAGCGGTTAAGTATTTAAGGCGATATTTAAATGATTCAAGGGACTTATAATATACTATGCTCCAAAATAAAGAAGCTAATTTGTTATTAAAATATTTTTGCAAAAATGTTTATAACTGATTGTTGTAAAATTGTATGACTGGGACTAGTGGATATAACATGGTCCGTACCACATTTTACAGTTCATAGAATACCAAACAGATAACTCCAAAGATACAATTCAATGAAATAGTATGTCAAACCAAAATACTATTAAATATAGATTATGGAATGTTTTTTTGACAGCTGTATCATTTGCTTGAAGTCAGTGTTCACAATACATTGCGTGAGCTTTACATTTTTGCATTTCTACACAGTTTTACAGTTACACAAAATATATTGTAAAAAAATCATGCAACAATAAATATAGAGCAATGCAGCCACTGCAAAAAAATGTAAAGCTCTTACTCTGCATCATACACCAAAACCTGAAGCACATTTTACAGTTGTCAAAAAGTTAAGAACCTCATTGATTATTAAATGCAAACTACTTCTGTTACAATGTGTGAGAATACCTGTTCTCCAAGATGGCAGCCCCAGTACAAAGAGGTGGAGCTTCACCAGTGGACAACTTTTCAGGGGTTAAAATAGAAGCATGGTTTTAAAGAGGAGCAAAAACAATAGCAAGGTGAGTAGTTGTGCCCAGTAGTTTAATATCCCTTTACTGTGATATAATTCTGGGAATTACATAGGTAGAGAACCTCCAACATTTTTATATTCATTAGTGACTGAGACTGTGGAGATTTTATTTTGCATTTTCCTTTTAGATATTCACCTTCAATTGATTTCAGTATTATTAAGAACATATGATGAATTGAGTATAATTGAGTCCCCCTCTTCTGAGGTGTGATCCTTTTCGTTTGATAATTCTGCTAGCTCTTGTAATCATGAGACTAATGTTGCAATTCTTGCTAGATGTGTTTGGCTTTGTTTGTTTTTGCAATGCTTAAACAATCAGGTGCTAAAACATTTCATATTCAGTTTAACACAAAGAAAAACGTAATTAGTATTTTTTTTTTTTGCATTTCATCTGTATCCATATTCCATTATGAGATCTTTAACATCTACTCCCACCAAAAGAATATTTGTTATTGAGCTAAAACCTTTTTTTTCCTTGCTAGCTTGGATTTCCAAATTTATTTTATGTTTGA
Organism: Bombina bombina; assembly: GCF_027579735.1. NCBI lineage: Eukaryota > Metazoa > Chordata > Amphibia > Anura > Bombinatoridae > Bombina > Bombina bombina. The sequence continues at coordinate 631,949,718 of NC_069502.1, forward strand.
TTTTTGCTTTATAATTAAAAAATATATTTTGATGCATTTATTAGGTTTATTGAATAGTACATATCATCCCTAATTTCTGGATTTTTTTGTATACTTTGTTGATTCTTAGTTAGGTTATAGAAAATATTTTATCAAATATACTATATATATGGTTAAAACTGTGTCCCCTGTGAATATCAGAGAACTTGTGGGGAGTAATTCAATCTTATATATAGAGCTGCATAAGTTCTTTTTCCTAATATGTCCCTGAATCTGTTCTAAAAATTTTCAAATATTTATTTATTTTTTTAATTTTTTTAGCTCCATGTCTTTAGTTTTACTTTCCTTCCACCATCTATTACAGCAAGCTCCTTCCTATCCTCTCTCCCACTCACTCACTCACCTCCCCCACAGTCCTCACTTTTCCCCCTTTTATCTGAGCCACCTATCTCTATCACTCTCCCTAAACATCCATTATCACTTCACCTATATCTCTCTTTTATTCACTATCTCTGCCCTTTCAATCTCCTTTTCACTTTTTTTCCAAAATCCTTTTTCTTACTCCCTCCTCTCAGTTCTTTTTCTTCCTATCTCACTTTCTCTTTTCCCTGGCTCCCCCTTTCACTCTGCCTCCACCCTCCATTTGATACCCCCTTACTTTTTTTTTATTTAGACAACAATCAAAGATAAACAAAAACAAAGTAAATGCATAATAGGTTTGCTTGTGTGAGTGTAGTATGTTATGTAGTTTTGCATGTGTTATATGGGTGCATGTACATTTTTTTGTTGTATACTAAAATGTTTCTCATTACATAGTGTATAACAATGAATCAATTATTTGTTAATAAAACAATTGTCAATAACAAAATAATGTTTATATAGGTCATGTGTCCTTTCCTTTGAGTTATATAAAGCTTCCAGCACATACAATGAAAGATGCATACAATGGTGCAAGCACTATGCTACATTAAACAATATGCATTAATGGGACAGTAAAGCCAAAACAAAACCACCAAGCTTTGGATAAAGCAGGACATTTTAAACAACTTTCCAATTTACTTATTTCATTTGCTTTGTTTCCCTGGTATCTTTTGTTGAAAAGCATACCTAGGTAAGCTCAGCAGCAGCAATAAACTACTAGAAGCTAGCTGCTGATTGGTGGCTGTGCATAAATGCCTCTTATAATTGGCACAACAGATGTGTTCATTTAGGTCCCAGAAGTTTGTTGCTGCTCTTTCAACAGAGGATATCAAGAGATTGGAGTAAATTAGATAACAGAAGTAAAATGGAAAGTTATTTAAAATTGTATGTTCTATCCGAATCATGAACAAATATTTGAGGTGTTATGTCCCTTTAAATGTGACATGGCCACAGAAACAAATCTGAAAACAAATTACCAACAGGACAAGGGGTCACCATTTAAGTAGAATAGTAGTAGTAGGTTCAGGAGTAATTTGAAGGTTTACAGAAAGGGTTGTTAATTCACATAATAAACTTCTAAGAGAGATAAGGATAAAGGTTGTAAGGAAATTCAAGAATGCCTGGGATATGCACTATTTAAAGGGGCAGTCTAGTCCAAAATAAACTTTCATGATTAAGATAGGGCATGTCATTTTAAACAACTTTCCCATTTAGATTATCATCAATTTTGCTTTGTTCTCTTGGTATTCTTAGTTGATAGCTAAACCTAGATAGTCTCATATGCTAATTTCTGAGACCTTGTAGGTTGCTTCTTATTTGAATGCATTTTGACAGTTTTTCACCACTAGAGGGCGTTAGTTCATGTGTGTCATATAGATAGCATTGTGCTCATGCATGTGGAGTTACCTAGGATTTAATATAGCTATGTTGGTTATGCAAAACTTGGGAACAGGTAATAAAGGGATTATCTATCTTTTTTAAACAATAAATATTCTGGTGTAGACTGTCCCTTTAATATGGTCAGAAAAATATGTAGGCAGACTTGATGGACCTCTTGATCATTTGCTTGTTTCTATGTTCACTAGTAAGACATTTGAGACTATAGCTATAAACAAGTCCAATATTTCTCCCTTTGTTTTAATTTTGCAAATATATTACATTTATATATTTTTTCATATATTTAACTGGAATCAGTTAAATAAACTACCGCTGCACTACATATCCCACTACAATGTTTTAAATGTTATGCAAATTAAAATTTGTTTCTGTATTATGTCTGTATGCGAATTGCTTCTTATTCAGTTTCTGGTAATTTGTCCCATGAATTGTTCCCCTGTGAACAGCTGAACAACAAAGATGCATATCTGAATTTATGTTTTATGTGCTTTTAATTTAAATGTTTTGTTTTCTCTGTGATCATATTCCTATTTTTTCACTATACTGCTATACTTCCACAAATCAGACATTCATAAGTTCATAATTATATAACCTTTTAACATTAGGACTTTAAAAAATATAATTTTCTTTCTTGACATATTTGATTTGTAACCATAATTTTAATGACAACCAATTTAGTTTTATTGTGTGCAAATCTAAATGCAACAATTTGCTCTTGACAAACTTACGGCTAGATTTAGAGTTCTGCGCTAGACGTCAAAAGCAGAATTAAGGGGTCCTAACGCTGGTTTTAGCAGGCCGCTGGTATTTAGAGTCAGGCAGGAAAGGGTCTAACGTTCACTTTCAAGCCGTGACTTTTCCATACCACAGATCCCCTTACGCCAATTGCATATCCTATCTTTTCAATGGGATCTGCCTAACGCTGGTATTTAGAGTCTTGGCTGAAGTGAGCGGTAGAGCCTCTACCGACAAGACTCCAGCCGCAGAAAAAAGTCAGTAGTTAAGAGCTTTATGGGCTAACGCCGTTTTAAAAAGCTCTTAACTACTGTGCTATAAAGTACACTAATACCCATAAACTACCTATGTACCCCTAAACCGAGGCCCCCCCCACATCGCCGCCACTATAATAAATATTTTTAACCCCTTTGGCGAATAGGTGATAGCATGCGCCTAATGTGTTTCTGGTGTAAAAATGTATATAATAAAAAAGATAATGATGTGAAGGATGTGAAAGATAGAATGGGAATGTGGTATGAGAATGGATTAAGTACTCATATTGATGGTGAAAGGATATTGTAAAGTGATGTGGATGAGGTTTGCTAAAACAATAATAAGTGATGTGTAAGAGAATATAAAAGATTATACCAATGTAATAGGTGTAAAATTCAAAAGCTACAGTGATTAAATCAATTCACATAAAAAAAATTATATATGGGAAAACAAAAAGCAAGAAGATATATTAAATAGATATACTTATATTCAAACAATTGTTAATAAGAAAAAATAGCTTATCGTGATACGAGTCCCGTAAAATGAAGTGCTGGAAAGTGATGCCAACAAGTATCAATGTCTCTGAAACAGGTTTTTTTGGAATCCTTGTAGCAATGGAGATGTTTGGAGCCGGAAGGATTCACGCTACAGCAGGCAGCTGGTCTTTGATATGTCTGATCGAAACACAGTCTCTAGAAATGGTAAAAAGAAAGACAGCACCTCATAGTGCAAGTGGGTTCCAACAGTAATGGATCACAGTGAGAGAATAACAAGTGGTAATATACTCACAAGAAAATTGGCACCTTTGTTGAAAGAGGTGCAAATGAGCAGACTGACATTTAAATCAGCAGTCAGTACGCTGGAGCCAAATAGATTCAAGTTTCCTGGATGGGCCGCTGTGGACTCTCCTCCGTGAATGAAGGCAGGATCCTCTGGTGTTGTGCTGTATAAGCAAACAGCAAGCGGTTGAGCTCTGCGTGTAGTAAATGCTAGAGACAGGAGTGTTTGAAAGGGCAGCCCTCCAGATAGTCGGAGAAATAGTGCTGTCTATAAATGACAGATAAAACTTGGCAGGCAGAATAAAAAGCAAGTAATGCTGTAATTAATAAAGTTAAAAACACTTTATTATGTGAGCTTAAGACGCGTTTCTCGGCCACAAGCTCCTGGCCGTTTCATCAGGTAAAATGTATTACACATGTGGTTACAAAGAACATTTAAAAAGCCTGCCAATATGTTTGATTGGTCACAGTCTAACCAATCCCAAAATAGTATGGTTTGAAAAGTAACAATGTTTAAACACATAGTATATAGTTAGCAAAGTAAATAAGTTACAATACCAGCTGGTGTATCTATATACATATGTCAAAAAGAGGACATCTGGAGCGGCAGAAGTCTTCATCCTATCCGGGCAGTAGAGGACATCCGGACCGGTAGACATCTTCATCCAAGCTGCATCTTATATCTTCATCCATCCAGAGCGGTGCCATCTTCTTCCAGCCGACGCGGATCCATCCTTCTTCCACGACGCCTACTCGCCGAATCAACGTTCCTTTAAATGACGTCATCCAAGATGGCGTCCCTCAATTTCCGATTGGCTGATAGGAATTAAGGTTGGAAAAATCTGATTGGCTGATTGAATCAGCCAATCAGATTCAAGTTCAATCGGATTGGCTGATCCAATCAGCCAATCAGATTGAGCTTGCATTCTATTGGCTGTCCCGATCAGCCAATAGAATGCAAGCTCAATCTGATTGGCTGATTGGATCAGCCAATCCGATTGAACTTGAATCTGATTGGCTGATTCAATCAGCCAATCAGATTTTTCCTACCTTAATTCCGATTGGCTGATAGAATCCTATCAGCCAATCGGAATTCGAGGGATACCATCTTGGATGATGTCATTTAAAGGAACCTTCATTCGGCGAGTAGGCGTCATGAAAGAAGGATGGATCCGCGTTGGCTGGAAGAAGATGGCTCCACTCCGGATGGATGAAGATAGAAGATGTCTACCGGTCCGGATGGCCTCTTCTGCCCGGATAGGATGAAGACTTCTGCCACTCCGGATGTCCTCTTTTGGTCCATCGGTGCCTGGCTGGGTGAACACGACTCAAGGTAGGGAGATCTTCAGGGGGTAGTGTTAGGTTTATTTAAGGGGGGTGTGGGTTAGAGTAGGGGTATGTGGGTAGTGGGTTGTAATGTTGGGGGTGGTATTGTGTTTATTTTTACAGGCAAAAGAGCTGATTTCTTTGGGGCATGCCCGCAAAAAGCCCTTTTAAAGGGACAGTTCACCCAAAAACTTTCTCCCCTTTAAATTATTCCCAATGATCCTTTTTACCTGCTAGAGTGTATTAAATTGGTTGCAAGTAGCTCCTTTACTCATATTTTAGCATTTGAAATAGCTGATTTAGCTTGTGGTTTCCCAACCTATACTGAAAGTTTTGATACTGGCGTATACGCTATTGACAAGCCTAAATAAACACAGCCAGCAGAAGAGATTATACTGTCAGTGGGGGGCATGATAGTTAAGTAATAAAATGATAATTGTCCATTGTTCTCTCTATGTATTGAGCTTTGGTGTTCCAGACAAATATAAGATAAGGAAGCAAGTCTGTGTACATAAAAGTGATAACATAATGAGATCTGATATTACCTGAAGCTCAACCCATTGTAATAGGCTGTGGTTTCAAAGCACAAAACCAGCTACTTCAGATATACAAATAAACCCGAAAATGCAATTTCTCAAATATTTTATACTCTGCAGTTGGTATAACAAGTCATTTAAAATACATTTATGGAAAAACAATTTTACAGTGTACTGTCCCTTTAAGGGCTGGTAATAGAGCTGTTAACTTTTTTAATTTAGATTAGGGTAGGGAATTTTTTTTATTTTTGGGGGGCTTTGTTATTTTATTAGGGGGCTTAGAGTAGGTGTAATTAGCTTAAAATTCCTGTAATCTTTTTTTTTTATTTTTTGTAATTTAGTGGGGGTTTTTTTTTTGTAATTTAGTTTAGTTTATTTAATTGTAGGTAATTGTAGGTACTTGTAGTTAATTGATTTAATTTATTTATTGATAGTGTAGTGTTAGGTTTTTTTTTTTTTTTTTTTTTTTTTTTTTTTTTTTAATTTTTAAAAGTTTTATTCATCGTTATAAACAAAAGAAACATTGTTGGGAGACACAGCTCCCATGCCATACAATTCTATTACGTCATAGATTCACATTATTACATATCAAATAAAGTTGACAATTATCCTAATTGTATAATTGTTTTTCAATTTCTTACTACTTACATTATCTTGACCATAGTAAGGGAAAGGTAGTAAGAAGGGAAAGCAAAAAAAAAAGCAGAGAGTAAAATAAAAGAAAACAAGACATAAGAAGGAAGACCATTGTCCTTTAATTACGTTAATCTACTAGCGAAAAAGCCTCCTCTCCTAATTATAACCTTATTACAATATTCAATACATGTGTTCTTCTTGTCAAACTAATAAACAGCAACTACAGACATAGTAAGGAATGGGCGAATAGGTAAATGGAATTGACTAATATTTAAAGGGCAGAAGGTTTAAGAAAGAAGAAGAACAAAGCTGAAAGCGCCCTTCTTCTTCACAGAAGGGCCCTGATGGTATATAAACTGTTACCTTTACCTAAATCCCAAAAATCTTCGAACTCCTTATTATATGTCGCTTATCTCTTTTAAAGTGTAATTTAGACTGGTAAAATATTCTACACCAAAAAGTACTCTTGACTAGTATATCGAGAGATACATCTGTCGATTAAGTCTCCTCTATTACTTTAAGGTATGAACGTCTACCAATTCCCATTATCTCTTGTATAATTTAGATTAGCTTATATTATCACAAGCTTATGTTATAAGGGAGGTGGGGGTGGACATGAGAATCAAACAGGGAGGAGAGGGGGGGGGGAAAAAAAAAAAAAAAAAAGGGGGGGGGGGGGGAGGGAGGGGGGGGGGGGGGGGAGGAAAAAGAGAAGAAGGAGAGGGCGAAGAGTTGGGAGGTTACAAATCCCACCACTCCCTTAATCATTACAGAACCATAGTCTAGGGCAGAGACCACGTTCTATTTGGTGTTGCAGCCAGGGGGAGGATTTAAAGTGTACCACCACCTGTTTTTGTAGGTCCATAGGAAGTGAGATAATGTAGATCTTCCATTTACTGAAAAATCTAGAGACTTGTTTGGGGTTAATAGATCTTATATTATATTGCTCCAGCACCATTTGATACTGAACCTCTTTCAAGAAGTCTGTAAATTTAAGTGGTTTATGGGTCCTCCAATTCCTTAAAATTAGATTACGGGCTGTCAGAACCAATACATTGATAAATCTATTATTAGGAAGGGCAATGTTGTATTTACATAAAAACAGTACCTGAGGTAACGTCAGTTTAACCTTAGTCCCCATTATCTTGGAGGCCCAGAAATTGATCTTCTGCCAAAATTGGAAAATTTTGGGGCAAGCCCAAAAAGCATGAACATAGTCTGTGCATTCCTTACTACATTTAGGACAGTTCCTACTTTCCCAGTTCCATTTTGCCAGCCTAGCTGGAGTAAGATAAGCCCTATTTATTAATTTTAGGTGGGATTCTTTCCATGTATGCATATAAGTTGCCCTAGCTGCCAGTGAGATGCTCTGGGTAATATCCTCACTTTCTACTCTCAGTTTTTCTTTTGCCCATTTTATTGAAATATCTGCGAGGTTATTCTGGCCCCCCAATTTCATAATAGCGTGGTATACTTGGGAAATCGAATTAACCCCACCCCGATATTGTGAAATTATGTGTTTTAGGTATTTAGTATCTATCCCGGGTCCTGAATCTGATCTCAGTTTCTCCACCCAGTGCCTAATTTGCAAATATGCAAAGAAACTCGACCTAGGGAGATGAAATTGCTGAACAATGTTCTCAAACGAACGGAGCCTAAGGTTTTCACCTTCACATATCTGTATTACATAATTAATTCCACATTTAGCCCATAGCTCAAAAACCGAAGGTTCACAAGCAATTGGGAAACTCGGGTTACCAATTAAAGGTAGAAATTCTGATTTTCTGAAATCTACTCCCAATTCCCTACAGACCTTCTGCCATGCATATACAATATATTTAAAAGTAAACATCTGATGTACTTGTTCTGGAAGTTTATTTGCCGTGTGATGAAGGATCGACTTTAGGCTGAAGGGTTTTATCAATGCAGATTCTATCTCGTAAAACGAGATCAGGCCCTTTTCAGTGATCCAATCCAGAGCAAATTTAACTACTGTAGCATAGTTGTAGAATTTTATATTGGGGCACACCATACCTCCAAAAGCTTTAGGGAGTGTTAATTTAAATAATGAGATCCGTGATTTCTTGCCCTGCCAAATAAACTGGTTGAATGCCCTGTTAAGGGTATCTAGGTCTTTCTTGTATAGCAAAAGCGGAAGATTCTGCAAGAAATATAAGAGTTTAGGGAATAGCACCACTTTAATTAACATAATTCGAGCAGTAAAGGATAAAGGAAGGTTACCCCAGTTCTGCAATTTCAGAGCCAAGCCCTTAATGCACTTCTTGAAGTTCAACTCATACCACCTATTGGGGTCCCTACTCAAAATAATACCTAAATACGTTATCTGGGTGGATTCTAAGAATGGATGAATACAAGGGATTGTAGGTTTGCGAATCCACATGATCTCGGATTTATCGTAATTGATTTTATATCCTGAGAAGGAGCTAAAAAGATTACATAGTTCCAATAATCGGGGGATAGCTATCCTTGAATTACTGAGAAATAGCAGAAGATCGTCTGCGAAGAGAGACAGAACTAGCTTATGTCCTCCCAATTGAATACCCCGAATTTCTCGCCTCAAGAGAATTGCAAGGGGTTCAAGAGATAGGTTAAAGAGAAATGGGGACAAAGGGCACCCCTGCCGAGTACCCCGCCCCAGAGTGATTTTCTCAGTCTGTTCCCCATTAACTATAAGTGTAGAGGTTGGCCTCTTATATAATTGTGTGATAAACTGTTGAAAAGAACCGGTTATTCCAAATTTTCCTAATGTTGTTATCAGGTGGTCCCATATAATGGAATCGAAAGCTTTTTCAGCGTCGATTGTAAGTATAGCAAGATCTGGTTTGGGGAAGGCCCTTTGTCTTTCTGTTTTATTCCAGAAGAAATCTAGGACTAATTGTAATTTCCTAAGATTTTTAACGGGATTCCTACCCGTCATGAAACCCGTCTGGTCTAGGTGAACCAGGTGTCCCAAAGAAGGTTTCAATCTATTAGCCAGGATATATGTTAGGATTTTATAGTCCTGGTTCAGAAGCGATATGGGCCTGTATGATGTAGTTAGCTCTAGATTTTTGCCTTTTTTGGGAATTAAAACTACATTGGAAGCCGCAAATAGAGTAGATTGTGGTTTGTTCCTGATAAAATAATCGTTAAATAACTTAACTAGGACCAATGGGATCTGATCTGGAAGTAGTTTATAAAATTCTGCTGGCAGAGAATCTGGCCCCGGGGTTTTCCCTAACTTCAACTTCTGAATAGCCTTTACAATTTCTTCTACAGTAAAGGGTTTGTTCAATTCTAAAAGGTCCTCTTTCTTAATTTGGGGCAAGGATAACCCTTGCCAGAACTGCTGTTTTGAGACAAAATTAATCTGTTTCTCTGCATATAGTTCTTGGTAAGTCTGAAAGAAAGCTTCTCTAATTGATACGGGGTCAGTGACTCTTCTATTTCTATGATTAATTGCTGAAATATAATTCTTCTGCTGTCTGATCTTAACTATCCTTGCTAAGTATTTAGCTGAGACCCCATGTACGCCAGAATATAAGGCCTTCAACTTTAGATCTTCTGATACAGAATGTTGTTTGAGAAAGAGATCATACATGGCTTTACTATCTTTATATTTTTGCCATTGTTCAGGCGAGGGATTGACCAAATATCTCCTGTAATTGTTGGTTAAAGTGTTTGCTAACTGCTCCTCCCTTTTCCCCCATATTGCCCTCATTTTCGCTGTATACGCCTTAATCTCCCCTCTGAAAACCGCTTTCGCGGTTTCCCAGAGGATTTCTGGGTTATCAATATAGTCTGAGTTATCACTCACAAATTGATACCATCTCTTTTGGATCCATTTTTTAAAATGGGGATTGTTATAAAGATATAGGGGAAAGGAAAACTTGTTTGCTGCCGAGACTTTACCACTTAAGCCCAGCTCTAAGGAGATGATAGCGTGGTCGGAGATCACAATGTCCTGAATTTCTGCCCGCATTTTGAATTTCAGCATATGCTTTGCAACTAGAAAGTAATCGATCCTCGAAAACGAGGCATGTGCCCAAGAGGCACAAGTATACTCCCGACAGTCCGGGTTCTGTACTCGCCAAATATCTTGTAAAACTAAACTATTAGTAAATCTTTGAAGAATATCTGCTCCCCTAGCTTTCCTCAACACCCTCCTGGTCTTGGATCTGTCCAATACCTGGGAGAAGGCCATATTGAAGTCACCGATAACTATTAGATTTTTCCCCGAGTACAGAAACAATTTTAATCTTAGTTCTTCCCAGAAACTTTTATCTAGCAGATTGGGGCCATAAACATTACAAAAAATAAATTTAACACCATTTACTACTATTTCCAAAATTTGGTACCTCCCGTTCTGATCATTTTCTATCGTTATAATTTGATAGTCCAGTTGTTTACGCATTAATATGGCTAAACCTCTCTTAGATTTGTCATATGGTGTGAATAATACCTCCCCAACCCATTTGCTTTTAAGTTTGATAGCCTCCTTAGGTCTAAGATGGGTTTCTTGCATGAAAACTATATCAGGATTTTGGAGTCCTAGATGTCTAATAACCAATTTCCTTTTACTTGGGGATGAAATCCCTCCAATGTTCCAAGATAGAAGTTTTAACTTAACCATTTAAGCCATCTGGGTAGTGAGAAAAAGGGAGAGGGAGGCAAAGAAAAAAAAAAAAAAAAAAAAAAAAAAAAAAAAAGGGGCTTTAAAAGTATACACAGAGAATAAAAAAGTAAGTGTTTATAAAATAAAAGGGGAAGGGTAAGAAAGGGGTCCCCCCCCCTCTCGCCCTGCCAGCGAAACTACTATTCCACCTTTCCACACCTCTAAGTCATCTGTGATTAAATTCCTATTGACAAAGTCAACTACCTGTGTCATATTTATCTCCGTCTCTATAGAGATCACCATTGTTTCCATTTTTCCTCTCTTTTTTGATTCATTTAGTCGAAATATATCCATTAATTAAACTCCTATACTCTGACAGAATGACTTAATCTCTTCAGGCTTTGTAAAATTATAAGTTTCACCATCTTTCTCTAAGATCACCTTAGCTGGGTAAACTAATCTTGCCTTGAGATTGGCTTTAATTAAACGAGAACAGTATGGAGCCATTTCCTTGCGCTTGCTTTGGGTCTCTAAAGAAAAATCTTGAAATAATAAAATTTTGTTGGGTCCTATCATGATGTTATTGTTCTTACGGTATAATCTAAGGATATGGAATTTGTCTTGGAAATTTAAAAATTTGATGATCACAACTCTAGGTCTTAAGTATCCCTCTAAGTTTCTTCTGGGCTGGCCTAGTCTATGGGCTCTCTCTATCGGTATCCTTACATTCTCTATATTGCTACCTACTAGTTTTGGAAGCTGGATGGCTGCAAAATTAATCAGATCTTGGTACTCCGGAGTTTCCGGTAGTCCTACAACCCTTAAGTTGTTGCGCCTCGCCCTATCCTCTAATTCCTCAATTTTACCTTGCATCACTGAAAGTTTGACATCGTGTGCATTAACCATCTGGTCTTGTACTATAAATCTGTCTTCTACATCAGATACTCTCGTCTCTACATCATTCATACGGATCGAAAACTGTTTAATTTCATTTGTGAGAGTTGCCATTTCTGATTTTAAAGCTTCAAATTGTGGCATCACCAGATCTGAGATCTGTTGAATTAGTAGCACATTATCTGAACCACTCGCCCCTATATCATTTAGATTAAGTATCTCAGAGCTACTCTCATTAGGTTTGAGTTTTTTTTCTCTTGATTTGGGTGGCATATTGGGTGGGGTGGATTTAGTATGTGAAATAAATCTTTCCATGTATTAAGTGAATAAGTGTCAGAAATTAGACTAGATCCTGCATATAATATCTAAAATTAGAATATACTACTCTGTCTTGATCTTGGATCCTTTTAAGTGAGTTTAAGGTCTCTATCCGGTTAGGATATATTACAAAAAAAGTGTATTTGTGCTAAAAAAGCCACACAGTCTAGCAATATCAACAAGCTAGAACAATTCACTCAATGTGTAAGTGTGTCTTTCTTTATCTCAAAATGTGTGTGTAGAAGGAAAAAGGGTGAAAAAAAAAAAGAGACAGCAAGACATGCATCAATAAGAACATTCTGTATACATAGTCTACTTAACCTAAAAAGCAATTATTGTGAAAAGGAAAACCTCTAACGTTTTACTATATAAATAAAAAAACGAGTGAATATGTGAATGCCACCTACAGAAGATTATATTGATCTCAGTCTGCTAATTCCCAATCTAAATAACAAAAAAGTTATATTGTCTGAAAAAATTATTATTTGCTATAGAAAAACAGTCTAGAATACCATCTATAAAAAGTTATTGTACTCAAGACCAGATGCAAAGATCTTTAAACCAGCCTTTGTGAACTTATCAGACTCCTTTCCCTGCAAAAGGATTTATATCATAAAAAAGCCCCAGAACGCTTAACAAAGAAACTTTTCTTAAACAAACAGTAGCTGTTGTACAAAGTTAACAGATCAAATAGAAACCATAGGGATTATTATCTAAACATATACCAAGAAAACTTGTTACATACATAATCAGCTTTAGGTACTTTTTGTATAGAATGGACACAATGTGAGATACAATTTATCTAATACTCTAAAAGGTGTGAGTATATTCCAAGCTTATCAGAGTCAGTAGCTTCTGGGACCCTTAGCCTTAGTTTTCCAGTTATCTTTTAACCACCTTGGACCCACCAAATCACTTGATTCTATATATTAGGTGTTAGGATGGTGGTTATTACTTTATGAGTCTCCACAGTCCGTTTTTATTTCAGAAAGGCCTCTTTCCCTTTCCGGATTATAAGACCGGAGAGTGTCTCTCTAGTGTGACCCAGATATTAAGTGTCCCCAAGGGCCAAAATTAGAACAGTCCAAGTTCGTAGAACAAAATGTATAACAATAATAATTGCCTTTTGCTTTTTTTAAAGTGGATTAAGGCCCCTTTAACCTCGCTACATGTAGCTTTTATAGCAAGTTTTAAGGGAGCAGTTCTTAGCTTGACCAACCTTGGGATGATATAGAGACAGTCTTACCAAGCCGGAGCAGTAGAGACCTTGCCCCTGTTACCAGCTCCACTCATGCGTCCTCTCTCCTTCGAGTCTCCTGTGTTCTCAGTTGTTCCGACTCTCAGTTCCGCTGGTACCTGCCTCCCGCATACAGCGCTTCCTGCAAGAGAGTTTCGCTGTACAACCAATCGGGTCTCAGCGTCCTCACGCTGCCAAGCCTCACTTTGGTCGTTGGGTGTTCAGGCTTACGGCTATGCGGTTGTACGCCTCCAGCATGCGGGAGTATCCTGACTGGGATAGTGGGGTGCGCCTAGCTCTTCTGGCGAAAGGGATTACCGGTCACCGTAAGTAACGAGGCCACTGAACTCGGACACCTCCGTGATCTGTGCCTCCACAACAGCAACTCTGTCCCCCTTCCTTTAGCCGTTATCTTTAGGCTGGTTCCACCACACTACTTGTATGTCTTTAGGCCCGGTAGGTATGTGCAAGAACGCCACCCGGCGTAATGACTCTGCTCCTGAGTCCGTCTGCAATTGAGGAGCCGGCTTCTGCAAAAAGGTATCCAGACCAGATAGGTTCTCTCTGGCCAAGGATTAGCGCAGGTGGGGGGTGATCGAAATTGCCCTTCAGTTTAGAGCAGCGTGCCAGCATCCATCTTGCTGCTAGCTCCTCCCCTTCCGGTTCCTCTCTCCGTAGTGTTAGGTTTAATTGTAACCTAGATTAGGATTTATTTTACAGGTAATTTTGTAATTATTTTAACTAGGTAGCTATTAAATAGTAAATAACTATTTAATAGCTATTGTACCTAGTTAAAATAAATACAAAGTTGCCTGTAAAATAAATATAAATCCTAAAATAGCTACAATATAATTATTCGATATATTGTAGCTATATTAGGGTTTATTTTACAGGTAAGTATTTAGCTTTAAATAGGAAGACTTTAGTTAATAAGAGTTAATTTATTTTGTTAGATTAAAATTATATTTAATTTAGGGGCTGTTAGGGTTAGGGTTAGACTTAGCTTTAGGGGTTAATACATTTATTAGAGTAGCGGCGAGGTCCGGTCAGCAGATTAAGGGTTAATACTTGAAGTTGGGCGGTGGCGATGTTAGGGAGGGCACATTAGGGGTTAATACTATTTATTATAGGGTTTGCGAGGAGGGAGTGCGTTGGGTTAGGGGTTAATAACTTTATTAGAGTGGCGACGAGGTCCGGTCGGCAGATTTGGGGTTAATAAGTGTAGGTAAGGTAGCAGCGACATTGGGGGGGCAGATTAGGGGTTAATAAATATAATAATGGGGTCAGCGATGTTAGGGGCAGCAGATTAGGGGGTCATAGGGATAATTTAGGTTGCGGCAGTGTACGGAGCAGCAGATTAGGGGTTAATAATATAATGCAGGTGTCAGCGATAGCGGGGGCAGCAGATTAATTGTTAATAAATGTAAAGTCAAAGTGTTTAGACTCGGGGTTCATTTTAGGGTGTTAGGTGCAGACTTAGAAAGTGTTTCCCCATAGGAAACAATGGGGCTGCGTTGAGAGCTGAACGCTGCTTTTTTGCAGGTGTTAGGTTTTTTTTCATCCCAAACTGCCCCATTGTTTCCTATGGGGGAATCGTGCACAAGCACGTTTTAGCTGCTTACCGCTACCATAAGCAATGCTGGTATTGAGGGTTGAAGTGACGGTACATTAGGCTCAACGCACCCTTTTTGGAGCCTAACGCAGCCCTTCAGACAACTCTAAATACCAGCGTTGTCTTAAGGTTGCGTTGGGAAAAAAAGCGGCGTTAGCTACGCAGGTCTTTACCAACAAAACTCTAAATCTAGGCGATAGTAATTTAAAAGACTGAAATGTTGTATATTATCTAACTCTTTTTCTTAAAGGGACACTAAACCCAAACAAATTCTTTCATGATCCAAGTAGAGAATACAATTTTAAACAACATTACAATTTACTTCTACAGGGAGTGCAGAATTATTAGGCAAGTTGTATTTTTGAGAATTAATTTTATTATTGAACAACAACCATGTTCTCAATGAACCCAAAAAACTCATTAATATCAAAGCTGAATAGTTTTGGAAGTAGTTTTTAGTTTGTTTTTAGTTATAGCTATTTTAGGGGGATATCTGTGTGTGCAGGTGACTATTACTGTGCATAATTATTAGGCAACTTAACAAAAAACAAATATATACCCATTTCAATTATTTATTTTTACCAGTGAAACCAATATAACATCTCAACATTCACAAATATACATTTCTGACATTCAAAAACAAAACAAAAACAAATCAGTGACCAATATAGCCACCTTTCTTTGCAAGGACACTCAAAAGCCTGCCATCCATGGATTCTGTCAGTGTTTTGATCTGTTCACCATCAACATTGCGTGCAGCAGCAACCACAGCCTCCCAGACACTGTTTAGAGAGGTGTACTGTTTTCCCTCCTTGTAAATCTCACATTTGATGATGGACCACAGGTTCTCAATGGGGTATAGATCAGGTGAACAAGGAGGCCATGTCATTAGATTTTCTTCTTTTATACCCTTTCTTGCCAGCCACGCTGTGGAGTACTTGGACGCGTGTGATGGAGCATTGTCCTGCATGAAAATCATGTTTTTCTTGAAGGATGCAGACTTCTTCCTGTACCACTGCTTGAAGAAGGTGTCTTCCAGAAACTGGCAGTAGGACTGGGAGTTGAGCTTGACTCCATCCTCAACCCAAAAAGGCCCCACAAGCTCATCTTTGATGATACCAGCCCAAACCAGTACTCCACCTCCACCTTGCTGGCGTCTGAGTCGGACTGGAGCTCTCTGCCCTTTACCAATCCAGCCACGGGCCCATCCATCTGGCCCATCAAGACTCACTCTCATTTCATCAGTCCATAAAACCTTAGAAAAATCAGTCTTGAGATATTTCTTGGCCCAGTCTTAACGTTTCAGCTTGTGTGTCTTGTTCAGTGGTGGTCGTCTTTCAGCCTTTCTTACCTTGGCCATGTCTCTGAGTATTGCACACCTTGTGCTTTTGGGCACTCCAGTGATCTTGCAGCTCTGAAATATGGCCAAACTGGTGGCAAGTGGCATCTTGGCAGCTGCACGCTTGACTTTTCTCAGTTCATGGGCAGTTATTTTGCGCCTTGGTTTTTCCACACTTCTTGTGACCCTGATGACTATTTTGAATGAAACGCTTGATTGTTCGATGATCACGCTTCAGAAGCTTTGCAATTTTAAGAGTGCTGCATCCCTCTGCAAGATATCTCACTATTTTTGACTTTTCTGAGTCTGTCAAGTCCTTCTTTTGACCCATTTTGCCAAAGGAAAGGAAGTTGCCTAATAATTATGCACACCTGATATAGGGTGTTGATGTCATTAGACCACACCCCTTCTCATTACAGAGATTCACATCACCTAATATGCTTAATTGGTAGCAGGCTTTCGAGCCTATACAGCTTGGAGTAAGACAACATGCATAAAGAGGATGATGTGGTCAAAATACTTATTTGCCTAATAATTCTGCACTCCCTGTATAATCTAATTTGTTTAATTCTTTAGGTGACCAATCACATGAGGCATCTATGTGCAGCAACCAATCAGCAGCTACTGAGCCTATCTAGATAAGCTTTTTAGCAAAGTATATCAAGAGAATGAAGCAAATTAGATTATAGAAGTAAATTAGAAAGTTGTTTAAAATTGTATGCTCTTTCTAAATCATAAAAGAAACATTTTGGGTTTAATGTCCCTTTAACTGTAATGGTTGGGTTCGTGGATCACAAATAAAAGCATTATCAAATCACTGCAATCTATATTTTAAACCTTGTGAAAATCTCCTTCTTTATTCTATGTGCCATACCATCTATATCACAATAAAAAGTTTATTTAACATCTAAGCAATTATTTTAAAAGGCAAATAATCCTACCATTGTTTCATAGTCCCTCTGCCCCTTCCTCTGCTCTATGCCAGCAAGATGAACTGTGCATTTCTTCTATACTGACTCAATGCTCAATTAATTCATTTCAGCGTGCTATGTGGCATGCTTTCTAATTGGATGAGTGGACAGCAAAAAAAAAAAACGATCTTAAGGTGTCGGAAGAGGACACAGGAATATGTGAGTTTGTTAATAATAATAATAATAATAAAAATAATAATTGGGAAGACATTTAAATAATAAAAATATCTGTGAAAATATAAAAAAAACATACAATTGTATTTAAGCACTTAATGACACTTTAACATCACTTTAACTGTGACCTATCTAACACCTTTGACACTGTACAAGATAACAAAAAAAAGTTGCTATAAGCAGTATTGCTTGACTGCACTATTATTGGCGCGCAACTTGATATTACAATTTTATTATTACAATATTGGCATTTACGAGAAACATATTAGCATGCCTGACTTCAGTCGCACGCAACCTACACTTCCAATGGATAATACCACACTATAAATATCACTCAGATTCCAAGTTGAAAGCCCAATTAGCACTCAAAAAAATAGAATCGGGACCTAAAGTAAGGTGTAAGGCTAAAAATATGTGTGTGTTTGTGAATACAAACATACATATACATAGCATACATACATATAAATAAATATATATATATATATATATATAATATATATATATATATATATATATATATATATATATATATATATATATATATATATAGTATAAAAAGAAAGCTAGCAACTCCTAAACCAGCACAATGGGATAGATACAAATAAGTAAACCAGTGTTAATACTCCCTTGGAGAAACACAGACAGATAACAGGTATTGGTGTTTAAATTATTTATCTGCAATCCTGCAATCAAATTATAACAAAAAACAGTTACAATGCTATATTATGTGTGGCAACAATTATTAACTAAATATCTGAAAGTCCCATATTTCAAGATGAGCCATAATTATAACCGTATATAGAGGCCTCTATTTTTGGGTAAAAGTTGAAAACGTATTCCTGGTTAATATATTGAAACAGTCAAGTTCCATTACTTAGTTCCCAGTAAAGTATGCATCCCGCAGTATATGAAAGTCTTAAATGACTCTTTAGAGATGACAGGTAAACTGAACAGTTTCCACTGGTAATAACATTTTCACCACAGCAAACATAGCAGTATTGGCGATTTCCCTAAGATCGACTTAGGACCCAGTAAACCAATGTCAGTATGGAAAAGACAGGTGCATAGAAAAGTTCAGCTGTTTTATCACATTTTTTTTCCAGCATGAATGTAGCGGTCTTGGCTGTTTTCCTAACATCGACTTAGGACCAAGTGTGATAATGTCAGTCTTTTTCCACTTTTTATATACAGAAATAATATTACCTGTTCTTCCGTCTCCAAGTTTAGTACAAAGTGTGAAAGGCACTTAGTGGTAAATTCCACGCCTTACTTGTATGCAGGTCGCTTTACTCTTTTACTCCTTATGGCTTGTAACCTGATCAGGGCTTCATCCTGTGCTCGGCATAGATCAGCTGTTTCTCCACCGGCATTTCAAAACAGCTACGCGCGTTTCACCCACAAAGCATTAGGCTTCTTCCGGCTGAGTTTGTAATTACTTGCAGATCTGTGTTGCCTTAAGTCTGCCTGAAAACTCCTCCTTTTTCTCACTTTAATTGTCAGGTGTGAAAGATGTGTTTAACGTTACAGTATTATGTTGCCACAAATGTTACCAAACTGTTATATTTAATACAAGAACATAGTATCTTTCCAAAACATTGTTAAACCTTACAGAAAAAAAAAATATATATATATACTTCCTATTCTATATACACAATTATTACATTTTTACAAATAACGTATACAGACATTTAGATAGAATTTTCTAGCATTATTTATCTGTATGTAATAATTCTCTCTAATCTTTTTGTCTCAAATAGTTATATGATTCAACAGAGCCCTGAATTTATTACAAATAACAATCTTATTGTAATAGTGTCAACTCCTACTTCATGTCCCTTTGTAATTCATAGAAATGGAGCATAATTAATTTCTTCATTTAAACCTAGGGGTTTCAATGATTTTAAATTAAATATCCATTTACATTCAAGCTGTAAGAGTTTTTTGTCTAAATCTCCCCCTCTTCCTTTGAAGTCTACTGCTTCTAGGCCTCTAAATCTTAGTTGTTTTTTTGTCACTTTGGTGGCATTCTAGGAAGTGTCTTGCTACTGCACTTGTTTTTATGTTTACATTTTTAATATCTCTTTTATGTTCTTTAATACGTTCCCGTAATTCCCTGTAGGTTTTCCTATGTAATACATAGGACACTTGCAGAATAACATATATACAATTCTCTCACTACCACAAGATATATGCCCTTTGACGTTTTGTATTTTGCCATTTTTATCAGTAAATTTGCTATATGTTGCCATATTCTGGCAAACTGAACAGTGGCTACATTTGTAATTACCATCTTTATTTCTCCATCTTTCCAACCAAGATGATTTGGATTTATTGCTGAAATGGCTCCTTACTAGATTATCTTTTAGATTATTTGCTTTTCTAGCTGTTAACAATGGTTTGTCTGATATAATTTCTGCTAAAGATGATTCTGCTTGTAAAATGTGCCAGTGTCTTTCTAGAATTCTTTTTACTGCTTGCCATTTATTATGGTAATTTGTTATAAATCTTACAGGGCTTGAATTTAATGATTTATTCTCATTGCTCATATATAGTAGATCCTCTCTAGTTTTGAGTTTAGAACGATTGTAGGCTAATTTTAAAGTTTTTTCAGGGTATCCTCTGTCTCTGAATCTATTTTTGAGATCTCTGGCTTCCAATCTAAATTTCTCATCTTCTGAACAATTTCTTTTTAGTCCATAAGGTATATTATTTATTAAAGCTTGTGGGTGGTGGCTATTGTAAGCTAGCAGTGTGTTTCCTGCTGTTGGTTTCCTAAAAGTGGATGTTTCTATTCTATTCTGAATTAACATCACATTTAAGTCAAGGAATGAAATGGTTGATTTATTTTGTGTAAATGTAAATTTCAAGTTCCATTTATTGAGATTAAGCTTTTCCATAAATTTAATTAAATTTTCTTCTGTGTTTTCCCAGATAACTAGGATATCATCCAAAAATCTTAACCATACTCCTATACTGTTATTCTGGTTAAATTCACTATCAAGAACACAATCCCGCTCCCATTTGCCCAAATATAGGCAGGCATAGGTTGGGGCACAGCATGTCCCCATCGCTGTTCCTAATATCTGTTCATAGTATTTACCATTAAATATGAAAAAGTTGTGTTACAAGATAAATTTGAGTAACTCTAAAACAAACTCTGTATGTTTCTCATATATTGGTCCTCTTTGTTGTAGATAAAATTTACATGCTTCTATTCCTAAATTGTGTGAAATTGAGGAGTATAGCATTTCTACATCTATTGCTACGAAAATTGTGTCTTGTTTGACTGTAATGTCATCTAATTTTTTGAGGACATCCAGAGTATCTTTTATGTATGATGGAAGATTTTGTAAGTGTGGGCGTAAGCAGAAGTCTACATATTGGGAGATGTTTTCTGTGATTGATCCTTGGCCTGAAAGTATTGGTCTCCCAGGTGGGGGGAGTTTCCCTTTATGGAGTTTTGGGATGGTATAAAATGACGGTACTGTAGGGTATTTTACATAAAGATATCTTTCATCATACATAAAAGATACTCTGGATGTCCTCAAATACAGAGTTTGTTTTAGAGTTACTAAAATTTATCTTGGAACACAACTTTTTCATATTTAATGTTCAATACTATGAACAGATATTAGGAACAGCGATGGGGACATGCTGTGCCTCAACCTATGCCTGCCTATATTTGGGCAAATGGGAGCGGGATTGTGTTCTTGATAGTGAATTTAACCAGAATAACAGTATAGGAGTATGGTTAAGATTTTTGGATGATATCCTAGTTATCTGGGAAAACACAGAAGAAAATTTAAATAAATTTATGGAAAAACTTAATCTCAATAAATGGAACTTGAAATTTACATTTACACAAAATAAATCGACCATTTCATTCCTTGACTTAAATGTGATGTTAATTCAGAATAGAATAGAAACATCCACTTTTAGGAAACCAACAGCAGGAAACACACTGCTAGCTTACAATAGCCACCACCCACAAGCTTTAATAAATAATATACCTTATGGACTAAAAAGAAATTGTTCAGAAGATGAGAAATTTAGATTGGAAGCCAGAGATCTCAAAAATAGATTCAGAGACAGAGGATACCCTGAAAAAACGTTAAAATTAGCCTACAATCGTTCTAAACTCAAAACTAGAGAGGATCTACTATATATGAGCAATGAGAATAAATCATTAAATTCAAGCCCTGTAAGATTTATAACAAATTACCATAATAAATGGCAAGCAGTAAAAAGAATTCTAGAAAGACACTGGCACATTTTACAAGCAGAATCATCTTTAGCAGAAATTATATCAGACAAACCATTTTTAACAGCTAGAAAAGCAAATAATCTAAAAGATAATCTAGTAAGGAGCCATTTCAGCAATAAATCCAAATCATCTTGGTTGGAAAGATGGAGAAATAAAGATGGTAATTACAAATGTAGCCACTGTTCAGTTTGCCAGAATATGGCAACATATAGCAAATTTACTGATAAAAATGGCAAAATACAAAACGTCAAAGGGCATATATCTTGTGGTAGTGAGAGAATTGTATATATGTTATTCTGCAAGTGTCCTATGTATTACATAGGAAAACCTACAGGGAATTACGGGAACGTATTAAAGAACATAAAAGAGATATTAAAAATGTAAACATAAAAACAAGTGCAGTAGCAAGACACTTCATAGAATGCCACCAAAGTGACAAAAAAACAACTAAGATTTAGAGGCCTAGAAGCAGTAGACTTCAAAGGAAGAGGGGGAGATTTAGACAAAAAACTCTTACAGCTTGAATGTAAATGGATATTTAATTTAAAATCATTGAAACCCCTAGGTTTAAATGAAGAAATTAATTATGCTCCTTTCTATGAATTACAAAGGGACATGAAGTAGGAGTTGACACTATTACAATAAGATTGTTATTTGTAATAAATTCAGGGCTCTGTTGAATCATATAACTATTTGAGACAAAAAGATTAGAGAGAATTATTACATACAGATAAATAATGCTAGAAAATTCTATCTAAATGTCTGTATACGTTATTTGTAAAAATGTAATAATTGTGTATATAGAATAGGAAGTATATATATATTTTTTTTCTGTAAGGTTTAACAATGTTTTGGAAAGATACTATGTTCTTGTATTAAATATAACAGTTTGGTAACATTTGTGGCAACATAATACTGTAACGTTAAACACATCTTTCACACCTGACAATTAAAGTGAGAAAAAGGAGGAGTTTTCAGGCAGACTTAAGGCAACACAGATCTGCAAGTAATTACAAACTCAGCCGGAAGAAGCCCAATGCTTTGTGGGTGAAACGCGCGTAGCTGTTTTGAAATGCCGGTGGAGAAACAGCTGATCTCTGCTGAGCACACGCTGAAGCCCTGATCAGGTTACAAGCCATAAGGAGTAAAAGAGTAAAGCGACCTGCATACAAGTAAGGCGTGGAATTTACCACTAAGTGCCTTTCACACTTTGTACTAAACTTGGAGACTGAAGAACAGGTAATATTATTTCTGTTTATAAAAAGTGGAAAAAGACTGACATTATCACACTTGGTCCTAAGTCGATCTTAGGGAAACAGCCAAGACCGCTACATTCATGCTGGAAAAAAATGTGATAAAACAGCGGAACTTTTCTATGCACCTGTCTTTTCCATACTGACATTGGTTTACTGGGTCCTAAGTCAATCTTAGGGAAATCGCCAATACTGCTGTTTGCTGTGGTGAAAATGTTATTACCAGTGGAAACTGTTAAGTTTACCTGTCATCTCTAAAGAGTCATTTAAGACTTTCATATACTGCGGGACACATACTTTATTTGGAACTAAGTAATGGAACTTGACTTTTTCGATATACAGTATTAACCAGGAATAAGTTTTCAACTTTTACCCAAAAATAGAGGCCTCTATATAGGGTTATAATTACGTCTCATCTTGAAATATTCGACTTTCAGATATTTAGTTAATAATTGTTGCCACACATAATATAGAATTGTAACTGTTTTTTGTTATAATTTGATTGCAGGATTGCAGATAAATAATTTAAACACCAATACCTCTTATCTGTCTGTGTTTCTCCAAGGGAGTATTAACTCTGGTTTACTTATTTGTATCTATCCCATTGTGCTGGTTTAAGAGTTACTAGCTTTCTTTTTATACTATAAACCAAATTTTAACTCTCTGTGCACAGGTAAAGGGTATGAGATTGGGGGATACCCCATTAATCATTTTATTTTTGGGAGACAATATATATCAATGTAGTGCTGATATATAATAATTTATATATATATAATAATATATATATATATATATATATATATATATATATTATCCTCAATACATTTTTAACATATTTTAATACATATTAAAATATTGTTAAAACAAATAACCAACCTTAATATAACTCATGTCGCTATAGCGCACATGGAGAACATAGGGATTTACATGTGTGCAATCCCTACAGGAGTTATATTAGGGTATGTTAAGTATTTGAAAAGAAAGAACAACACGGAAGGGGCGCCAATGGTGCAGATCAATGGAGATTCTAATGGTGTACCAATATAATATGATCACAGGGTACTCACAATAGGTGAAGGCATTCAATTATGCCAATAGGGGCGGGCTGGATTTTAACAGCAATCCAGCTGGCTGAGCGAGGAGGCAGCTCTCTATCGGCATCCAAACGGAGAGAATCTAGAGGTGTAAGCAAAGTATAGAGGCGCCTCTATACTTTGCTTACACCTCTATGTTAAGTATTTATTTTATATAAAATATTAATAAGTATATATTTATAATTAATAATATTTTTTTAAACTATTAAAATATGTCTGTATTGCTTATAATGATTTATTATACATTTTAAGAACTTCAAAATGAATAATTTGTAAATTTTAATATTTATTAATATTTTATATCAATTAATACATAATGCACCCTTATATGACTCCTGTCAGAATAGCGCATGTGAAAATTCCTATGTTCTTCATTTTCCCTATATATTTTAAAGGGACACTTAGCACCTGACTGCTAAAATCCTTAAATTTAACTCCTTCAAATTAATCAAAATCAAGTAAGCAAAGATGTCTATGCCATTTTGTCAGCGTACCCCAAATTGATTAAAAACGTTTTTTTAATCCAATGTTGTACCTGTGCTTGATGTAACTATGCATGCTGCTATATTGTAACATACGTTACACACAAGTACACGCATTGCACATTGTTCTATTATGTATGCTGCTTAGAGGAATCACATCTGCAGCACTCACTCACCGTGATGCAGAGCATGTGCTGCAGTGTTTGAGGACACATTTTTATCTGTGACTAATCATCTCACCGCATCACACTTTTTAATGTGTCCTAAACAAATCTGATGAAGTAAATGCAGGGCTACAGACACCGTAATTGAAAATAGCAAGCTCTGAGGAGGGAGGGGGAGAACAGTCCTGAAAATAAAGGGTAAGCCATGCATAGGGATATCCAAGCTCTGGGGTCTGGTAGTATCAAACGGTTACTGAGCACTCCTGACCCTGCCTTGCACAATACTGCACTGGGAGATCCTTACTCTTTTAGACCGATCGTTAGTTCCCTCCTTGGGCTCGAAGCATAACTCCTACTGCTGGCTTAATGCTTGACATAGACAGTAGTTTCAAGATGCTCCCTGGTTTGTAGAGTTGTCAGATGCTCCCTGGTTTGTAGAGTTGTCAGATGCTCCCTGGTTTGTAGAGTTGTCAGATGCTCCCTGGTTTGTAGAGTTGTCAGATGCTCCCTGGTGGTGACAAACTGCAGTTGGGGAGTTTGCATCACGGTGAGCAAGTGCTGCAGATGTGATTCAATATGGCAGCATGCATACGAGCATCAAGCACAGTTACAACATTGTAATTGCAAACACTTTTTTTTTTAACAATTTGGGGTAAGCTGACAAGATGGCATATATATAAATGCTTAATTGATTTTAATTGCTCAGAAGGAGTTATATTTAAGGCGTTTTAGCAGGTGTTTAATGTCCCTTTAAGGTGCATTAAGTATTTATATTTTTTTACATTTTTTATCAAATAAATACTTAACGCACACTAATATAATTCCTGTTAGGTATAGTGCACATGCAAATTCCTATGTTCTTTATGTGCACTATAGCCGAAATAAGTTATATTAAGGTACGTAAAGTATTTTTTAGATTTAAAATAATAATTAATAAAAAAATATTAAAACTATTAAAGTATGTCAATATTTATTATAATGATTTATTATAATTTATAATAACCTCAAAATTAATCATTTCAAAGTATTAGCAATATTTATTAATATTTTATATCAAATCAATACATAACTACTGTTGGGATAGTGCACATAAAAATTCCTTGCAAATGTTAAGCTAAATCGACATGAGTAAAATATTTATTTATGCATGCTAAGTTAACAGTCAACACCCTCTTTATGGACTGTTTAATGGTATATGTGTGCTACAATCATGGACTGTGTCTTTCATTGATCAAAAAGCAACCTCCTTGTATGGATTATAGACTGTTTAATGGCATACATGTGCTGCAATCATAAACTGTGTCTTTAATTGCTCAAAAAGAAATGTCCTTGTATGGTTTATAGACTGCTTAGTGGCATAATGGTGCTACACTATGGACTGTGCCTTTAATTGCTTAAAAAGCATTGTCTTTGTGTGGATTTTGGAGTGATTAATGGCATAAATGTGCTACAATCATGGACTGTGTCGTTAATTGCTCAAAAAAAAAATCTCCTTGTGTGGTTTATGGACTGTGTTATGCTATATGTGGGATTAAATCATGGACTGTGATACTTATTGCTCAAAAAACTACCTCAATGTATGGCTTTTGGCCTGTGTTATGTCATACTCTTCCACAAACACTTGCTCTCATAGAGTGTTTTTGTTTAAACTCAGGCTATGGGGGGATGAGTGGCTGATCCTGCAAAGAAAATTGATATATGTTCTGCCAATGCAATTGCCCCTTGCAACTTTAGCCTGATGTTTATTAAATATTTATCTTTTTAACAATTTGTAATAAAATGGTGATGGTAACAGGTTTATGAATTGTGGTGATTTTACAAAATTAATCTATGGTCAAATGCAAGGTATTATTTAATGGTGCTGGTCACATATTTGCTGGAGCCCCTTTGAATCTTGCCTACATTCACTATGTAATACAAGTACTACTATAATTATATATGTTGTGGTGCTTTGTGTATATATATATATATATATATATTTTTTTCTTCTTCTTCATGAGTTATATATATATATATATATATATATATATATATATATATATATAAATTTATTTTTTAAAGCAGTCTCTTGCCCTCTTGGAGCAAGTGCAATTGACCTGCACTCATTATTTAAGAGACATTGTACTTTAGAATTCCATGTGTTCCATTTGTAATAAAATTACATTTCTGAGATGAAAGTATAGTATGCTATTGAACTAAGTTAATAGTTATTATTTTATTAAGTTTCTCTTTTGAGGCAATAAAACTTGTATACCAAGGTATAATTTGTGCATTGACATGCACTTGCTATACTTAGTCACATAAATATAATTTTTACATGACTTACCACATTGTCAGGCTAATTTATTTGCAATTATGTTAACATGTTAATAATTAATGAACCACAACCTTTTAAAAGTATTCACCATTATCTCTCTTTAATAATATTCATGTCTAAGGTATTCTTTAAAAAACAAACAAACCATAATCTGAATATAAACATCTTCTTTATTTTTGGGTGTTCTGAAAAACATTTGACTTTAAACTTATGTTGCCATCTTATTAAAATGTCTTAATTAAAAAAGTTGAGAGTATTTTGGTGTTGTGGTATTCTTCATCTACATGTCTTAATAAAAATATTTGAGATGAGTCTTGTGTTGTTTTTTACATATGTTTTATTTAATTTTCTTTGTATATGTTACACATACATTTTCCACAGTTATAATCCTAACACTTTTCCGTATTTGATTGAAGGCCTTATATATTTATCAAATGTTTCAAACATGCAGTGATTGCCTGATAAATTATGAGTTAAAAAAAGGCTTGTATACAGGTAATGATACTTATTTTCTCATAAGGAATGTTCAATATAATAGATTGTTTTAAAAAATGTCTCCCATATATGATTTGTAAATAACGGTTGTAATCCTAATTGAATAATTACATCTTAACATTTGTTTAATAAGATATATGTTAAAGAATCTGTTGATTACCATATATGGTTTTAAGCAATGGTTAATACAAGCATTTAATAATTAACTCTTAACAATTGTTTATTACTATATATGGTTAGAAACGTCATATCCACCATATATATATATATATATATATATATATATATATATAAGTGAACAATTGTTGAGATGTAGTGATTCAATCATTAAATTCCCCGTTATTTATCACCATATATGGTTTAAAAATTATTGTTTACAAACAATGTGTAATTGAACACTCAATAAGAGCACAAAACATTCATAACTTGTATGAAAGACTTATTTTAAAGTCATACATTACTAGACAATCACAAGAACATTTGTTAAACATGCATTAATGAAAGAAAAAAAGATTCACATTTATTTTTGTTTTTAATGTCATTGCAAATACTGTTTATTTTACAATACACATTTACAAGGAGGTATATTTTACATAATAAATTAAATATAGATGAATTAATAAATAATATATTATTATTATTATTATTAAGGGGCATAATATTTAAAATGAAATGTGCACATATGCTTTTCACATTTTAATAATTTTCTTTTTTTAATATCCTTTCATTATCCAAATATGGCCTAGTTTCCATTGAGATGGTAAAGTTTGGAAACTGGTGGTAACATAACAAATCCCTATGGACTTCGAGATAGATGCTCTCTTTTACTAGTTTCCACAATTTACCACCTCAATGGAAACAAGGCCTTTGTTTGCAGGAAAAGGTATTACTGTTTAGCAACATACACAGATATGCACAACTATAACAAAAAAAAACACATTTCTAAAGAGCTGCTAGTAGCTTCTATAATGACAATATTAAATCTCAAGAAGTTGTGCATGAAAACTATAACAGAGGGTATGCACAGAATGCATGTTTATGCCACTGATACAGCTTTATTATAGTCATTTCAGACAATACAAACATTTTTATTGCAAACAAAAAGACACTTGCACACATTTAATAATTTAAAACATTTGGAAATGTATTGAAGTCTCAGAGAGGACTACAAAAAAATGCAGTGCAAACTACAAATATAAAACAATCATTTTGTCAAAATTGAAAGTAAACAAAAATGTACAGTAAGATAAACAGATAAAGGTAAGGCAAGGCAGTATGCGCAGGACTTCTGGTGGGCAGCATCAGTGATTTCTCTCACACTTAATCCCCCCTTGACGTCCAGGTTCCTAAGCACGCCGGGGGCACTGTTGCAGCCAGTGCTAAGAGCTTGAGGGGGCGACCTTTTATTGAAAACCTCTCCTGGAAGTTCACGAGTGTGGCGTGGCTCGCACAAGAAAGGGAACAGGGATAACTATCTCCCTTGCCTATTTGGAACGTACAGCCCCTGCTACCTGACAGCAGGTATACCTCTAAAGACACAGGTGAATACATTAAAAATGTAGACTGAGTGGGCCCCTATCTGACCTTTAAGTCTGTAGGTACATACTGGTGACTGCAGCCTGCAAAGGAGAGCACAAGGACAAGGACAAGGGTCCGTAAGTACATACGTGGAGGAGTTATAGGTTAGGTCTTAAATACCTAATAAAAAGGGGCCTTGTATTGTTTTGAAAACATGTGAAGAAGTTGAAAGGGGCTGAAGAAGGAATGTAGGCAGATTTTCAGATAAACCTTGGGTGATTTACGCCTTGCTATCAGGGGAATTCAGAGGCTGTGTTAAAGAATTGATAATTCTGCAAGGGAGAAGGCTGAGATAAGGGCCTGTTATCTGCACTTCTGCGTCTTGACAGTGGCCAAAAGAGATTCTCATATATTTTACTTAACTTTAAGGGAAGCCTTATTGAGCAGAGTACACGTATATGCTTGCAGCAGCAAAACTTTTAAGAATTTTCTTTTTCTTAGTGTGAATCCTAAATATTTACTGCATATAACAAATATCATCTTCTACCCTCAGTTTTGCTGCATCCTGAAGAGCAAAGATCCAGTTTTATATATGCAAGATCATAGATCTAGATAGTAACATTTCTTGGACAGAGAATAAAAAAGGCTGTAATGTGCAGCATAGGAAATCATTCAGGTTGTAAATGTATCAAGGTCTCTGTTTTAGCTAACCGTGGGATATATAAAATAAGTTCTGTGTATAATCTACTTCGATACCTAATGATTATCAAATAAAGTTTTTGTATAAATGAATTGATGCAAAACATTTGTTGTAAACTTACAATATAAAATGGTCTTAATGTTTATACTGTGATCCTAACACATTGACAAATATAGAATAACGCCTCCTGTTATAGATAAATAGGCAGCGTCTCTACCTTGAGCTGTTTAAGACGGAATGTTAAACTTAATCTAAAAAAGATTTGTAACAATTATTAGGGTATTAGCGACTATGGTTCTTTAAAAGTCTTATTAGTTGTCTCCCTCCCAGTTTATAACTGCTGGGACTGTGCTGGTTACTTAATACCATAAAGAAGGGAATATATAATCACAAATACACAGTACACAAATGTAATCTCTCTCTCCCCTTCCACGCCCTACCACACTCTTTACATTTGATTCTATGACTACACTTTCACCTCTCAACTAATTACATTAATAAGGATAGTTTTATATCCTCTCTGAGTTTTTTTTTTTTCACACCATTTTTGTTTTTGTACACTTTTATGGATAAATACATCACACAAGCAAAAAATAGATCTCCAGCAATGACCTCCAGAAGTAAAGAAACAAAAATAGTAATGAGACTTATCAAATGAGAGCAATACTCAAATAGACAAACAAGCACTTGTAAAAAGCATGACTGATATATTTTTCCTCAATTTGATCAGATTTAGTCTGACATATATATTTTAACTAATGAAGTGAGGCAATTCACTTCTAGATTATCAGAGGCTGAACAGCGCATTTCAGATCTGGAAGATAATTCTGTAAACTTTAAAACTAGAATTGAATCTAATGAAAAAAAGGCTTAGCATGTTACAACAGAAGGTAGATGATCTAGAAAATGGCTTACGTAGAAATAACATTAATATAATAGAAGTGCCAGAAACACTACACCATAATGATTTACTTAAATTTGCATCAGATACATTACCTAAGCTGCTGGAGCTTAAAGGGACAGCCTATCCACTCACTATAGAAAGGGCACACCAAATTGGCCCATTTATTGAAAATAGGCATACCGAAAGACTAAGACCCATTATCATTAAATTATTTAGCTTCCAAGATAAGGGTAAATTAATTCAAAGTTACAGAAAAAAGAAAGAGGTTTACTTGGAAGATAAAATGATCTTTCTATTTTCAGAGGTAACAATTAAGAGGAAAGAGAGGTCACCATTCTGCTCAAGATTGTTAAAGGAAGAATTTAATGCCACATTGTTATTTCCTGCTAGGATTAGAGTACAGATAGGCTCTGAAATTGAAATGTTAGAGAATGCTAAAGATGCCAAGGCATTTGAAGATAAGATGTTAAAAAAGTTAAGTGGCCTATCAATATGGGATTACCCAAATGAGGGTATATGTGTGTATTTATTGTGGGGTTTGTGTTTTTTCTCTCTCCTCAGTTATTGTTGTCACCTGCTTTATTAAGCAAAGATGAAAATACAGCTTAAATGTATCTCCTGGAATCTGAGTGGCATCACCTCTCCCAAAAATAGGAAAGCCATAATTAAACATTACAGAGATATGGGAGCAGATGTCGCCTTCATTCAGGAATTGCATCATGAAAGTGAGGAACTTCTTAAACTAAAGGGAGGTTGGGTGGGAGAAGTAGTAGGTACTCCCTGCAAGAGTAGAAAGAAAGGTGTCGCCATTTTATTAAAAAAAGACCTTCAATATTCATTTCTAGCCTGCGATTTAGACTCTGAAGAGAGGTACATGATCTTAAAATTAGAAATTTGAAAAGAAACATTTACATTATTTAATGTTTATGGTCCAAATGAATATTCTCCAGGTTTTTGGACCAACCTACAAACCCCAATTAATGGAATAATATGAAGGGAATCTCATAGTGGGAGGGGTTTTTAATATGGTGTTTCAAAAACCCTTAGAAAGATACCATCCTAACAAGATGGTTAAAAAGACAAGGAGAGATAAGTTAGAGATGAAACTCCTGAAGAACTTTATAGGTAATCTTAATTTAAAAGTTCTATGGAAAATAAATAATCCAACAACCAGGGATTTTACCTGTGCTTCTAAAGCACATAAAACTTTCTCAAGATTATACATGTTTCTAGTTTCAGAAAAATGTATGGGTGTTAATGCAAAAATGATAATGAAAAATATTACAATATTTGATTATGCTCCCATTATTTTGGATTTCTCCCTAGATAGATCTGGGACTTTTTATAGGAGGTTTCACTTTCCAACCTATCTAATACGTGACTTTGAATTTAAAAATATTCTCACTTGGAAATGGGATGAATATATTTTGTTAAACCAGGGGTATGTGGATAAACCTGAAATTTTATCGGAAGCTTCAAAGGCAGTATTGAGAGGGGAGGTTATAGCTTGTGTTAGCAAAATTAAAAAAAAAAAAAAAAAAAAGAGAGAGAAGGACATAATAAAAAAGACTAGTCTCCTCATTTAATAGGTATCTAGATAATTCTTCACAACAGAATTGGCAAAAATATAAAGAAGCCAAAAAGGCTAGAGATACATGGTTACTGTGTATGTCTACCCAACAAGAGATTAGGCAAGGAGCTAAGTTTTATAGGTATGGAAATAAAACGGGAAGACTTCTAGCCAAAGTACTGTAGCTAAGAGCGCTCATAAGAATACAGCTATTGAGGCCATAAGATGAAAAGAAAAGACCTGTAACACTACAGAAGACATTGTGAAAGGGTTTGTAGAATATTACCAAAAAGTATATAGCTGTCATGAATTAGATCATAAAAATAAAACAGAGTTTTGGCTAATGTTAAGCTTCCCAAACTAAATTACGAAACAATCAATACAATTATGTGCCCAATATCTGAGGAGAAAATCAAGAAAGCAATTCAAAATTTAAAGCAAAGTAAGTCCCCAGGACCTTACCTATTGCCAAATGAATATTATAAAATGATGGTAGACTGTATAACTCAGACCTTAGAATCTTTATTTAATTATTATTTTATTTGAAAATAGAGTCATCCAACTTCATAGCCTCATGAACACCACTAATAATTAAATCACTTAAAAACCCTTAAGAGATAGGATCCTATAGACTGATTTCCCTTCTCATCACAGATTACAAATTATTAACAAGTATAATCGCTGAAAGAAAATTCTTTAAAACATATTATCCACCCAGATCAAACTGGTTTCTTAAGAGGAAGAAACTTAGCATCTAATTTAAAAAAACTATTCATAGCAATGGATTTTCTCAATGGAGGTGAAAGAAAGAATACCCAGAATAGTATAGATGAGGATGTAGCTATAATATCCCTTGATGCAGAGAAAGCTTTTGACTCTGTAGAATGGGACCATCTATTCACTTCAATATCCCAATTTGGTTTTCATGATAATTTTATTTGCTTTCTCAAAAAACTATATAATTCTCAGATGACTGCTCTTTTAATAAATGGGTAATTATCTAAAAATATCACAATTAGAAAGGGGAACAAGACAGGGCTGTCCTTTATCTCCATTGCTCTTTGAAATAGCACTAGAACCACTAGCTGATCTCCTTAGAAAAAGGATTCAGGGGATAAAGATAGGTAATTACGAATTTAAAATCTCGTTATATGCAGACGACCTCTTGCTCTTTATTAGAGATTCAGACAAAATTATTCCGATAATACTAGATATAATAACAAAATATATCTCATTTACAGGTTATAAAATCAATAGTAGCACATCACAGATGTTATGGCTTTGTAAACCAAGCAAGCTTGATGCAATACAAAAAAAGTCTCATGATTCCCATGAATTTATAAAATATTTGGGTATTTATATCTCTCCAGTAGAGCATGAATGGTATAGGTTGAATTTCCCCCCTATAATTAAAAAAGTGAAGGAAGACTTCAAAAAATGGAGTAAATTACCAATTTCCCTCACCAGCAGAGTAAATGTAGTTAAAATGATAGCTTTTCCAAAGCTATTATATCTTTAGCAAAATATTCCAAATCCAATGCTAAAAAAAGGATATAAAAGTACTAAATACAGCCATTTCACAATTTATCTGGGATGATAAAAAAACAAGAATAGCCCTTAATAAGTTGTGTCTTCCTAGGGATCTTGGTGGGTTAGCTCTCGCTCATTTAGAATATTACAATTGGATTATGATAGGAAAAATTGTGATTGAAACTGGCAGGTGTTACTTATTATACAAATCCAGAATTGGAAGAAAATATAGCTTTCCCTTATCTAGTTTCAAATCTTTTACAAATCACTTGGAATAAACTTCTGGGGGAAGTAAAAATAATGAAAATACTTTCCCACCCAATTAAAGCTTGGAAAAAGTTATGTAAAAGACTAACAATTAACGCTTAGATTTAGAGTTCTGCATTAGCCGTCAAAAGCAGCGTTAAGGGGTCCTAACGCTGCTTTTTACTGCCCACTGGTATTTAGAGTCAGTCAGGAAAGGGTCTAACGCTCATTTTCCAGCGACGACTTTTCCATACCGCAGATCCCCTTACGCCAATTGCGTATCCTATCTTTTCAATGGGATCTTCCTAACGCTGGTATTTAGAGTCTTGGCTGAAGTGAGCGTTAGAACTCTACCGACAAAACTCCAGCCGCAGAAAAAAGTCATGAGTTAAGAGCTTTATGGGCTAACGCCGGTTTATAATGCTCTTAACTACTGTGCTCTAAAGTACACTAACACCCATGAACTACCTATGTACCCCTAAACTGAGGTCCCCCCACATCACTGCCACTATAATAATTTTTTTTAACCCCTAATCTGCCGACCGCACACCGCCGCCACATACATTATCCCTATGTACCCCTAATCTGCTGCCCCTAACATTGCCGACACCTACAAAATATTTATTAACCCCTAATCTGACCCCCCAACGTCGCCGCTACTTTACCTACACTTATTAACCCCTAATCTGCTGACCGGACCTCACCGCCACTATAATAAGTGTATTAACCCCTAAACCGCCGCACTCCTGCCTCAAAAACCCTATAATAAATAGTATTAACCCCTAATCTGCCCTCCCTAACATCGCCGACACTTAACTTCAAGTACTAACCCCTAATCTGCCGACCGGATCTCGCCGCTACTCTAATAAATGTATTAACCCCTAAAGCTAAGTCTAATCCTAACACCCCCCTAAGTTAAATATAATTTTTATCTAACAAAATAATTTAAATATTATTAAATAAATTATTCCTATTTAAAGCTAAATGCTTACCTGTAAAATAAATCCTAATATAGCTACAATATAATGAATAATTATATTGTAGCTATTTTAGGATTTATATTTATTTTACAGGCAACTTTGTATTTATTTTAACTAGGTACAATAGCTATTAAATAGTTATTAACTATTTAATAGCTACCTAGTTAAAATAATTACAAAATTACCTTTAAAATAAATCCTAACCTAAGTTACAATTAAACCTAACACTACACTATCAATAAATAAATTAACTAAACTACCTACAATTACCTACAATTAAATCAACTAAACTAAATTACAAAAACCCCCACTAAATTACAAAAAATAAAAAAAGATTACAAGAATTTTAAACTAATTACACCTACTCTAAGCCCCCTAAAAAAATAACAAAGCCCCCCAAAATAAAAAAATGTCCTACCCTATTCTAAAATAAAAAGTTAACAGCCCTTAAAAGGGCCTTTTGCGGGGCATGCCCCAAAGAAATCATCTCTTTTGCCTGAGAAAAAAACATACAATACCCCCCCAACTTTACAGCTCACCACCCACATATCCCTAATCTAACCCAAACCCCCCTTAAAAAACCTAACACTAAGCCCCTGAAGATCTCCCTACCTTGTATTCACCCAGCCGGGTATCACCGATCCGTCCAGAAGAGGTCCTCCAGAGGCTCGGAAGTCTTCATCCAGGTAGCATCTTCTATCTTCTTCCATCTGGAGTGGAGCGGGTCCATCTTGAAGCAGCCGGCGCGGATCCATCCTCTTCTAACGATGTCCTAAGTCCGAATGAAGGTTCCTTTAAATGACGTCATCCAAGATGGCGTCCCTTGAATTCCGATTGGCTGATAGGATAATCGGAATTAAGGCAGGAAAAATCTGATTGGCTGATTGAATCAGCCAATCAGATTCAAGCTCAATCAGATTGGCTGATCCAATCAGCCAATCAGATTGAGCTTGCATTCTATTGGCTGATCGGAACAGCCAATAGAATGCGAGCTCAATCTGAATGGCTGATTGGATCAGCCAATCCGATTGAACTTGAATCTGATTGGCTGATTCAATCAGCCAATCAGATTTTTCCTACCTTTATTCCAAATGGCTGATAGAATCCTATCAGCCAATCGGAATTCAAGGGACGCCATCTTGGATGACGTCATTTAAAGGAACCTTCATTCGGACTTAGGACATCGTTAAAAGAGGATGGATCCGCGCCGGCTGCTTCAAGATGGACCCGCTCTGCTCCGGATGGAAGAAGATAGAAGATGCCATCTGGATGAAGACTTCCTGGCCTCTGGAGGACCTTTTCTGGCCTGATAGGATGAAGACTTCGGACCCTCTGGAGGACCTCTTCTGGACGGATCGGTGATACCCGGCTAGGTGAATACAAGGTAGGGAGATCTTCAGGGGCTTAGTGTTAGGTTTTTAAGGGGGGTTTGGGTTAGATTAGGGGTATGTGGGTGGTGGGTTGTAATGTTGGGGGGGTATTGTATGTTATTTTTTCAGGCAAAAGAGCTGATTTCTTTGGGGCATTCCCCACAAAAGGCCCTTTTAAGGGCTGGTAAGGTAATAGAGCTGTTAACTTTTTATTTTAGAATAGGGTAGGGATTTTTTTTTTATTTTGGGGGGCTTTGTTATTTTTTTAGAGTAGGTGTAATTAGTTTAAAATTCTTGTAATCTTTTTTTTTGTAATTTAGTGTTTTTTTTGTAATTTAGTTTAGTTAATTTAATTGTAGGTAATTGCAGATAATTTATTTAAATTTTTTATTGCTAGTGTAGTGTTAGGTTTAATTGTAACTTAGGTTAGGATTTATTTTACAGGTAATTTTGTAATTATTTTAACTAGGTAGCTATTAAATAGTTAATAACTATTTAATAGCTATTGTAAATAGTTAAAATAAATACAAAGTTGCCTGTAAAATAAATATAAATCCTAAAATAGCTACAATGTAATTAGCTATATTAGGGTTTATGTTACAGGTAAGTATTTAGCTTTAAATAGGATTATTTTTTTTAATAAGAAATAATTTATTTAGTTAGAGTAAAATTATATTTAATTTAGGGGGGTGTTAGGGTTAGGATTAGATTTAGCTTTAGGGGTTAATACATTTATTAGAGTAGCGTCGAGGTCCGGTCGGCAGATTAGGGGTTAATACTTGAAGTTAGGTGTCGGTGATGTTAGGGAGGGCAGATTAGGGGTTAATAAAATTTATTATAGGGTTTGCGAGGCGGGAGTGAGGCGGTTTAGGGGTTAATACATTTATTATAGTGGCGGCAAGGTCCGGTCCGCAGATTAGGTGTTAAAAAGTGTAAGTAAGGTAGCGGCGACATTGGGGGGCAGATTAGGGGTTAATAAATATAATATAGGGGTCGGCGGTGTTAGGGGCAGCAGATTAGGGGTACATAGGTATAATGTAGGTGGCGGCGGTGTACGGAGCGGCAGATTAGGGGTTAATAATAATATGCAGGGGTCAGCGATAGCGGGGGCGGCAGATTAGGGGTTAATAAGTGTAAGGTTAGCGGTGTTTAGACTCGGGGTTTATGTTAGGGTGTTAGGTGCAGACTTAGGAAGTGTTTTCCCATAGGAAACAATGGGGCTGCATTAGGAGCTGAACGCTGCTTTTTTGCAGGTGTTAGGTTTTTTTGCAGCTCAAACTGCCCATTGTTTCCTATGGGGGAATCGTGCACGAGCAAGTTTTTCCAGCTGGCCGCTACTGTAAGCAACGCTGGTATTTAGAGTTGAAGTGGCGGTAAATATGCCTATACGCTCCCTTTTTGGGGCCTAACGCAGCCCTTCAGAGAAATGGTGCGGGGGGAAAAAAACACGCGTAGCTAACGCACCCCTTTGGCTGCAAAACTCTAAATCTAGCCGTAAGTTTGGAATGTCCAATTATATTACATTTCAGAAAAATCCTGACTTCCCAGAAGCTATTAATTCTGCCGTGTTTAAAAATTGGAGCTATAAGGGCTTGACATTTATATATATATATATATATATATATATATATATATATATATATATATATATCTCTATCTCAAATGTTAAATAAGGAAGGTAAAATAATAAAATAATAAAGATCTTTGACACATTAAAACAAGAACACTACATTTACAATAAATATTTTTTTGCCTTTCTACAATCAAGGAATTATACTGGGGAAATTATCAAGAAAAATGAGTTTGACTGGGGTTGGGAAACAATTAACCCACTGATAAAACTAGCTAGTCAAGAATTATTTTCTATATCCCCATGGTATAAACTTATTTTGAACCAAGAAGGTCGAAATAATTTAGGATTTTTATTGGTAAAGTGGGCGATTGATATTACAACTAAAGAAATAAGGTTAGAAACAATAAAAGAATCTGAGTAGGGTGGGAAAAGTAACTCTTTTTACAACATTGAGGGAAATACATTTGAAACTCCTTTATAGAATATACTATACTCCTAAAAGGGGAGTGGCCAAGGGAAATAAACAATTTACAAAATGCCCAAAATGTAGTTTACAGGCAGCAGATCTAGTTCACCTTATTTGGTTGTGTCCGATAATCTGTCAATTCTGGTCTAGACTTGACTTTTGGTTAAGGAAATGGGTCAATAAAAACATAAAGTTAGAGCTAGACAGGATTGTATTTTTATCTGAATACAAAGAAGTACGGCAGGATTGGAGGTTTATAAATGTGGCCATTTTATCTACTAGAAATATAATACTTAGTAACTGGAAAAATAAACAAAAAGTAAAATTTGAAGAATGGAAAAGTTACATTATTAAACCGATATTTATAGAACAATATGATACTACTCCCTTGCATAAGGAACTTGAAGTACAGACATTTCTAAGAAAGTGGCTTATATTTATACACACCCTTGTGGGTGTTATCCGGATTTGTTCCATGCAATTGAAATAAACTCCAACAGTGTGTGAAAATATATTACAGGTATCAGCTTTCTAAAGAGATTCCTTTTTTAATGGCTCTCCTTTTTATGAAAATTATGATTATAGGGGGACTTCCTGTGGGTGGGCAAGGAGCAAGCAGCTCATCTTCAGAGCTCCGTAGTACTGTTGTATTTAAAGTTTTTATACTTTAATCAGAGTCATAGTTAGCCCAAGCATCTTAGTCCTTGACAGGATCGTGTCTGGACACTTATTCAGCTGGAGAATTACATCTCTCCTCCACAGAAGGACCTTAGCACAAGCATGTGTGAAACCCCACTCCTTTAACCCGTGGCCATATTAGCACGCACAGGGGTCAATTGCCCCCAGCATACTGCCTCTGAGATTGGTGGCTGTGAGACGAGGAGAGATCGTTCTCCCGGACACACCACACTGACACATGATTAGCCCCCCCTACAGACACTGAGGGCAACACAGGCAGAGGTGAGATCGAATCACCGAAGACACAGAGACGGCGCAGCTGCAGCCACTTTTCTGGCTCCCAGCGACTTCAGTGGGCTCCCTTGGGTGCATCTAAACAAGGGCACACAGAGAGGGGAGCGAATCCAGCGGTGCCATCTTGAATGATGACTGGCTTGATTGTCGGCTCTGCACGGCAATACCCCACGCTTCAAGCAGGACACACAGCTCATGAAGCTCCTGGGACACAGGGGGGGGGGTCCTTTACTCAGGACACAAGACAACAGAACCGGAAAGGTACAGATCACTTGAATAACTCCACCTCCCCTCCACACTTAGATAGCGTAGACCCTTTGGAAGCTACCTGGGCTCACTACCGCACAGACTGACATTTGAGTATATACTCCGGTTGGTAAAGGGGAGTTGGGATACCCCACATAGCCTGCAGAACTGGTTACCGGATTGTTTAAACCTAAGACAGGCCTTATACTTGATCTCCTTTGCCTGATTCTGGTCTAATCACAGGTGCCTGACCGAGGACTGCAGCAATCACCAGGATAGTACACTTGCCTAAGAGGGCTGAACAGAGACAAGGTCTTATAACAAAAGGGTCCCACACTGCATAATTTGAGTAGCTCTGCATGAACGTACTATTACAACACCTGCAAGGTGCTTGACGGGCACCCATTAAACAGATGAATAGAAATAGATACAGCACGCACTACTCACTAGTGCATGGAGAGGGCTGACAAGGCCCAAACGATTCAAGTAAAAGAAAGCAGTCTCCAGCAGTGAGCAAAGTGACTTTTATTTTTAAACACAGGTCAAATACAGCAACGTTTCGGGCTAACAATATGCCCTTTCTCAACCCATTAAACAGACCCCAAGACAGGTATCTCAGCTGCCCCTGACAGGATTGCTCCCCAACACGCTACAGAGACTCTCTAAGAAACTGATCTATGGAACGTCATTGTGAACTGGGTTTCTGTGTATGTGCTCTATTTGAATTTACTTGTGTGCTGATCACTGCAATGCTCTGTTTATGTGTGAAGGTACTTGAGGTGTAATGTAATAGTGCTTGCTCCACCTACTTGAGGCTGTGCACCACTTATATTCCTAGAACATAAGAGATATACTGGTACTAGAGGGCCGGGGACACACATATGATTAACAAGAATGCTCAGCAATACAAGTCAGATGCTGACACGCTACCTTACTTTTAAGTCATTTTATGTTCTTGCCTCAGAGCACTTAACCCTTGCAGCTCTGCGACTGGCTGAGAGGATATAACTCTGATAGCATTGTCCCTTTTTGTACTCAACACCTTGTCACAAGACCCATGCACTATAACTATATTTCCTTTTTATAAGTCTCAGAGCACATAACCCTTGCAGCTCTGCCACTGGCTGAGAGGATATAACTCTGATAGCATTGTCCCTTTTTGTACTCAACACCTTGTCACAAGACACAAGCACTATAACTACATTTCCTTTTTATATGGATACATTTCTAGAACCTTCTAAAATGTCTGTAAGGGGCAAGACAAGTGAAAGGAAACAAAAAAACAACACAGACAATTTGTCTACCCCCACACCTAAAAATAGTGACACCACACCTGAATCTACTGAATCTCATGCCATAGTGCAGCAACTCACTTCTCTCTTTATGCCCAAAATGGATAATATTCAAAGAGGTTTAGATACATTGGCGGGTGAGGTTATGCAAATAGCAACTCACTTTAACGAAGTGGAGGAAAGGGTATCAGAGTTAGAGGACTTTAATGATACACACACGAAAAAGATTGAAGATTTGACACATCAGAACCAGATTTTATACCAGTGTCTGGAAGATCTGGAAAATAGATCCAGGCAAAATAATGTTCAGTGAGTCTGTCAAACCCTCCGAAATAATACATTTAATTGAACACACTCTACCATCTTTACTAGGTATAGTGGCGGGTACTTTGAGGGGCAGCGTTGAGAGAGCACATGGAGTGGGCCCAGAAAGACAGAACCCCAGAAAGGGCCAATCTAAATTCTTGCATTTTCAGGTGCAGGTACTTCGGGCCTGTCGCAGACTTCCCTCCTTGATGTTTGAAAATGCCAAACTCCTACTTTTCCAGGATTATTCAGCAGAGTTGATGAGGAAAAGGAGGGAATTCTCTGCGATATGCTCATCCCAGAACAGGGAAGGCCGTAAGGTATATTTGCTCTACCCTGCAAGGTTTAACTATTAACAGATAACGGCTCCAAGTTCTTTGACTCACCCTCGGAAGCAGAAGACTTCCTGAGGGGGACCTAAAGGCGGCCTGGTATCTCCCACAGAGACAATGCACATTGACCCCGATTGAGAGATGAAAGACGGGGGTAAGAAGAACAAAAAAAGAGAGAGATAATGCTTACATAGGGGTTTAACCTACATGTTAAATATAATTACTGGCTTTGTTGTTATGGCCTTTTATCTCATGAACATAGGCTGGTATATTGCACTGAGTGACAATCGGATGTGTACTGAGGCCATAAATTGCGGGAATGCCTCTTTTCCTTACAGAAACCCGGCATTGCAATCACGGCAATATCCTACAATCAAAAACCTCCAGGGGGGGGGGGGGGGCTTGGATGTTTTTACTCTTGTAAGGTTTGGATTCATTGTTATATTTGAATTATTACTGATATTGCATAAAAAGATAGGGCCTAGAACAAGACTCTGGAAACTATTATGCTCTTACTGTAATTCAATGTTGAAAAGTTTGCTGGTTGTATATGCAGTGATTTTACTGCAACTGTTAACTAAGATTATATTTTTGCACTTACTGTTGAAAGTGACTATGAGATGTTATTGTTTTCCTTGCCATGCTCCAGGTTGTCACATAATCCACGGCACAAGGTGCCTCCTTGCGAATCCACACATTCATGCGCAGGTGTTCCCGGGTGTGGAGAGTGGGGTGACCTGGTATTAATTACCTTTTGTTTGCCTATTGTTAATAATTCTACTTTTCCCTGTGGGGATCAGTAGACCGCTGTTACTGGGGGCTGCACCTATTTTTATATTTTTATTTTTTTCTACCCTCATAGCTGTATTATGCTCTGGAAAGAAGACACCCCAGGGAATATCTTCCTTGGGACCAGTGGGAATATGTGGGACCTCCTGCCCCTGCTGCAGACCATTTGGCAATTGATGCACAGCATCAAAATCTTCTGTTTTTCTTTTCCATTTTTACAAAGTATGAATAGAGATGATTCTCCAATGGTTGGACACATGGGGGGGGGGCTCCCCAGTGGAAGGAATATTGCTGGTCTGAATTTTTTTTTTCCTCCTCTTCCCCTCTCTCTCTCACTCCGCAGACTCCACTTCGGGGACCCCTCACTCCTTAGACCTAGAGGGTAAATTAAATGATTGCTAAATTGGTTACTTGGAATGTTGGGGGAATCCAATCAAAAGAAAGGCCATACTGACACACTTACATAAGCTACATATTGACGTTGCTTTCCTGCAGGAGACACACCTGACCGATACTGAGCATGAAAAACTGAAATCAGACTGGGTAAGCAGCATTGCATACGTCTCACACTCTAGCTCTAACAGAGGTTTAATTATCTTGTTTGGTTAAAAAAATGGCTATAGACATCATTAAAACTCATAAAGATCCAGAGGGCCGCTACCTCATAGTGCAGGTCGAATTGGGCTCCCACCTCTACACCCTATGCAACCTATACACCCCCAATCAGAAAACCTCAATCTTTTGGACCCAAGTTACCCAGGTTCTAATGCAATACCTTGACACCATGATCATATTGGGGGAGATTTTAATCTAGCCCTCGACCCGGTGTGTGATAGACTGAGGGCCCCAGGGCCCCCCCCCGAGGCCAAATGACCTAAGTACAAGTGACGATTCGAGAAAAAGATCTTTACCAATCTAGAAATAGAACTAGGGGTATGCAATATATGGCGGCTACGCCATCCTGAGGGTAGAGATTATTCTTATATTTCCAAGGCCAAAGCTTCGCTGTCCCGGATAGACCTTTTTATGATTTCAGACCCGGTCATCTCGTTGGTCCAGCAGGTCAGGATTCATGACATTCTTTTGTCTGATCATGCACCAGTGGAGCTTATGCTTTGCCCTCACAGACAACCCACTAACAGAAACACTTTTAGATTCCCAAGCTATTTAAGCACTTCGGTACCTTTCAAACAATTTCTGGTTCATTCCTGGAATGACTTTTACACTGATAACCTGACCCATGTGGACAATCCTCAGCTGTTGTGGGAGACCACCAAGTGGTCCTAACAGGCAACATAATATCTTATTTAGCCAACCTTTGTCATAAAACTCAGCTTAGACACGTGTCCTTGGAGAAGAATCTAGCTGTGGCCTACCGGGAATATTGTTCCTCTAACACTAAAGAGCTATACGACGCTTATATTATAGCTAAGGAAAATCTAGACGCTTTCCTGGCCCAACAGGCAGCGTCAGGATTAATTAAAATGGCCTCCAAATTTTACAGATTCAGGAACAGGTCGGGGAAACTACTGGCCTCCATAATTAAATCCCGAATGGCGAAGAGAGATGTTGTCTCTTTGAGGTTTGGAGGGAAGACGCATGCCACCCCCATAGATGTTGCCAAAGGATTTGCGGAATATTATTCTGCATTATATACTAAGCAGCCGGCCTGTCCTCCGGATGTCAGAGAATCATTCTGGTCCTCATTGAACCTACCACAGCTTGATCAAGACCAAGTAGAACAACAAAACTCTCCTATCACCGCAGATGAGGTGGATCGGGCCATATTGGACATGGCTCTGGGCATGGCGCTGGGCCCAGATGGCCTACCCACTGAGTTTTACTGTCTATTACAACCCAATGTTTCTAAAACTCTACTGGCCTTGTACAATTGGTATTTCCATGTTGGAATTTCACCATCCACAGCCTTTTCAGCAGCCCATATAACACTCATTCCCAAGGCGGGGAAATATCACTGCCGGAATCGTACAGACCCATCTCACTATTGAACGTTGATTACAAGATCTTTACAGCGGTGTTAGCTGGACGTCTGAAGGTTCTTCTTCCAGACCTTTTTCACCCAGATCAGACAGGTTTTGTTTTCAAACGATCATCGACGGTCAACTTGAGACGGGTTCTGCAGGTCATTGATTTCTGTTGGAGGAGGGTTGGGGGGCAATACATAAATGACCTATCGGAGGCCTTCCTGCTATCCCTGGATGCATAGAAAGCCTTTGATCGCGTAGAGTGGGATCACCTGGGTAATACTATGGCACGTTTCAATAGCACTGGATCATTCGTGCAAACTATCCAAAACATATACTCACGGCTGGTGGCTTGGGTTCTTGCCAATGGCATGTTTTCCCCTGATGTAGTTCTGCAGAGGGGCACAGGGCTGCCCCCTGTCCCCACTGCTCTTTGATCTACCATTAGAGCCGCTGGCCATCAAACTC
Organism: Bombina bombina; assembly: GCF_027579735.1. Taxonomy (NCBI): domain Eukaryota; kingdom Metazoa; phylum Chordata; class Amphibia; order Anura; family Bombinatoridae; genus Bombina; species Bombina bombina. Next base: position 631,994,258 of record NC_069502.1, read on the forward strand.
CGACAAAGTTTCCCAGGAATCTTGGTGCACAATAGGCCTCAAAAACTTGCCCTATATGCCGATGATATGCTGTTATTTGTGGAGGACCCCACTAGGCATGTTCCTAACATTCTTAAAACCATCCAGGACTTTGGAGCCTTTTCAGTTTACAAGGTCAATAAAGGAAAGTCAGAGATCCCCCTTTATTGAAGTGGGGAACAAACTCACATATCTAGGTATCCACTAGAATAGAAAGCGTTTATGACTCTAACCTCTTAAACCATTGCACTAGTCTCTGCAACCAGCTTCAGCAATGGAGCTCCCTGCCTCTGTCCCTTATGGGACAAATCAGCCTTATTAAAATGGGGACTTTACCAAGATTACTATACCCAATGCTTATGTTGTCTGAGATCTTTAAACATGGCTGTCAGGAAATTCATCTGGTGTGGAGGTAAACCTTGTATAGCAATGACATTGTTTTAGCAACCCTACCGTGATGTGGGTCTAAGCCTTCCAAATTTTAAAATGTACAACTGGGCGGCCTTAATTAGACTTGTTTTAGATTAGAAATTGGGCACCTCACATTTCTGCGATGCTGACCTAGAAAATGCAGTACTGCAGCCCATAGACCTATCATATCTGCTGTATCTGAGGATGAGTGAGACCCCCCTACAGATCAAATCCTCCATCCTTTATAAAGGTCCTCTGGCAGCCTGGCGCATGGCTCATAAATTCTTGGGGTCCCGACGCCCCTTCTCTAAACTACTACCTATAGTGAGTAATTTAGATTTCCCGGCAGGCACTGACACCTTGCCATTTCATCAATGGAGAGATAAGGGGATTAAGATAGATAGGGAGACTTATTAGACCCTTTGTCGTGCACAGTTAGGACATTCCGTGAACTAAGTATGAAACATGGCATTCCTAATGGAAAATTTTATGCTTATCTTCAGATACGCCATTACATTGACAGTCTCAAACAAAAGGATCTCAACTTCTTGGATGCCTCTGTGTTTGCCATACCACAGGCAACCTTTACACTAGGGAACTTCTCCATGTCTAGCATATACGGAGCTCTGATGCGCAAGTCAACGACTGACAATCTGGATAAGTGGACGGTGAGGGAAGTGGGGGACATTACCTATGCCAACATTCAAAAGAATTTGAATCTAACTAAAAAAGTGACACTGAGTATCCCTCTGCACGAGGCACAGGTGAGACTGATACACTTTGACTATATTACTCCCAACAGACTCTCTAAGTGGAATCTGCATCAGCAAAACAGATGTGGTAAATGTGGATTGCGGCTCCGAGTGTTCCACACTATTTCTACCACTGCCCTCTAATAAGGCAATTTTGGGCAAGAATTCAACACTGGCTTAAAAGGACAATGGGTATCTCTGTTACCCTACATCTAGACCAGGTCTGCATATTTCACTGGCACGAACTCCCCCATAGATACCATGATCTACTGACATTGATGATGCTGATAGCCAGAAACTGCATATTGTGTATGTGGACAAAAAGGAAACCTCCCACCATACAACAGTTTAAACGTAAACTTTACAAACAGCTGTTCACTGAGCAGTTTGCCACTAAGTTTGACGCTACCCGTAGGCTAAGACCTTTCTTGACCAAATGGGGGCCCTTCCTGAAAGCACAAAGCCCTATGATACAAAGACAAATACTCAGACCATTTTCCGAGATGGAAGATTTTCTTGCTGCTTCCCTAAGGGGAGAATGGTAAGCATTGTATGACACTGAGGCACCTGTGATGGATGGAGGGGGGGGGGGCGAGAGATCCTAGTCTCACAAATGTTGTAGGAAAGTTGAGTAGAAATCATATAAATTGCTTTAAGGGGGTGGGAGGGAGAGGTGAGTGGAGTGCAATATGCAGTGTTTTTTTTATAATTTTTTATTCAGGCCCCAGGGACGTCTGCCATCCTCTTAAATACACATGGACCATATGTGGGTAGGGAATGGGTATTGTTATAGTTAGTTGTGTTAAAATAATAAAAAGGCAAAGAGAGGCAGGAACAATAGGATACTTATAACAACTCGATGAACTACAGGCATGATACTAAATGGTTTTGACATGGCTAAAAAAAAATGAAGAACTGAGCATATCCGTACCGGTACTGGTAATGACTTGGCATTCTATTTGAAGCCTCATATAAGGACTCTAACCAACATAGCATGTGAATATGTAACTGTAATACCTATAACCTGAATTTAGTAACTGCATGAAACTTTGTACATGTTCCTGATCTCTTCTAATAAATAGAATTTAAAAAAAAAAATATATGATTATAGATCCATCCGATCAGTTATGCATTCATATATTCATCCAATCTGGATTCATTTGTTTTTTTACTATACCTGTATAGTGTGTTTGTACACAGACTTCTGTCTTAAATGACACCCTGTGTGGTGCACTGGAAGAACAAATGTTACTTTTATAGTCTACTCATTCTGTTGGAATATTAATTTAAAAAAAAAAAAAAAAAAAAGATAAACAGATAAAACAAAGGCAAATAGACTTTATATACATGAGTATGTTAATCCTTCTATAGCACATATGAGGCCTATCATTCATTATAACTCACATATCTCCTAAGGATTGTACTGGTAAACCGGGTCACTTTTGTTAGATTAAAGGTTTGATCTATTTTATGGGCATAGATTCAAAAATATATATCAAACACATTGACATATACATTATCCAATAGAAACAAAGTGAACCTTCGGGGATGATTGAAGATGTGTGAATTTCAGGGAATCGTATATATGTTTGATGTGGTGACTCAATGCACTCTGAGAAGATTTATCATGTTACATCAAGCTTTACCCACAGCCGTTTGGGTAATGTCAGGTTTACCCGGGTAGTGTGAGGATTACCCAATTTCTTATTTTACCCGCAACACATATTATATATATATATATATATATATATATATATATATAAATTAATATACAGTGTACATCTATGTCTATATCTATAGCTGTATATATTAATATATATAGATACATTTTTTAAAAATCATCCCCACAAAGGCATCTGTGTATCTACTGCCTTCGTGTCCCACTGACGTCATCTGCTCCTTGATTCGTCCAAGTTCGTCAGGGGAGGCGGGTCTATCTTTGATAGCTGTCATAACACGAAGGCATGTTACGATCATGTTTACATTCTTAACAGTGACTAATCATACATTTCCACTTCATCAAGGGTGATCAGATCTTAAATAGCTGCATAGAAGGAATATTAAACATTTTTATATCAAACTTTAAGCCAGTTTAATTTGTGCCGTTTCAGAATAACAACCTTTTTTTTTCAGTCATGTGACTGCTATTGAAAAGCTTTTGGAAAGCAATGTACTAATTAAAATAGCCAGTAGGTGGAGCTGTCCACTTGTTTTGCAGCAAAGTTATGCAACTTAACAGCCTTAAATTGATCTGTGTACACCAATCAGACCAGATCTATCAAGCAAGATCTTGCAGCCACTTCCCTATTATCTTCCTGTCCAGCTGCTTGAGGTGAAGGTGCCTAACTGCTTATTAATCACTGCAGATTGAAATGCATAGAATAGGTACAGACCCAATATTATCTAGCATGCTAACAATACAGAGAACTGTTTGCAGAACAATGTAAGTAAAAAAAAACTTAGTTTGATGATGATGCAGTCTGTTGTGTGATTATTTTATTAGGTGCTGTTAGCAAATGTTTTTGTTCATTAAACTTAGTTTGATGTTGATACAATCTATATTTTTAGGTTTATAATGCTGTTTAACATTTAAAGTCTTCATTTCAAAGCTTTAAAAATAATGTATTAGGTGTTACTTATGACAATTTTGAGAGGGGCCAGGAACCTAACTCCCTCACTTCCCATTGACTTACATTATAAACTGGGTTTCAATTTACAATGGTTTTGATTTACAGCCATTCCTCCTGGAACTTAACCCCGGCGTAAACTGAGGGCTACCTGTATATATAAAGCTTGTTGGTGGTGGGGCTGTTATATGTGTATTTTTGTGATCATTTGACAAGGGACCGGACTGGTTTCCAAAACGTTATGATATTTTAAACCTTTTCATTAAAAGTTATATTTTATATTGAATAGTCCAGCGAGTGCTCTCTTTCTGCATTAGGATATTATTACTTCTGATAGCAACCTGATAGTTGGAATAATATGTGAGGAGTGCATACCTCTGTGGGATATTTAATTATTTGGATACTGCACCCTGAACTGATTTTTTGTGAATATTTGGAAAACCTACCATTCAGGAATATCGTTTTTCACCATTGTCATTGCTTTTATTGACTATAGACTACTGTTACATGGTGGACATTATCGAGGAAGCAATTCCCTGCTGTATACCCTTGGGGGATAAATGAAGTTAATACAGACATGGATGAGGAGGCAGAGAGGATTTGTGTGGAAACAGATCAGAGCGGGTTGAGGGGTGATACCCCCCATTAATATATACTATAAATTTGTAAATCTTAGAAAGAGGGAGGTAGACTATAACCTCCATGCAGTATATTTATCCAGTTACCATAAGAGGAAGAAAATCCCAAGGGGCTTCAGAATTAAAACTGTTTCTACACTAGGTAGATCTAGCACAGAGTTTTGTCATAAATTGTGTTTAATCCTTGATAAGTGCTCTTATGACCATATGTTGTTGCTAATAGAGAAGGTGAATAAGTTAGAGAACAAAAATAAATTTGAAATTGACCTAATTAAACAACATAGCTATCATGTTATCACAGACGATAAGACACAAGACTGGGTTAAGAAACTTGACACTCTGGTGACGAAATATAAAAATGATTTAATTTAATTTAAAAACAAAAAACTGATAACCAAGGAGACTGATTACAATTAAAGACCTATCTACAAATGGCTCTATTGTAAAGATAGTGACACCAGTTACCGCAGACATAGGAACTTGCTCCCTAAGAATTTGCTGGAATCAATAGATAGCAGAGGGGGTGATTATTCAGAAGGTGACAATAAATTTACTAATAGAGAAGGAACACAGGTACAGACCATACAATCTGACTTGGCCTTTTTTCCGGGGTAGTTACTAGAGCAGCCACCAAACCACCACTAGGGGGAGGCGCAGATGCACACCCAGTAGGAGAGGGGGCTATAGAAAAAAGGAAACAAATAAGAAGGAAGAAGATATAGTGTTCAACTTGAGTAGCAGAACACTGTCAGATGATGAACTACAACTATTGAACCGAGGTTTGTCCTTTGTGACCACTCCTGGAAATAACACATTTGAAAAGGTGGTAGATTTTCACAAGCTTCAGAGACAGCTTAAATTTAGAGATATCTTTAAGGATAAGGCACAGGGTACATCGCCAATATTCAAAGCACCTTCTACCTTTGAACCCCCTAAAACGAATACATCAATTAAGAGCTTTACACATATGATGTGTCATGACTGTACTTATAACTAGTGATGTCACGAACCTAAAAAATTGGGTTCGTGAACGGCGAACGTGAACTTCCACAAAAGTTTGTGAACGGGCGAACCGGGCGAACCGCCATAGACTTCAATAGGCAGGCGAATTTTAAAACCCACAGGGACTCTTTCTGGCCACAATAGTGATGGAAAAGTTGTTTCAAGGGCACTAACACCTGGACTGTGGTATGCCGAAGGGGGATCCATGGCAAAACTCCCATGGAAAATTACATAGTTGATGTAGAGTCTGGTTTTAATCCATAAAGGGCATAAATCACCTAACATTCCTAAATTGTTTGGAATAACGTGCTTTAAAACATCAGGTATGATGTTGTATCGATCAGGTAGTGTAAGGGTTACGCCCGCTTCACAGTGCGCAGTGTAGGTGATATACCTGCCCTGACCATGCTTTGCAGACCAGGTATCAGTGGTCAGATGGACCCTTGCCCCAACATTGTGTGCCAGACATGCCATTATAGCAGACTTATATGGCTTTGGCGTTGCTTTTTGGTAATTAGAAGGCTGCTAAATGCTACTGCGCACCACACGTGTTTTATGCCCAGCAGTGAAGGGGTTAATTAGGGAGCCTGTAGGCAGCTTGTAGAGTTAATTTTAGCTTAAGTGTAGTGTAGTAGACAACCCAAAGTATTGATCTAGGCCCATTTTGGTATATTTCTTGCCACCATTCACCGCCAAATGCGATCAAATAAAAAAAAATTGTTCTTTTTTTCACAAACTTTAGGTTTCTCACTGAAATTATTTACAAACAACTTATGCAATTATGGCATAAATGGTTGTAAATGCTTCTCTGGGATCCCCTTTGTTCAGAAATAGCAGACTTATTTGGCTTTGGCATTGCTTTTTGTTAATTAGAAGGCTGCTAAATGCCACTGCGCACCACACATGTTTTATGCCCAGCAGTGAAGGGGTTAATTAGGGAGCAAAGTCTGCCAGTACTAAAATAAAAGGTTTTTAATTTTTTAATTTTTTTTTAGCATATTTACATATGCTGTGGTGTAGCATCCCCCCTTAGCCCCCAACCTCCCTGATCCCCCCTAAAACAGCTCTCTAACCCTCCCCATCTGCCTTATTGGCGGCCATCTTGGGTACTGGCAGCTGTCTGCTATTATTTCACAGCCAAAAATGTGTTTGTTTTTTTTAAATGTACACTACTGTTACACCAGATATGAGTGGTAGCACTGGGCAAGTGGGCACAGTATACAGAATTTTTGAACTATATGTGGATTTAAATAAATTTGCTAGAAAATTATCATTACAACGTTACTTTGCAAAAAAACAACTTCAAATTCATAAGAATATAGGTATCCCTATTCTTACAGATAATATGCCAATACATAAGAATACACCGGTAGTATATATCAATCCGGAAGATTTATCAGAACAACTTTTTGAGGGGATAATACACACAAATTTTGCACCACCATCTACATTTAATCCAAACAGAGAAGATGTAGCATATCTTGACATCTTCCAAAATCTAGTTTTGGAGGATTTTGAAAAACGTCCCTCATGTGGCAATAGACATAGTAACATTTGGCCCAATGAAAAAAGGACACTTTTGGAACTTACAAGAGATAAGAACATTGTCATGTGCCAGGACGATAAAGGTGGAGGGACAGTAATCCAGAACTATGTAGATTACATACATGAAGCACATAGGATAGTATTGGACAAAGGATACTATAAAAAATTAGATCAGGATCCTACAAATATATTTACCAAAGAGTTAATAACATTGATCAACTTTGGACATACTAATGGCATTTTGAACAGCAAAGAGAAAAGTTTCCTAATTCCTAGAAGTCCCAATATACCATATTACTATCACCTGCCAAAAATACATAAGCAGTTACACAATCCACCTGGTAGGCCTATAATTACAGGAATGAATAGCATAACTGACAATCTTTCATCATATATTGATTTTTTTCTTCAATAATATGTAGTACAATTAAGATCCTATATTAGAGACACCACTGACCTCTTACTTAAGCTATCCAACATCAAGAAACAAAATAATTTATATTGGGTTTCTTGTGATGTCAGTTCACTTTATTCTAACATTTCACATGACATAGGTCTGAAGTCGATAGATTATTTTTTAAGTGAGGACATATATATGTCAGATCTTCAAAGAAACTATATATTAGACCTCATAGGTTTTATTTTGACTCACAACTACTTTCAGTTTTTAGACAATTTTTACATTCAGTTTAAGGGAACGGCCATGGGGAGCAGATTTGCTCCCAGCTTCGCTAATCTATTTATGGGTTATTTTGAATCCAGTTACATCTACAACACAAGCTTGGAGCAAAATCTGGTCTTCTATGGCCGTTACATAGATGATCTGCTTTTCCTTTGGAGAGGTCTTCTAGACTCACTAACTGCTTTCCAAAATGAACTAAATAGGAATAATATGTGTATCCAATTTACATGGAACATACAAGAAGACAAAATTGAGTTTTTGGATGTTTCCCTTATGTGGGACACAGACAACCAAGTTAAATCATGTACCTTCTTTAAAACAGTCGTAATTTATTAGATTACCATAGCAACCACTATTCCAGTTGGAAACTGAATATACCCTATAGTCAGTTTAGAAGAATCCAAAGAAATTGTACAGATACTGGCACATATGACATACAAAAGTCAGATTTTAAAAGATAGGTTCAAGGAAAAACACTATCCTGAACAGCTCATAGAACACAGTTATCAGAGGGCACGTTCCCTAAATAGGAAAGAATTATTAACAAGTAAGAAAAAAAAATAGAATCAACATTAGATTCAGGATATGAATCCACCTTCATCACAAGATTCAATGACAACCATAGGGAAATTAAAAAAATGTTATCCAAACATTGTACACTATTAAAAAGAGATCCAATCTTGAAAACTATTTTAGGGGACAAACCGCAATGCACCTTCAGACGAGCACCAACAATAAAAGAAAAACTAGCACCTAGCAAAGTAGTGATGTGTAAAAAAGTGTTGAGTGAACCATCCAATAGAGGTTCAGAACAACCAGGTCATATACAGACGGTGCAAATAGGCTCTCACAGATGCAATAAGAGTAGATGCAGTATGTGCAAATATATTATTAATGGGCAAAGGACTATTAAATCTAATAGTACAGGAGAAACCTTCACACTAACACAAAAAATAACCTGCAATTCTACATTCATTGTTTATTGTATTACCTGCATTTGCGGCCTACAGTACATAGGCCGCACCTGCAGGAAGATAAGACAAAGATGGTCTGAACATCTTAGATGTATTTTGAAGATGTCTGATAAATATAGTACCTCCAGACATCATACAGTATCACACAGTACTAATCAATGTTACATGAATATAACCCAATTGGAAATGGTGAATATCAGTAACTCACAAAATAGAATGACTAAGCTTCGCCAGAGAGAGACCTTCTGGATATATAAATACTCCACTCTGTATCCAGAAGGTCTCAATGAAGTGATAGATACAGCAGCTTTTTAAGATATTATAGGGACCCTCACTGTGCATATATAAATCATAGTATATTTAGATCTAGACTACACTTTCCTTAGTACACTGACTATACATGATGTTTCTGTTTTCTTACTACATATATTGTAACTAGACATCATATTCTGATAATAACACACCAAGTACTATATATTAAATATAACTTAGTTACTTTAAAGTTACATTTTTTACATAATGGTAATTTGCTACATTATAATTTTTTGTTCACTTGACATGTATTTGTTACATCACATTATAAGTATATACACATTATATACTTAGTCCATGTATTTGTTACATTAGAATTTTAGTTCATTCACTTGGTCCATTTGAGTCACTATCATATTAGGCACACATTTATTATATTTATTTATATAGGGAACATACTCTTCATTTATATAGTTTGTCACTGACCACCAAGTTTATTTAGCTAGTATATTAGCTAGTATATTAAGTTCACATATTTAATTTATTTTTCTATATATATAGGTGATTCACTATTCACATAGATATTAATATCATGCATGATATTCATCATTATACACATATCATTGTATATTAATTTGATTTAGATGCACACTTCTATTTAAATTTAATTTCCAGCACACTTATATATAATTTTATGGATATATCATATTCACAAATTGGGAGACTATGAATATCTATTTAATTTATTTTATATATTCACACTACTCGACACCATAGGTTTATTGATAAATCATTTTTATTTACCTTAAGTGTGAAATTATACTTTTTTATTAGACACTGGCACATACGGTATTTCTAGTATGTCACAATCACTACAGCTATTATATATTTCATACCTCTTATATTATTATCCATTTCTAGTACACAAAAAACCCATGAATAACCATTGGTTAATGCGGACACACCTCTATACAGACAGAGACATAAGATATGTATAAATGATAGGATCATGAGTGTCAAATCTTCCTTCTATATTAGACACTGGCACATACGGTACTTTTAGTATGTCACTATCACTACAGCCATTACACATTTTAAACGCCTTACACTATTATACGTTTCGAGTACACAATAAAAATCAGGAATAACCATTGGCTTATGCGGTCACACCTCTATATAGACAGGGACATGAGATACGTATAAATGATGGGATCATATTATATATTTTTTGTTTCCGTATGCTGTAGAGTAGATAACATTCCATCAGAACGTGAGAAGAATTTCTAGATAGGTAATCATAATATTTAATTGGAGTAACGCACTGTGTGTTAAGTTTGGGTCTGCACCATGATAGTTATAGGCATCAGCCTTCTTCAACATTCGGCTACATAGATTGGTTAAAAATTCTATCATACATAGCCATAGGCTGAAATCTACACACCCATTCTTATGTAGCATTTTGATAGGCTGCTCACCGTAGAATCTTGCCGATAATAACTCTTAGGATACAAAACTAAGGCATATTATTATAAATTTAAGCTCCCATGTCTGTTTTCAGAATGATGAGGACTAATATATAAAATAAGCACAAAGTTTATACAGAGAGTGCAGAATTATTAGGCAAATGAGTATTTTGACCACATCATCCTCTTTATGCATGTTGTCTTACTCCAAGCTGTATAGGCTTGAAAGCCTACTACCAATTAAGCATATTAGGTGATGTGCATCTCTGTAATGAGAAGGGGTGTGGTCTAATGACATCAACACCCTATATCAGGTGTGCATAATTATTAGGCAACTTCCTTTCCTTTGGCAAAATGGGTCAAAAGAAGGACTTGACAGGCTCAGAAAAGTCATAAATAGTGAGATATCTTGCAGAGGGATGCAGCACTCTTAAAATTGCAAAGCTTCTGAAGCGTGATCATCGAACAATCAAGCGTTTCATTCAAAATAGTCAACAGGGTCGCAAGAAGCGCGTGGAAAAACCAAGGCGCAAAATAACTACTCATGAACTGAGAAAAGTCAAGCGTGCAGCTGCCAAGATGCCACTTGCCACCAGTTTGGCCATATTTCAGAGCTGCAACATCACTGGAGTGCCCAAAAGCACAAGGTGTGCAATACTCAGAGACATGGCCAAGGGAAGAAAGGCTAAAAGACGACCACCACTGAACAAGACACACAAGCTGAAACGTCAAAACTGGGCCAAGAAATATCTCAAGACTGATTTTTCTAAGGTTTTATGGACTGATGAAATGAGAGTGAGTCTTGATGGGCCAGATGGATGGGCCCGTGGCTGGATTGGTAAAGGGCAGAGAGCTCCAGTCCGACTCAGACGCCAGCAAGGTGGAGGTGGAGTACTGGTTTGGGCTGGTATCATCAAAGATGAGCTTGTGGGGCCTTTTCGGGTTGAGGATGGAGTCAAGCTCAACTCCCAGTCCTACTGCCAGTTTCTGGAAGACACCTTCTTCAAGCAGTGGTACAGGAAGAAGTCTGCATCCTTCAAGAAAAACATGATTTTCATGCAGGACAATGCTCCATCACACTCGTCCAAGTACTCCACAGCGTGGCTGGCAAGAAAGGGTATAAAAGAAGAAAATCTAATGACATGGCCTCCTTGTTCACCTGATCTGAACCCCATTGAGAACCTGTGGTCCATCATCAAATGTGAGATTTACAAGGAGGGAAAACAGTACACCTCTCTGAACAGTGTCTGGGAGGCTGTGGTTGCTGCTGCACACAATGTTAAAGGTGAACAGATCAAAACACTGACAGAATCCATGGATGGCAGGCTTTTGAGTGTCCTTGCAAAGAAAGGTGGCTATATTGGCCACTGATTTGTTTTTGTTTTGTTTTTTAATGTCAGAAATGTATATTTGTGAATGTTGAGATGTTATATTGGTTTCACTGGTAAAAATAAATAATTGAAATGGGTATATATTTGTTTTTTGTTAAGTTGCCTAATAATTATGCACAGTAATAGTCACCTGCACACACAGATATCCCCCTAAAATAGCTATAACTAAAAACAAACTAAAAACTACTTCCAAAACTATTCAGCTTTGATATTAATGTGTTTTTTGGGTTCATTGAGAACATGGTTGTTGTTCAATAATAAAATGAATCCTCAAAAATACAACTTGCCTAATAATTCTGCACTCCCTGTATATAAAAATTGTCAATATATGCAGGGATAAGGGTCAAGTTATTAGTTTTGTTGCCGACACCGGAACAGATACCAAACAATACACGGTTATTGGTAACTATTCACACACCTTACATAATTGAATTGGCCAGCATTTAGCAATAGCGAGCTGAGTTATTACAACTTAGAAAATTTGTACTTTAAGGAAACTGAACAGAACAATAAGAATGTGGTTTGACATTTTGAACAATAGAGATTCTGGATCACCAAAAGGAAGAACATTGTAGACATTATAAGGTACATTTAGATCAAACATTTTTCATTTTCAAATAAGACTGTTCAACGCGGTTAGTCATTTTTCAAATGTGTATATAGGTCCTAAGCTAAAGTATTCATTATATATCTTTACACCATCGATGTATATTTAAGAAAATATATTAGTTTTTCAATATTATTGTGTGTTAGATGAGATGAGTTATATTCTCTAATGATGTATTGTGGAATTAATTAATAACATATACACCTGTGGAAAAAAAGGGTGTGCACTGGGTGTTACTCACATCCTCACTGGTTAAAGGTTACATAAATAGGAGACTTCAGCTATATATCAGTATTACTTGCCTGAGGAAACAGAGTGGTTTGCTCTGAGAAACGCGTAGCGTGTTTTACTGAAAGTTTTTATTTGTTTATTCAATGGTTTTTATATTTTATTAATATAAAACTCTTTTTATCAACTGAAGTCTCCAATTTTTTCATTTGACCACCACAAGGACTTGAAACAGTACATTGCCGGAGTGATTATGTGCGCTGGGCCACTGTAATATACACAGTGGCTGCAATTGCACTATAGTGTGCTCTTCACTTTATTATAACAACATTTCATCAGGAGGAGCTGCCCTGGCATCTGGTGCACAGTCAACTGGGACACTGCTGAGTTCCCAGACCGTTCACCTTGGCATTATCTTTGCCTTCACAATTTGTGAGTATAAAATCTACATCTGATTATATCTGTCAGTTCACATATTGGCTACACTAGGAGGCGCCCTTTCTTTTTGTATCATTTCTACAGTATACGCTGTGAACCTGACACACACGCTGGCAGGCAGGCAACTGCAATTAGATTACACAGGAAAAAAAATAAGCAGACTGATGTTCTAGCCCTAAAAAGGGCTTTTTGGGGTGCTGTCCTTACAGCAGAGATCAGATGAGTCCTTCAGGACTGTAGTGGACACTGAATACACTAGCCTAGCTATCGATTTCCCTATTAAATCAGCAGCAGCTACACTGTCCCTCCTCTCACTAAGAAAGCAGCTTCCAAATGAATCTAAAATGGATGCTGTCCAGGAGGTGGGAGGGTCTGGGAGGGAGGGTCTGCTGCTGATTGGCTGTAATGTGTATTCTGACTGTGAGGTACAGGGTCAAAGTTTACTCAATGATGATGAATAGGAGGTGGATCGAACAACGCATATGTTTGCCCGCCGAGGCGAATGCGAACAAGCTATGTTCGCCGGGAACTATTCACGGCGAACTATTCACGACATCACTACTTATAACAATATAAAATAATTTCCTAATTTGACCAATGGAGAATCTGAAGCTATTCAGAGTCTAAGAAATGATGATACTATTATCATTTGTCCGGCTGATAAGGGCGGTATCATTGTATTTATGGATTATACAGACTATAGAATGGAGGCTGAAAGGCAACTCTCTGATCTATCTACATATACTAAACTAAAGAGAAATCCAACTAATAGCTTTAAGAAAAGTATTGAGCAGTACCTAAGGTCTGCACATGAAGCTGGACACATAGATTATAATGAATTGGCAATTTTGACGACTACATTTCCTAAAATACCAGTTTTGTATTTATTACCAAGAGTACATAAAACATTGATCAATCCTCCTGTCTCAGAAAGAGTCTCATTGTTTTCCAATATAGCTAAATTTGTAGATCATTTCCTGCAACTGGTGGTTAAACAAATAGATTCATATCTTCAAGATTCCACCAGCCTTATAGCGATATTGAAATCTGCAAATTGGTTAAGGGAAGGTGACATACTGGTCACCATGGACGGGGATAGCCTGTACACCTCCATCCCTCATGATAGTGGTGTGCAGGTGGTCAGGTCCATGGTGACCAATTCAGATTATTATACCGGCCCAACCATTGAATTTGTAATAGAACTGAAGACCTTCTGTTTTTAAAGGAACTATTTAAAATTTGAAACAAACTTCTATTTGCAGATTTGAGGTACTGCCAATTTATATATGGCATGGTATGAGAAATCAGTTATGGCATTATCACAATGTATAGTGGTGATTTTTAACACCCAATATATAGATGATGTGTTCTTGATATGGTGATGTGATAAGGATAGACTGGAATCATGGGTATCTGACCTAAATGGGTTGATGCCACCTATAAGATTTAAATTGGAGTCATCATATGAGAGTATTCACTTTCTAGATTTGAACATATTTAAGGTCAGGGAGAATACTTACTGTACATTTGGCTCATCTCTCTATACCAAACCAACAGATATAAACTCATTACTTAAAGCCCATAGTTGTCATCCGGGCCATCAGAAGCGGGAGGTAGTCACTTCTCAACTCACTCGTATGTTCAGAAACAATAAGGAGGAACCAGCGCTGCACGCTCAATTGGAGACTATGGGGTAGAAATGAATGGAATGAGGATATGACTGTAAACTGGTCTGTCTAACATTGGATCACCATAATCTTGCTCTCCATTTTTGTCAACACAAAACTTAATTTGTGGCTATAACACAGGGGTAGCACGGATATATCCAGAGGATGTTCTGGTGAAATCATATGACATTAAAGATATCCACATATATCCCACTAGTTCCCTCTGTGCCTTTTATCATACTCCATCCGGTACATGAAAACCAATAAGTTAGACTCTATGTAACGTAGCAATTTTTTTAAAGTTTTATATATAAATTTTTAATGGTGTTTAATTAATTCTATGTAACTATTCAAGATCTTATCAGCCTTGATGATGTGGAAATGTACTATTAGTCACTGTTAAGAATGTAAACATGAACGTAACATGCCTCAGTGTTATGACAGCTGTCAAAGATTGACCCGCCTCCCCTAACAAACTTGGACATATCAAGGAACAGTGTGCCAAGATGACGTCAGTAGGACACAAAGGCAGTAGATAAACAGATGCAGTCAGCTGAGGGGATAAGTGGCTTGATCATGGTTTGGTATAAGCATATATAAAGCAGGTTGGTGGTGGGGTTGTTATATGTGTAATTTTGAGATCATTTGACAAAGGGACAGAACTGGTTCCGAAATGTTATGATGTTTTAAACTTTTTCATTAAAAGTTATATTTTATATTGAAAAGTCCAGGGAGTGCTCTCTTTCTGTATTGGGATATTATTACTTCTGATAGCACCCTGGAAGTTGGATTTATATGTGAGGAGTGCATACCTTTGTGGTATATTTATATACAGTATTTGTTTAAAAACATTGGAATTTGAAGTTTTCATAACTATCTTCAGGTTTAGTGCTGTTGGTCTACTACGGGGTAGGGTTAGCACACAGGGGCGATAGCTGTCAGCTTTTTTTAACATTCTACATAGAAGTCAATGGGAGAAGAAGTTTAAGCGCAATTAATATTGAAGTCCAGAAGTTAGTGGACCTGAAACACTGGGGCTCTGAAGCAGCTATCGCTGGTTGTTATATGGAGCCCATTGACCTTCAGATTTTTATGGTGGTTACTTTTATAAGTTCAAAAAAGAGAGGCCGGACTTTGCTTGATAAAATCAACCAATACCAGTATTGGGACTGTTTGACGCTGCAAAGATTTCCCTGTGAGCCTGTACCCATGAAACTGTCATATAGTGACGTCACTACTAACGGATGCAGAGGTGAATACACTGAGTCTAATGCTGGAGCCGTGGGAGCGGGAGATGCTGAAGTAAGCTTTATCAATCTGTGGTAACAGAGTCCTAGCTCCCCTCTTAAGGCCTATTGCTGTGAATGACAACCAAAGAGAAGTTGTGGCATACTTAAGGTCTGTATTGTGATATATATGTCACCAGAGCAGTTTGATACATCCGACTGAACTTTGAGGTTTAAGTGGCTCACAGGAGGTACTATTGGGCAATATCATATTGCGAATGATATTGGGTTCTGTGACTTTTTAGGCTTCCACTTCCTTTTACCTTTTACGATTACTTTTATAATTCATATTTAGAACTCGTATGTTAAAGAGCATTGCTGCATCCAATCCAGAGCTAATAAGCAAGAAAATCATGGGAGCATGCATTTGAGGGAGTGGCACATTTTAAAAGACTGCTCAAATTGAAAAAAAAAAAATGACATCCTGCATACAATACTTAAATCCAGGAATGTCCTAACATTGGTGTATTTAAAGGGATACTGTACTTTGAAATTTGTTTCCCTTTACTGTCCAAATGTCTTGTTATAGTATTAAATGTAAAATAAATTGTTCCTTCTTGTTTATTTTTGTATGTCCATAAAATGGGCTGAGCCTGCAGGTAAACAGGCCTGCCAATGTTATCTATGTCTAAACATAGTTAAGTATTGTAAGACTAATTATGGTTGCACAAACATCTATTTCAGATACAGAAATTTCTGTCTCACTCCTACTACCCACTGAGGGATTAAACAGTGCTATTGTCTCCTGTTTACATAGCGTTTCTACAAAGAATATGTTACTCATATTTTAACTCATATTTTCAGTGTAGTTTGTAGTTTTTACAGGAAAAAGCAGTTATTTCAAATGACAAACTAAATGTAAAGGAGATTTAAAAAAAAAAATTCACTCCAGTAGGTAAAATGGACCACTGTGAAAACATTATAATAGAGAAAATGTTAAGGTACAATGTCCCTTTAAGGGCTAGATTACAAGCGGAGTGCTAATTTATCACACGCCTGTAAACAGGCAAATACATCTGTTTACAAACGCACAATAAATAACCAGCTCGCGGTAGCAATTAGAGCTCCAAAAATTAACCAGAGATCATATCTCTGTTAAATTTTCAAAATGTACCCCAATTGTCCCCAAATTTATGTGTAGTGTAAGGTTTTAAAAAAAATGGAGCTTTTTTTTTTAAAAAAATTCTGCACAAAGCAGATTTTAGGGCTTAAAGTATGGGGATGTGGTGTGTAAGAAGAAAAAAACAGCACTGAAAAGTGCCTTTACATAGCAGTCTATGGAGACTGTGTGTTCACTGTAAATATATGTGTGTATGCTTATATACATATATATTTATGTGTTAACATACACATATAAACATTTAAATAAATATGTATATATTCAAATAATATATATTTACACTTTGCTGCCCATTGCTGCGAAACTTACCCCCTTTGCTGCGCTAGGTTCTCTGCCATGTCTCTCGTGAGTGTAAAGCTTCCCTGCAATTCGAATGCGAGGTTGCATGCGCATTGTGCCTAACTTGTAATACCAGCGGACATTTACGTGTGCTGGTATTACTTAGTGGAGCTCAAATATTGCGCTTGAGTAAGCGATATTTTGCGCTCCACTCGTAATCTGGCCCCAAATTGGAATTTAAACTCTGTAATTGGTATAGCAATAATTTAACAATGAGAATTTAAATAGAAGTAAAGCCAGATTTAAATAATTTAACATTGATAAAAAATTTGTTCCATTCAATTACAGAAATAAAGTTATTGTTCAGAAATAATCATCTTTCTTTAACATCATAAGACAATCTATTGTTCTAGCATTAGTCTTTATTTCTTCTTTCAA
The DNA here is from genome assembly GCF_027579735.1 of Bombina bombina. Taxonomy (NCBI): domain Eukaryota; kingdom Metazoa; phylum Chordata; class Amphibia; order Anura; family Bombinatoridae; genus Bombina; species Bombina bombina. The sequence continues at coordinate 632,012,076 of NC_069502.1, forward strand.
CTGTGATATGTGTGTGCTAAAATGTAATAGAATTATAAGTGGAAAATATAAATCCATTCAAATATTAATGTAATATATCAATATTCTAAAAGATGATGATATATTTCAGGAAATTATAACCACATGAAATATACTTACGAGATCAACATGGCATTTTGAATGGTAGGAAATAAAACACCTGCTCACATTGAGTATGAAAGAAAAGCAATATACATAATTCCTAATTCATAAGAAGCATAATGGAAGCATATATGCTTTGAGACTCTTGGTTCTGTAAATTCAGATCTGTGGAGCTATTTTAATCAAGATGATATGAAAACAGTATACAAAAAGAAACTGCTTGAGGTGTCAGCAGCTGGCAGAATCAGTTCTATATTATGCTGTGAAGGAGATTTCGAGATTCCTATGCAGAAGCAATTTGACACATCCAGACTTAACAATCAATTAATGATTGTGTGTGATTAAATGAAAAAAAAAATCAAACAATTAAAATTGTTAAAGAGTTCATAGGAAATGTATAAGACTTAAGGCACAAACATTGGAACTAGTTTCAAAGATGAAATAACCTTCTTAACCTTTCTCCAGTTTTCTTACGGCTAGATTACGAGTTTTTGTCGGCTTGCGGTGCTAACGCTTAGTTTATGCTTACCACTCACCTACAAATAACACTGGTATTACGGGTCTTTACAAACCCAGCGTTAGCCGCAAAAAAGTGAGCAGAGAGCAAAATTTAGCTACACATCTCACCTCAATAACAGCATTGCTTACGGTAGCGGTGAGCTGGCTAAACGTGCTCGTGCACAATTTCCCCATAGGAATCAATGGGGCAGATATGGCTGAAAAAAACCTAACACCTGCAAAAAAAGCAGCGTTCAGCTCCTAACGCAGCCCCATTGATTCCTATGGGGAAAGAACATTTATGTCTACATCTAACACCCTAACATGAACCCCGAGTCTAAACACCCCTAATCTTACACTTATTAACCCCTAATCTGCCACCCCTGACATCGCCGACACCTGCATTATATTATTAACCCCTAATCTGCCGCTCAGGACACCGCCACCACCTACATTATACTAATGAACCCCTAATCTGATGCCCCCAACATCGCCTCCACCTATATTATATTTATTAACCCCTAATCTGCCTCCCCCAATGTTGCAGCAATCTAACTACACGTATTAACCCCTAATCTGCCCCCCCCCAATGTCACAGCAATCTAACTACACTTATTAACCCCTAATCTGACACCCCCAATGTCGCCGCCACTATAATAAATATATTAACCCCTAAATCTAAGTCTAACCCTAACCCCCCTTACTTAAATATAATTTAAATACATCTAAATAAAATAACTTTAATTAACTAAATAATTCCTATTTAAAACTAAATACTTACCTATAAAATAAACCCTAAACTAGCTGCAATATAATTTATAGTTACATTGCAGCTATCTCAGGGTTTATTTTTATTTTACAGGCAAGTTTGTATTTATTTTAACTAGGTACAATAGTTATTAAATAGTTATTAACTATTTAATAACTTCCTAGTTAAAATAAGTACAAATTTACCTGTAAAATAAACCCTAGCCTAAGTTACTATTACAGCCAATAGAATGCGAGCTCAATCCTATTGGCTGATTGGATCAGCCAATAGGATTTTTTCTACCTTAATTCCGATTGGCTGATAGAATTCTATCAGCCAATAGGAATTGAAGGGACGCCATCTTGAATGACGTCACTTAAAGGTACCGTAATTTAGTGTTTGTCATTGGATGGAAGAGAATGCTCGGCGTCAGATGGCTTGAAGATGGACCCGCTCCGCTCCGGATGGATGAAGATAGAAGATGCTGCCTGGATGAAGACTTCTGCCCATCTGGAGGTCCTCTTCTGCCCCAGATCGGATGAAGACTTCTGGCCGTCTGGAGGATCACTTTTGCCCGGTTAGGTGAAGACGTCTCAAGGTAGGGTGATCTTCAAGGGGTTAGTGTTAGGTTTTATTAAGGGGGATTGGGTGGGTTTTAGAGTAGGGTTGGGTGTGTGGGTGGTGGGTTTTAATGTTGGGGGGTATTGTATTTTTTTTTTACAGGTAAAAGAGCTGATTACTTTGGGTCAATGCCCCGCAAAAAACCCTTTTAAGGGCTATTTGTAATTTAGTATAGGGTAGGGATTTTCTTTATTTTGGGGGGCTTTTTTATTTTATTGAGGGGATTATATTAGGTGTAATTAGTTTAAAATTCTTGTAATTATTTTATTATTTTCTGTAATTTAGTGTTTGTTTATTTTCGTACTTTAGTTTATTTAATTCAATTGTAATTAATTGTAGTTAGTTTAGGAAATTAATTTAATTATAGTGTAGTGTTAGGTGTAATTGTAACTTAGGTTAGGGTTTATTTTACAGGTAATTTTGTACTTATTTGAACTAGGAAGTTATTAAATATTTAATAACTATTTAACTATTGTACTTAGTTAAAATAAATACAAACTTGCCTGTAAAATTAAAATAAACCCTGAGATAGCTACAATGTCACTATTAGTTATAGCTATCTTAGGGTTTATTTAATAGGTAAGTATTTAGTTTTAAATAGGAATCATTTATTTAATTTTAGTAATTTTATTTAGATTACTTTAAATTATATTTAAGTTAGGGGGGTGTTAGGGTTAGGGTTAGACTTAGAGTTAGGGGTTAATAACTTTAGTATAGTGATGGCGACATTGGGGGCAGCAGATTAGGGGTTAATAAATGTAGGTAGGTGTCGGCGATGATAGGGACGGCAGATTAGGGGTTAATAAAATTGAACTAATGTAATGGAAGGGTAATGGGAAAGTTAAAGGGGAAAAGGAGAATGGCACCACAAAAAGAGATGTCCACCTGCTGTGATATTAAATACTTTTCTATTAATGTAAATAATGTTTGTGCAATAGGTGCTGTACACTGAAGAGACTATGAGAAAAGAAGGTAAAAACCTACAAAGGTTGTGTAACAAAAAAAGCACTCTACATCTCTTATCGAAGCCTAATTTCAAAATCAATTGGTCCGATTATGAATAGCTAGGAAATGCTTATCAATAGCCACTAAGGGAAAAACAAAATGGGGGGGAGGGGATGTTTTATTAAAATACAAACTTTATTAGTTACAAGTTAAAATAGGGAAACACCATTAAAATTAATAGTGGTGTCAAAACCAACCGATTATATAGTAAGTGGTTCCCGACAGATAAAGCACTGGCTAAGTTATAAGTTCACTGTGATACAAGGAACAGAGTTGTATGTGTTATCTGTCATAAACTAAGATCCATTATGGGGGATTATGATCTTAATCACCTATAGGTCTACCTACATAAAATTATTGACACTTAATGATCGTGTTCCCTTAGGTTAACAGATTGAACCCCTCTTTTGAGATCAAAGTATTGAATAAATTATGGTAGGTCCCCCCTAAATGTATAAATTGTGACTCAGTCCCATATGAAATAATGGTATCAGATTGAATTATATATGGAAACTACCATTTATATCAAATGAGTATAAAAATTGTCTTGTGATGATTTCTCACATAAGGTAGTTAGCAATTATACATATGTTATAGGACTAAAGTGAGAATAGAATAGTTGTATAACTATCCTAGGATATAAGGTAGATTCTAGTGAGATCAACTGTTGTAATCAAAGATTGATTCTGAAATGAAATGTGTTTGCAACATATACGTTACACTTATTAGGTGTATATCTCTTTAAGTGCTGTATATTAATTATATGGAGACTATAACAATCTGTCTCTAAAATATATAGCAATTAGGTAGTATTGCCGATAATTATCCAGCTATATTGTTCTTATATTCTAATGATGTCAATTTATTAGCGTCTTATATTTAATTAAATATGCATTGTAGTAATCTTTGTTGGATCAGTGAGATTATCCAACTTAACAAGTGATTGTTTGTGATTTCCTAGGGTTATTACAAACCACCAAAACTGCAACATCAGTATTATTTAAGACACAATTATGAATTACTTCTGGATTAAATAGGAACAATAAAGCTGATGTGTAACGGTTGTTGCTTCTCTAGATATCAGTCTTAAACTGTTAAATATTTTCTATTCACATAGGATCATAATGATCACTGAATGTGCCGTTTGCAGTGTGTGTCAAACTTGACTAGATAGATACATTTAATCCCCATGAGGACTTTATAGTCAACTGTATATCGTGTTGACTAAACAGCTGCTGTCTCTTGCACAGTATATGTTAGCTATATTGCAAAAAAAATGCTATAATGAGTGTCAGTATTGATACCTGATTGATTTAGGGCTTAATTGTTTGCCCATTGGTACCAGGCTATAACTTGTACAATATTGTGTTACCTATCAGTATTACAGTAAAACTGATGCAGTAAGTGCCAGTATATTATCAAAATGTATTAGGGCTAAACAGTTTGCCCCTTTATGACTAGCTGAAACTTGCGCAGTATTATGTGACTGACAATATTGCAGTAAAAAGCGCTGCAAAAAGTGCCTGTATATTAGTTAGGTATATTGGGGCTGAACAGTTTGCCCGTTATTTTTTGGAAACCATTAGGATACATTGAATAGGTTGAGTCTTAAATCACTATTTTTTAAAAAAAGAGGATCCCAAGTCCTCCAACAACTCCTGACATGTTTCAAACGTTAGTCATGCTTTATCAAAGGCGAAGCCACTGTTCATTTCCACCCTTATATGGGAAGAGACTCATTTTGATTTTCTGACGTGTGGGAGGTGTCTGGGCTCATTTGATTGGAGTACATTCGTTCCATTGTTATAATGATCTAGAGCCATAATTTCTGGCAAACTTAGGTCAAAATTGTAACGTATAAATTTAAAGTTGTCAAGTTCTCTATATAAGTGTGTTAAATATTGTTTGTATATCAATGTATATCTCAATAGAATAAATAGTAAAACTCGTCTCTTTTTGTCATTATTCTGACCCAATCTATTACGTTACTGTCCATGATCACTGTGTGGTATTAAATTATTCCTTGGATATGATAACCATTACGACTATTTAAAAAGGGCTTGCTATAATTTATTTAATACTTATGTGTTCTCATTGTTATTCATTTTATTCGTTACTATGTGCCACAATTACGGATAGTTCTTTCTATCTTTATTGAATATGTTCTTCAATAGTTGTAATATATTACAATATTGTAATTCCCTTGCTATATCTCAATATAATATCCCTTAACTGTAATTCTATTTGTGTGTTAGTCAATATTTAACCGGAAAATTAATAAGATGATACCATCTCTATATGATTTATTCCTAAAAAATTATATTATGTTGTAAAATAGTGACTCAAAGTGTATTGCTATATGGTATGATTTATCTTCATTTCTATTTAGATTGTAACATGCCATTGTATTGTTGTACATATAAAAAATAATTTGAATAAAAATAAATTGTGCAAGTGAATGTGGTTGTCTTTGTTTGGTGATAGTGATTAATATGTGACATTATTAAAATTGGATGTGTAAAAAATCTCAAAAGCTGTAATAAATAGTGGCATAACTATAAAAATCTAATATACTGTACAAAGTGAACCAGTGCTTGTGATGGCTTACTAATGCCATATGTAGTTGAATCTAGTAATTAGGTTACAATAGAATAATATCTATAAAATTAGATTGTGTTTGAATTAAAATTAAATTTAGATAAGACTTGGGGAGGTGTGACATAGTGGTATGTGGGCGTGAGTGTACGTATAGTGAGGTTGTGTGAGTGAAAGTTTGACAATAAGCTAAATATGAATAATCGTATAAATGTGATGGCACAATGGTGTCCAAATTTACTGAATAAGGTCCAAACTCATGACTTTCCTGATAACTAAAGACAAAATGGGGTTAGGGCCTATGATATGTGTAACCTGTTTGCTAATATCACAGATGGAATATTTATATAAGTTTGCTTATCTGATATCATCTTTACTGTTTTCTTGTTTATTATTTAAGCCTTTTAGGTATGTTATTTATAAGTAGCAAAAGTAATTATTTTGTTCATTCATACCAAATGGATGTACAGTATTGAGTCTGTAGATCCATTTGCATTCAGCTCTGAGCAATGCATTCTCTAGGTTGCCTCCTCTGATACCCAAGGATATTTTTTCTAGTCCCACACATTTTAATCCAGTAGGATAAGCCTGATGGTACCGTAGGAAATGTGACGCTACAGTTGTGATGGCTTTACCATCTTCAATATCTTTTGCTGAGTTTTTGATATTCCTTATATGTTCCTGTATCCTTGTTCTCAATTTTCTGCTCATGATTCCTACGTAATTTTATGGTATTTGCCAAATCGGTTTTGAATTTTAGTTGTTTTTTCCACGTAGCTACATGTAGAACAGGTCCCACAGGGATATAATCCATTTTTGAATGCCAATGTAGTTGTTTTTTTAGTCTTATAGTGACTACTGGTGAGTACATCCTTTAGATTACTTGGTCTTCTATAGCTTACAGAGATAGAGTCTCCCAGTATGCTTTTAAGATCTTCATCTGACTGTAATATTGGCCAGTGTTTTTTCAAAACACTAACTATTTGTTGTATCTGTGGATTGTACGTAAGGATCAATCCAGTTTGGTTGTCAGAAGATTTTTTAGGTTGCTTTTGTAAGAGACTAGGCCTGTGGGTGTTAACAGCCCTCTTCTTTGCTTTCTTGATGGATCTGCTACTATAGCCTCTATCTTTAAGTCTCTTTTGTAAATCAGAAGCTTGTCTCTGAAAATCGCTATCATCACTACAATTTCTATGAATCCGTAGAAATTCACCAACAGGAAGTGATTTTATAGTACTAGGTGCTAGGTGCAATAGTCCAAAAAGTCTATTGATGTTTGACTCATACAGTGGGTGAGACGTATGTTCAGATTGTTGTTATTTAGGTGTGATATGAATAATTCCAATTCTTCTTTATCTCCCTCCCATAGGAATAGTATATCGTCGATATATCTAATCCACAGGGGTATTTTGTTGGTATATTCAGTATTAATATCTGTAAAAAGAATCTGTCTCTCCCACCATCCGAGAAAGAGATTAGCATACGTAGGGGCACAGGAAGTGCCCATTGTTGTCCCTTTTATTTGCAAGTAGTACTGGTTGGCGAATGTGAAGAAGTTGTGTCTTAAGATAAAGTCAAGAAGGCGTAAAATAAACAGATCATGAAGATTATTTTCCTCTGATCCTTCTTTTAGGAAGAATTCAACTGCTCTAATACCAAAATCATGGTCAATAAAGGTATAAACAGATTCCACATCCACAGTTAAGAATTGGAATTATTCATATCACACCTAAATAACAACAATCTGAACATAAGTCTCACCCACTGTATGAGTCAAACATCAATAGATTTTTTGAACCTAACAATCAGGAAGAATCAAGATGGATCAATTTCCACTGATGTATTTCTCAAACCAACTGCCACAAACAGTCTATTACATCAAAGTAGTGCACATGCACCAAGTACTATAAATTCACTTCCTGTTGGTGAATTTCTACGGATTCGTAGAAATTGTAGCGATGATAGAGATTTTCAGAGACAAGCTTTTGATTTACAAAAGAGACTTAAAGGTAGAGGCTATAGTAACAGATGCATCAAGAAAGCAAAGAAGAGGGCAGTTAACACCCACAGGCCTAGTCTCTTACAAAAGCAACCTAAAAAATCTTCTGACAACCAAACTAGATTGATCCTTCTGTACAATCCACAGATACATCAAATAGTGTTTTGAAAAAACACTGGCAAATATTACAGTCAGATGCAGATCTTAAAAGCATACTGGGAGACTCTATCTCTGTAAGCTATAGAAGACCAAGTAATCTAAAGGACGTACTCACCAGTAGTCACTATAAGACTAAAAAAACAACTACATCAGCGTTCAAAAATGGATCATATCCCTGTGGGACCTGTTCTACATGTAGCTACATTGAAAAAAAAAACTAAAATTCAAAACCGATTTGGCAAATACCATAAAATTAACAAATACATCAGCTGCACTAAAGAGAGCATAATCTATGCGCTGAAGTGCAAATGCAACCTGAGGTACGTAGGAATGACGAGCAGGAAATTGAGAACAAGGATACAGGAACATATAAGGAATATCAAAAACTCAGCAAAAGATATTGAAGATGGTAAAGCCATCACAACTGTAGTGTCCCATTTCCTACGGTACCATCAGGCTAATCCTACTGGATTAAAATGTTTGGGACTAGAAAAAATATCCTTGGGTATCAGAGGAGGCAACCTAGAGAATGCATTGCTCAGAGCTGAATGCAAATGGATCTACAGACTCAATACTGTACATCCATTTGGTATGAATGAACAAAATAATTACTTTTGCTACTTATAAATAACATACCTAAAAGGCTTAAATAATAAACAAGAAAACAGTAAAGATGATATCAGATAAGCAAACTTATATAAATATTCTATCTGTGATATTAGCAAACAGGTTACACATATCATAGGCCCTAACCCCATTTTGTCTTTAGTTATCAGGAAAGTCACGAGTTTGGACCTTATTCAGTAAATTTGGACACCATTGTGCCATCACATTTATACGATTATTCATATTTAGCTTATTGTTAAACTTTCACTCACACAACCTCACTATACGTACACTCACGCCCACATACCACTATGTCACACCTCCCCAAGTCTTATCTAAATTTAATTTTAATTCAAACACAATCTAATGTTATAGATATTATACTATTGTCACTTAATTACTAGATTCAACAACATATGGCATTAGTAAGCCATCACAAGCACTGGTTCACTTTGTACAGTATATTAGATTTTTATAGTTATGCCACTATTTATTACAGCTTTTGAGATTTTTTTAGAGATTTTTTACACATCCAATATTAATATTCACTTGCACAATTTATTTTTATTCAAATTATTTTTTATATGTACAACAATACAATGGCATGTTACAATCTAAATAGAAATGAAGATAAACCATACCATATAGCAATAAACTTCGAGTCACTATTTTACAACATAATATAATTTTTTAGGAATAAATCATATAGAGATGGTATCATCTTATTAATTTTACGGTTAAATATTGACAAACACACAAATAGAATTACAGTTAATGGATATTATATTGAGATATATCAAGGGAATTACAATATTGTAATATATTACAACTATAGAAGAACATATTCAATAAAGATAGAAAGTACTATCAGTAATTGTGGCGCATAGTAACGAATAAAATGAATAACAATGAGAACACATAAGTATTAAATAAAGGATAGCAAGCCCTTTTTAAATAGTCGTAATGGTTATCATATCCAAGGAATAATTTAATACCACACAGTGATCATGGACAGTAACGTAATAGATTGGGTCAGAATAATAACAAAAAGCGCCGAGTTTTAATAATTATTTTATTGAGATATACAAACAATACTTAACACACTTATACAGAGAACTTGACAACTTTAAATGTATACGTTACAATTTTGACCTAAGTTTGCCAGAAATTATGGCTCTAGATCATTATAACAATGGAACGAATGTACTCCAATCAAATGAGCCCAGACACCTCCCACATGTCAGCCAATTGGAATGAGTCTCTTCCCATATAAGGGCGGAAATGAACGGTGGCTTCGCCTTTGATAAAGCACGACTAACGTGCAAAACATGTCAGGAGTTTTTGGAGGACTTGAGATCCTCTTTTTTTTTAAAATAGTGATTTAAGACTTAACCTATTCAATGTATCCTAATGGTTTCCAATAAATAACGGGCAAACTGTTTAGCCCCAATATACCTAACTAATATACAGGCACTTTTTGCAGCGCTTTTTACTGCAATATTGTCAGTCACGTAATACTGCGCAAGTTTCAGCTAGTCATTAAAGGGCAAACTGTTTAGCCCTAATACATTTTGATAATATACTGGCACTTACTGCATCAGTTTTACTGTAATACTGATAGCTAACGCAATATTGTACAAGTTATAGCCTGGTACCAATGGGCAAACAATTCAGCCCTAAATCAATCAGGTATCAATACTGGCACCCATTATAGCATTTTTTTTGCATTATAGATAGCTAACATATACTATGCAAGAGACAGCAGCTGTTTAGTCAACACGATATACAGTTGACTATAAAGTCCTCATGGGGATTAAATGTATTTAACTAGTCAAGTTTGACACACACTGCAAACGGCACATTCAGTGCTCATTATGATCCTATGTGAATAGAAAGTATTTAACAGTTTAAGACTGATATCTAGAGAAGCAACCACCGTTACACATCAGCTTTAATGTTCCTATTTAATCCAGAAGCAATTCATAATTATGTCTTAAATAATACTGATGTTGTAGTTTTGGTGGTTTGTAATAACCCTAGGAAATCACAAACAATCACTTGTTAATATGGATAATCTCACTGATCCAACAAAGATTACTACGATGCATATTTAATTAAATATAAGACTCTAATAAATTGACATCATTAGAATATAAGAACAATATAGCTGGATAATTATCGGCAATACTTCCTAATTGCTATATATTTTAGAGACAGATTGTTATAGTCTCCATATAATTAATATACAGCACTTAAAGAGATATACACCTGATAAGTGTAACGTATATGTTGCAAACACATTTCATTTCAGAATCAATCTTTGATTACAACAGTTGATCTCACTAGAATCTACCTTATATCCTAGGATAGTTATACAACTATTCTATTCTCACTTTAGTCCTATAACATATGTATAATTGCTAACTACCTTATGTGAGAAATCATCACAAGACCATTTTTATACTCATTTGATATAAATGGTAGTTTCCATATATAAATCAATCTGATACCATTATTTCATATGGGACTGAGTCACAATTTATACATTTAGGGGGGACCTACCATAATTTATTCAATACTTTGATCTCGAAAGAGGGGTTCAATCTGTTAACCTAAGGGAACACAATCATTAAGTGTCAATAATTTTATGTAGGTAGACCTATAGGTGATTAAGATCATAATCCCCCATAATGGATCTTAGTATATGACAGATAACACATACAACTCTGTTCCTTGTATCACAGTGAACTTATAACTTAGCCAGTGCTTTACCTGTCGGGAACCACTTACAATATAATCAGTTGATTTTGACACCACTATTAATTTTAATGGTGTTTCCCTATTTTAACTTGTAACTAATAAAGTTTGTATTTTAATAAAACATCCCCTCCCCCCCATTTTGTTTTTCCCTTAGTGGGCATTGATAGGCATTTTCTAGCTATTCATAATCGGACCAATTGATTTTGAAATTAGGCTTCGATAATATAATATATTTATTACAGTGGCGGCGATGTCCGGTCGGCAGATTAGGTGTTAAAAAATGTATTTAAGTGTTTGCGATGTGCGGGGGGGCCTCGGTTTAGGGGTTAATAGGTAGTTTATGGGTGTTAGTGTACTTTTTAGCACTTTAGTTAATAGTTTTACGTTATGGCGTCAAGCTACGGTATGCTCGAGTCGCGGAAAAAAAGTGAGCGGTACACTTGTACCTGCCAGACTCGTAATACCAGTGGGCATTAAAAAGCAATTAATGAAATTGGTGCTTTAAACTGTTTTTTTTTTTGAGGATTTCTGCAATAGTTACCTGGCCCTGCGCGGCACAAAGAGGTTGAATTTACTTTGTTTGTACACTCTGCTGGACTTAAATAAATATTTAAAAAAAAAAAAAAGCAGCGTTGGGACCTCTCAACGCTGCTTTTTTTTTTTTTTTTAATATTTTTATTGAGGATTTTATGCATAACAATAGGGTTCCAATATACATATATATATGATACACATTCTGATACAATAAAAAGAAAAAATGCAGACAGGATACAGTAAAATCATGGGAACATATTCGTGTTTACATAATGACAGGCCTCTATCCTCATTTTTTACTAGCATTATATTCATATACTTCAAAATAAAATATGATACTATAAAAGGCTATATCTGGACAAGGAAAGTACTATTCTGTTATCTCCATCTGATAGACCTGGTTTTGTAAGTATATTTGATATTGCGAGCAACCATATATATCTATGAATAAGGAGAATTTTGCTGTATAGGGATTCCATACAAATGAAAAATAAAAAGGGAAATAAAATTGATGGAACAGGTTACATGTAAATAAGGGTGCTACCACTTGCTTGATCTGATTTATACCTAAGGTTTCTTCCCCTGCAAGAGGTTGTTGTATCTGCTAATTAACACTGCCTGATACTTATGTTACCTACTCTGAGGTCCCTAGGGTACATTGCAGATTATAAACAGTGGCTTCAGTTGTACCAAGCAGTGTAGTTATCAAAATTGTGTACATTCAGAGGGTAAATAGTTAGTTCATAACAAAAGGATTCCAATATATATATACAGTGCACATTCTGATGAAAAATACAAGCAGGATACAATACAGTCATGAGGGACTTAGATGTGTTTGCATATTGACATGCTACTCTCCTCATTTTTAACAATTTTTTTTTTACGTCGAAATAAAATATGATACTATAAAAGGCTATATCTGGACATGCAGGACACTGTTCTGTTATCTACCTCTGACAGACATGGTTTTGTAAGTATATTTGATAAGAGGTTGTTGAGTCTGCAAATTAACACTGCCTGATATTCATATTACCTAATCCCTATGTTTCTCTGCAGATTATAAACAGTGGTATTAAGTGCCATGGTAAACTTAGTTATGCATATTCAAAGGATGATTCTAACATTTCTAACTTTAACATTCTAGGTATGCTCCTTAAACTGAGCTAAACTGATATGCAGAAATAACAGGATGTCTCATACTGACGCTACCAGTAAAAGGTGTATCTCTACTCCCAGTGTCTCTTCAGGAAAGTCTGTTCGGGGCCTATGACCACGTGGGCTGCCAGGGGTCTGAGGTCCGTAGCTGTTAACATATTAATTTTCACCCCGGGTTTGTTTATCTGCAGGAGGTCTGATCCGGTTGCGATTTTTATGCGTTTTGGGTATTCCTCCCTGCTCCCTGTTTAATGTGATTATTGCTGGGGCAGCCCCCATCTCCGCTCTCCACTATAGGTGTCCTCCATAATTTGAGAGCCCATCCGTGTGATCCAGGATTTGAGTCCTCCTCGGGCTGGTATCATAGCTGTGACCGGCAGTATCAGGGCTGTAGTGATGCGTGGAGGTTCCGCTTTGTATGCATCTGAGGCCAGAGAGGTCTGTTCTGCACTGAGCTGTTCTCTCGGTATAGGTTGGTCATCGGCAGTGCTGGTGTAGTTGTCCTTTTTTGTCTCCCCTTGTTCCTTCAAGTGGCTCACTATATCTCTTGCCTCTGACATGCGTGCCATCAAGTAGTCATATGGGGCCCCCTCTTTAAGCTTGCGCATGAGGGACGCTAGTTTTGTAGGAAAGTCCTTGGTGTATTCTAGACAGTTCTCTTCCATCATGTCTGCCACACTTTAAAGTTATGTCTTCTCCGTGTCTTGACTCTGGTTGCAATAAATATTGTGCTTGACAGCAGGTCAGGTTATTGTCCAGTCAGTGATGAATATTGAAGAGGTTCAGTAAGTCCGTATATGCAGACAGCACTGATGACCCGGCTCTTCCCGGGGAGGAGGTGTATGCCTTGTAGTAGCAGGTCGCCGCCTAAGGCTTGTATGTTCCAATCTGGGCTCCCAGTGTCATCAAAACAGCCAGGAAAAGACACACTAGATCACAGTTACTAGAGCTCTTAGGTTTTGTATAGTGTACTCTTATTCCAGCCGTTAAAAGTATAATAATCGGCGGATTATTAAGGATCTTGCTGGAGCCTTCAGAAAATGCGTCCTGTTCAGGACACTGCACGGACACGCCCCCTCTCAATGCTGATTTTTAAGGCTAACGCTAGACTCAAAATCTAGGCGTTAATTTTTTATAAACAAAAATAGACTTTCTAGAACATAGAGGTGTAGGTTACAAGTGGGGCGATACAGTTTATCACTCATGAGTGCTGTGTGCAAGGTAAAAGATTATCGCTTTCAGGTAAGCTCTGGTATTACAAGTTAAAAATAAAAAGTGCGAGAGTGAAAGACGCTAACTTCAGGACTTTGAAGATTGCAACCGTGCTAACTCCCTCTACTTATAGACTTCTGTTGGGCACAATAAAGACATCTTTTTATATTTATATCTCGTGCACTAACCAGAAACTGCTAAAGCCATAGGTGCATTAGTAATAATTCATACTCCTACGTTCTTTACTGAGATGAAAATGTTCTTTATATTTTTAAAGGGACCCTGAACACAAATTGTTTCTTTCATGATTCAGAAAGAGCATTAAAAACTTTCTAATTTACTCCTATTATCAAATTTTCTTCATTCTCTTGGTATCTTTATTTGAATTGCAAGAATGTAAGTTTAGATGCCAGCCCATTTTTGGTGAACAACCTGGGTTGTCCTTGCTGATTGGTGGATAAATGCCTCCACCAATAAAAAAGAGCTGTCCTGAGTCCTGAACTAAAAGAAAGGCTTAGATGCCTTCTTTTTCAAATAAACATAGCAAGAGAACAAAGAAAAATTGATAATAGGAGTAAACTAGAAAGTTGCTTAAAATGGCATGCTCTATCTGAATCACGAAAGAAAAAATTTGGGTTCAGTGTCCCTTTAAATATAATTATATATATCTCATACTGGCTAATAAAAAGAAAACATTAAGATGGGCAAAAGAACAAAGACACTGGGCAGAGGAAGATTTGAAAAACAGCGCATCCCAAGACTCAAATGCTGTTTAATCAAACATAAAGCACACACAGATAAAAACAGATTTACTAGAAGCATGTAGACAAAAGGCATATCGTATCAACACAGAAAATCCTTGTCAATAAAGCAAAGTCCGTGGCCACATATAGTTTCTTCAAGAGTTAATAGGCTGTAGTTTGAAAGGCTGTTTGGATACGTACAAACACCCCGCCTCCGATACTCCTGGAATCTGGCTACAGCTCCTGTCATAGAACAAAAAATTACCAAGCGCAATTACTCCGGTATCATCCGGACTTTATCAAGTTTTATGATAACCCTTAATAAAGTCCGTACAATACCGGAGGAAACTGACAAGGATTTTCTGTGTTGATACAATATTCCTTATGTCTACATGCTTCTAGTAAGTGTTTTTTTTTATCTGTGCATGCTTCATGTTTTATGTAACAGCATTTGAGTCTTGGGATGCGCTGTTTGTGCTTACCTACCTTATAGATTTGAACTTTTGTTTGCCTGAAGGGACGAACAAGCTATACACACAGTGGCACCACTCAGTCCTAGTGTGAGAATCCATATAGGATCTTACTAAGGAAAAGTGCAACATTGTTGTAGCAGTATACAAGTACACTTGTATCTCTTTAAGACTTTGTTTTACATCGTTGGTGACTATAAGATTTCTATATTCTATACCGTATTAATTTCCGATCTACATTGTATTTTTGGGTATATTATACACATGATATATATATATTTATTATTTTATGATTTTATATATTTGTTACCACATTTATATTTATATTACTGCTGCTATATTCGGCAATTGTTTTTTGTAGTATGCTGGAGTAGTGCTTGACTATCTGTTAAGCATGCTGGAGGCAATGTGATGGTCTGGGGTGTTTTGTGGGTGAAAAAGTAAGAGATTTATATAGGGTAAAAGGGACATTGAAGAACGAAGGCCAACTCCATTTTGCAATGACATGCCAAACCCTGTGGACGGCACTTGATTGGAGCCAATTTCTTTATACAACAGGACAATGATCCAAAGCACAAATCCAAACTATCCAATAACTATTTAGGGAAGAAGTAGTCAGCTGGTATTCTGTCTTTAATGGAGAGGTTAGCACAGTCACCAGATCTCAACCATACTGAGCTGTTGTGGGTGCAGCTTGACACTATGATATGAAAGAAGTGTTCATCAAGCCAATCCAACTTGTGGGAGGTGCTTCAGGAAGCATGGAGTGAAATCTCTTCAGATTACCTTAACAAACTGACAACTAGAATGCCAAAGATCTACTAGGCTGTAATTACTGCACATGGAGGATTATTTGACGAAAGCAAAGTTTGAAGGACACAATTATTATTTTACTTAAAATCAAACCTTGTCAATGACAATATTTCCTATTCAACCTTAAGGTAGATAGATGATATATAGATAGATAAATAAATAGATAGGGTGTGCCAGGTGGAGGCGTAGGTTCACTCTGTCAATCGATTTAATCGCTGTATAGTAGTATTCCTCCGTTTTCATCTGTAGACACGTACTCCTGTTTCAGAGTAGAAGGATTGTGCTATGATACCAAATTAAGACACCATATAAGGCATGTATATACTCACAGCATATATTTTCAATATCCGGCTCTTTCTTTGTGTAAAAAAGGATTTCACAGATTTTTAGGTTTAAAAAATAGTATATTTATTTTGCCTAATGCATTTCATCGGACCCAGCCGTCTTTATCAAGAGCTTTTAAAAGTGCTTTACAAACCAAGCATATCTTACCGCTACACAGGAAGTCTTTAAATACATGATTAGTGACACTACCTGTTCCCCCATTGAAGGAGCACAGGTTTACACACGCTTGAAAAAGTTAACATACATTCTAAAATAAATTTGAATATTTATCCAGAAAATCTAATTTACACAATATATTAGTACATAGAACATTAATCATTACTTTAAAAAACATTGTTTTAACTGGTTGCAGTTCCCTTTTGAGCCGTTTTTTGTTGATAGTTTCCTATCAGGACCGCTCCGTGTGATAGATGTCACATGATGTGGATTGTCCAATAGACTTATTTTTACTATTATCAGTTTCAAATGCTGTTTATAGACTAAGATAAGAAAGACAATATTGTTAGAAAAAAGATAATAGTGTTAGAAAAAGTATATCACCATCTAAAATGTTTTTATAAACATCGATTTATTCAGTATAGTAACTTAAAGCTATAAGTAACGAAGTATTGTATAAACCAGTGATTTTTAACCTTTTTTTTGCCGTGGCCCATTTTTTTACATTAAAAAATCCTGTGGCACACCAATTGAAAAAGAATAACATACTATGTATGAATATATTTGTTATACCTTTCTGGGAGTACCAAATATTGGCCTAGATTTGGAGTTTGGCGTTAGCCGTGAAAACCAGCGTTAGAGGCTCCTAACGCTGGTTTTGGCCGCCCGCTGGTATTTGGAGTCAGTGATTAAAGGGTCTAACGCTCACTTTTCAGCCGCGACTTTTCCATACCGCAGATCCCCTTACGTCAATTGCGTATCCTATCTTTTCAATGGGATCTTTCTAACGCCGGTATTTAGAGTCGTTTCTGAAGTGAGCGTTAGAGCTCTAACGACAAAACTCCAGGCGCCTGAAAATAGCAGGAGTTAAGAGCTTTCTGGGCTAACGCCGGTTCATAAAGCTCTTAACTACTGTGCTCTAAAGTACACTAACACCCATAAACTACCTATGTACCCCTAAACCGAGGTCCCCCAACATCGCCGCCACTCGATTAAAATTTTTTAACCCCTAATCTGCCGACCGCCACCTACGTTATACTTATGTACCCCTAATCTGCTGCCCCTAACCCCGCCGACACCTGCATTACATTTATTAACCCCTAACCTGCCCCCCACAATGTCGCCGCCAGCTACTTACAATAATTAACCCCTAATCTTCCGACCGTAAACCGCCGCTACTTACATTATCCCTATGTACCCCTAATCTGCTGCCCTAACATCGCCGACCCCTATATTATATTTATTAACCCCTAATCTGCCCCCCTCAACGTCGCCGACACCTGCCTACACTTATTAACCCCTAATCTGCCGAGCGGACCTGAGCGCTACTATAATAAAGTTATTAACCCCTAATCCGCCTCACTAACCCTATCATAAATAGTATTAACCCCTAATCTGCCCTCCCTAACATTGCCGACACCTACCTTCAATTATTAACCCCTAATCTGCCGACCGGAGCTCATCGCTACTATAATAAATGGATTAACCCCCAAAGCTAAGTCTAACCCTAACACTAACACCCCCCTAACTTAAATATAATTTACATCTAACGAAATAAATTAACTCTTATTAAATAACTTATTCCTATTTAAAGCTAAATACTTACCTGTAAAATAAATCCTAATATAGCTACAATATAAATTATAATTATATTATAGCTATTTTAGGATTAATATTTATTTTACAGGCAACTTTGTAATTATTTTAACCAGGTACAATAGCTATTAAATAGTTAAGAACTATTTAATAGTTACCTAGTTAAAATAATAACAAATTTACCTGTAAAATAAATCCTAACCTAAGATATAATTAAACCTAACACTACCCTATCAATAAATTAATTAAATAAACTACCTACAATTACCTACAATTAACCTAACACTACACTATCAATAAATAAATTAAACACAATTCCTACAAATAAATACAATTAAATAAACTAGCTAAAGTACAAAAAATAAAAAAGAACTAAGTTACAAAAAATAAAAAAATATTTACAAACATCAGAAAATTATTACAACAATTTTAAACTAATTACACCTACTCTAAGCCCTCTAATAAAATAACAAAGACCCCCAAAATAAAAAATTCCCTACCCTATTCTAAATTAAAAAAGGTAAAAGCTCTTTTACCTTACCAGCCCTGAACAGGGCCCTTTGCGGGGCATGCCCCAAGAATTTCAGCTCTTTTGCCTGTAAAAAAAACACATACAATACCCCCCCCCCAACATTACAACCCACCACCCACATACCCCTAATCTAACCCAAACCCCCCTTAAATAAACCTAACACTAAGCCCCTGAAGATCTTCCTACCTTGTCTTCACCATCCAGGTCAAAGTCTTCATCCAAGCGGGGCAGAAGAGGATCTTCCATCCGATTGAAGTCTTCATCCAAGCAGCATCCATCCGGAGCGAAGCGGCAGGATCCTGAAGACCTCCAGCGCGGAACATCCATCCGGCCCGACGACTGAACGACGAATGACTGTTCCTTTAAGGGACGTCATCCAAGATGGCGTCCCTCGAATTCCGATCAGAATCAAGTTCAATCCGATTGGCTGATCCAATCAGCCTATCAGATTGAGCTCGCATTCTATTGGCTGATCGGAACAGCCAATAGAATGCGAGCTCAATCTGATTGGCTGATTGGATCAGCCAATCGGATTGAACTTGATTCTGATTGGCTGATTCCATCAGCCAATCAGAAAATTCCTACCTTAATTCCGATTGGCTGATAGAATCCTATCAGCCAATCGGAATTCGAGGGACGCCATCTTGGATGACGTCCCTTAAAGGAACAGTCATTCGTCGTTCAGTCGTCGGGCCGGATGGATTTTCCGCGCTGGAGGTCTTCAGGATCCTGCCGCTTCGCTCCGGATGGATGCTGCTTGGATGAAGACTTCAATCGGATGGAAGATCCTCTTCTGCCCCGCTTGGATGAAGACTTTGACCGGATCATGGACCTCTTCAGCCCCCCGCTTGGGCTTGGATCAGGACATCGGAGGAGCTCTTCAGGACGGATTGGTGAACCTGGATGGTGAAGACAAGGTAGGAAGATCTTCAGGGGCTTAGTGTTAGGTTTATTTAAGGGGGGTTTGGGTTAGATTAGGGGTATGTGGGTGGTGGGTTGTAATGTTGGGGGGGGTATTGTATGTGTTTTTTTTACAGGCAAAAGAGCTGAAATTCTTGGGGCATGCCCCGCAAAGGGCCCTGTTCAGGGCTGGTAAGGTAAAAGAGCTTTTACCTTTTTTAATTTAGAATAGGGTAGGGAATTTTTTATTTTGGGGGTCTTTGTTATTTTATTAGGGGGCTTAGAGTAGGTGTAATTAGTTTAAAATTGTTGTAATAATTTTCTTATGTTTGTAAATATTTTTTTATTTTTTGTAACTTAGTTCTTTTTTATTTTTTGTACTTTAGCTAGTTTATTTAATTGTATTTATTTGTAGGAATTGTGTTTAATTAATTTATTGATAGTGTAGTGTTAGGTTAATTGTAGGTAATTGTAGGTAGTTTATTTAATTAATTTATTGATAGGGTAGTGTTAGGTTTAATTATATCTTAGGTTAGGATTTATTTTACAGGTAAATTTGTTATTATTTTAACTAGGTAACTATTAAATAGCTTTTGTACCTGGTTAAAATAATTACCAAGTTGCCTGTAAAATAAATATAAATCCTAAAATAGCTATAATATAATTATAATTTATATTGTAGCTATATTAGGATGTATTTTACAGGTAAGTATTTAGCTTTAAATAGGAATAATTTATTTAATAAGAGTTAATTTATTTCGTTAGATTTAAATTATATTTAATTTAGGGGGGTGTTAGTGTTAGGGTTAGACATAGCTTTAGGGGTTAATCCATTTATTATAGTAGCGGTGAGCTCCGGTCGTCAGATTAGGGGTTAATAATTGAAGTTAGGTGTCGGCGATGTTAGGGAGGGCAGATTAGGGGTTAATACTATTTATGATAGGGTTAGTGAGGCGGATTAGGGGTTAATAACTTTATTATAGTAGCGCTCAGGTCCGCTTGGCAGATTAGGGGTTAATAAGTGTAGGCAGGTGTCGGCGACGTTGTGGGGGGCAGATTAGGGGTTAATAAATATAATATAGGGGTTGGCGGTGTTAGGGGCAGCAGATTAGGGGTACATAGGGATAACGTAGGTTGCGGCGGTTTACGGAGCGGCAGATTAGGGGTTAAAAAAAATATGCAGGGGTCAGCGATAGCGGGAGCGGCAGATTAGGGGTTAATAAGTGTAAGGTTAGGGGTGTTTAGACTCGGGGTACATGTTAGAGTGTTAGGTGCAGACGTAGGAAGTGTTTCCCCATAGGAAACAATGGGGCTGCGTTAGGAGCTGAACGCTGCTTTTTTGCAGGTGTTAGGTTTTTTTTCAGCTCAAACAGCCCCATTGTTTTCTATGGGGGAATCGTGCACGAGCACATTTTTGAGGCTGGCCGCGTCCGTAAGCAACTCTGGTATCGAGAGTTGCATTTGCGGTAAAAATGCTCTACGCTCCTTTTTTGGAGCCTAACGCAGCATTTGTTTGAACTCTCGATACCAGAGTTAAATTTATGGTGCGGCCAGAAAAAAGCCTGCGGAGCGTTAACAGCCCTTCTACCGCCAAACTCCAAATCTAGGCCATTGTTAGTTTATATCTTATAGATAAAGAGTTGCATACTATGTATGAATAAATTGAATACACTTACCCCTAATTTGGAGTTAAAAAATTAATATTGCTTAGTATCTTC
Source organism: Bombina bombina (assembly GCF_027579735.1). Classification (NCBI taxonomy): domain Eukaryota; kingdom Metazoa; phylum Chordata; class Amphibia; order Anura; family Bombinatoridae; genus Bombina; species Bombina bombina. Next base: position 632,033,361 of record NC_069502.1, read on the forward strand.
GATTTGAATAAAGAGACATATAGAAACTAAAATGAAAAGTAGTGCTGCTACGTTGTATCAATAGATAAAGAATTACATACTATGTATGAATATAATTATTGCACTTATCCCTAATATAAAACTTGAAAAAATTATTACTTGGTGCATTCAAATGAAACAAAATCAACGCATATATAAACTGATATAACTAATAGATATAAATGGATACAATATACCAACTGATAATAACACAATTTATTTAATTGACATATAGTCTAAAAACATATAAAATGAATCAGGTAATAATGTGACCGGTCACTATTCAAATTGAATATATTTAAAAGTCTTTGAAAATTTCTTCTTAAAACTGCGTTTGAATTGATAAACCTTATATGTATATTCCACAGTAGCGAAAAAAAATCTTTGTATCTTCCCAAATTTCAATTTAGAAGGCAATTACTGAAATAAAATTTGCAGGGAGCAAACTTCCATTCATGCTCGTTATAACTGTTAAAAAAACGTTTTTCCTTTTAACCCAGTTCTTTAAGCTTCGTTATTGAACATTATGGTTCTTTAAATACTGTGAATAGTCTTGGTAAAAAAACGTGTATGTCTAACCACACTGCTGGGCTGATACACTCTTGAGTGCTTACCTGTTCTCTGATCGACACTTTACTCTGGTAGCACTAGTGTCTCTACAGCTCGCGGCTAGTTGGTGACATCACACGCAACGTCCGGGGCTTTGAACGAAGTAAATCCGTCCGATATCCTTGCTCTTCAACTCTGCGCAGAGTGTTAGCTTATGAAAGTAGTCCCACTTTGTATCCTCAGCAATCCTCCGTTACCGTTGGTTTTGTAAACTTGGAAATTCTTTTATTGTGTCTTGTACCTTACCATCAACGCATTTCGCCACTCTTGGTGGCTTTATCAAGATGGTACTTTCATAAGCTAACACTCTGCGCAGAGTTGAAGAGCAAGGATATTGGACGGATCTACTTTGTAAAGTAGATCCGAGTAAAGTGTCGATCAGAGAACAGGTAAGCAGTCGAGAGTGTATCAGGCCGGCAGTGTGGTTAGACATACACAGTTTTTTACTAAGACTATTCACAGTATTTAAAGAACCATAATGTTCAATAACCAAGCTTAAAGAACTGGGTAAAAGTTTTCTAACAGTTATAACGATCATGAATGAAAGTTTGCTCCCTGCAAATTTTATTTCAGTAATTGCCTTCTAAATTGAGATTTGGGAAGATACAAAGATTTTTTTTCGCTACTGTGGAATATACATATAAGGTTTATCAATTCAAACGCACAGTTTTAAGAAGAAATTTTCAAAGACTTTTAAATATATTCAATTTGAATAGTGACCGGTCACATTATTACCTGATTCATTTTATATGTTTTTAGACTATATGTCAATTAAATAAATTGTGTTATTATCAGTTGGTATATTGTATCCATTTATATCGATTAGTTATATCAGTTTATATATGCGTTGTTTTTTTTTTCTTTTCATTTGAATGCACCAAGTAATATTTTTTTCAAGTTTTATATTAGGGATAAGTGCAATAATTATATTCATACATAGTATGTAATTCTTTATCTATTGATACAACGTAGCACTACTTTTCATTTTAGTTTCTATATGTCTCTTTATTCAAACCAAAGATACTAAGCAATATTATTTTTTTAACTCCAAATTAGGGGTAAGTGTATTCAATTTATTCATACATAGTATGCAACTCTTTATCTATAAGATATAACCTAACAATATTTGGTACTCCCAGAAAGGTATAACAAATATATTCATACATAGTATGTTATTCTTTTTCAATTTCTAAGTATCCCCATGCTGTACAGCGCATTTACACAACTTTTATAATTGAACTACTTTTTACACTGTATTTTGGGAACAGAGTAGTGTTTATGCAGGGGTAGGATTTGCGCACCAAAATCTTTCTCACCTTTTTTGGGAGCTATACCCTTTATCATAGAGGGGGGCTAATTTCTGTTTAAATTTTTGTCCCTTTCTGTAAATAACTATTGGTTTAGTTGGAATTGATGATCTCAGATATTCATCTTCCTTCAAAATGTGCCAGTGTTTTTCTACGATCTTTTTAATTGTTTTATGTTCTACATTAAACATGGTCACAAATTTAGGGAATTATTGTTCATTGTATTACCTTTTTTTATTAGTTTCTAGTAGATCAGATCTTTTTTTATTTTTAACTTCATTTCTTTCATGTTCTGAGATTTTGCTATCATATCCTTTTTGAATAAATCTTTCTTTAAGTATCTCGGATTGTTGGTCATAATCTTCTATCTTACTGCAGTTTCTGCAGATTCTTAAAAATTGACTTTTTGGCACTGCCTTTAACCAGTTGGGATAGTGACAACTGTCTTGTTTTATGTATGTGTTTGTATCACATTTCTTGAAGAATGCTTTGCTAAGTACCATATTTTTGTTAGTATATAAAGTTAGATCTAAAAAGTTTATTTCTTGTTTGTGATATTCAGGGGTTAGTTTTACATATTGATTATTATCATTAAGAGTGTTTACGAAATGGATCAGTTTTATCTCTCCCCCCCTTCCATATACAGATAATATCATCTATATATCTGTGCCAGGATACCAGGTCTGCACCAAATTCTACACTTTGCCATACATGATTGGTTTAAAAAAATCCATATATATATATTGGTATAACTTGTTGCAACCCTGGTGCCCATGGCAGTATCACAGATCTGCAAATAATACTGATCATTAAACCAAAATAAATTATGATATAAAATAAATGATATTGCTCCAATTATGAAATCTAATAATTTTGGTTGTAGGTCTGGGTCTTCTGATAATTTCCATCTAACTGCTTCTATCCCTTTTTTGTGATCAATTATAGAATAGAGAGAGGTCACATCCATGGTGACCCATAAAAAGTCTTCTTGCCACATTACATTCTGCATAATTTGTAAGACATGTTTTGTGTCTTTTAAATGAGATTTTGCTTTATGTGCATATGGCTGTAGAAAGAAGTCTATGAAGGATGATACATTTGAAGTTAGAGAATCAATACCACTAATAATGGGTCTACCTGGTGGTCTTGTTGCATGCGTATGTAATTTTGGTAAGATGTAGAAAATAGGGATTTTTTAATCTATTTTGAACAAAAAGTCAAATTCATCTTTTGTTATAATGTTCTGATTCTGCGCTTCTATAAGTAATTTTTGTAGAGAAGTAGTCTATTCTTTTTGGGATTTTTATTTAAAATTATATATGTATTAGAATATCCCAAAATTATTTGGGCCTCTTCCATATAGTACTCTCTATCTAATGTAACAACTCCTCCCCCTTTATCCGCCTCCTTAATGACTGTGTCATCTCTCTTATTCAGGGTTGTTAGAATATCCCTTTCTTCTTTGGTCAAGTTACAATATTTTTATTTGCTTTGGTCGCTAAATTATCTATATCTCTCATTAGTAACTTATTAAATACCTCAATATTAGGGCCTTTGATATAGCTTGGATAGAATCTTGATGAATTTTTAAACTTATTTCTGGAATTTTCCAAAGTTTGAGTGGGGGGTATATTGTATAGATGGCTGTTTAGCAAAAAAACGTTTCACTGTGAGATTTCTCACAAATTTCTGAGTATCAATGAAAAGTTGGAAGAAATTTACCCTTTGTGTGGGAATACATTTAAGCCCTCTAGATAAAATAGATTTTTATTTCTCACTTATGGTTTTAGAGGATAAGTTAAAAATGCCCTGTATCGCTATCTCCTCTTTCTTTGATTGCCCTCTTCCTCCTCTATTTCCCCTGAATTAGGTGTTCTTCCTCCCTATTTTTGTTGGTGATCTATCGTTATGGGGGAATATCTGTTCGGATGTGTTTAAACCTCTCTGTATGATTGTTTCTTGTCTTCCCTGTTCTCTTTGTCTCCCTTGTGATCCTCTTTGTGATGTGTGTGATGCTGGTAAGATTCTCTGGGGTTCTCCCTTGTTTCTATTTGTGTCTCTCTTTTGTTTCCCCCTTCATAAAAGGAGATTCATGTCTTCTATTTGTTTTTTTCTTGATAATTTTGATAATTTTCCCATGGTGTTATTGGTGTGTGGTGGTGATAGGGATAATAATCCCTTTGATTTCTAAATTCTAGATTGTGATTATAATTACTGTGCTTTACATCATAGTTCCTTTGTCCTGTTTTATGATGTGTGGATCTTTGTATATATCCTTTATATGGTGATCTTTGCCTGTGATTTCTTTCATAATTAGTGTTAAAATTACTTTTTGTGTGCATAGTTGTTTCTTTGATGTACAAAATTATTATTTCTATATTCAATGTGGTGATGATCAGTGTTGATCTTATCTCTAGAATGTTCATTTGTGTGGTGTTCATTTTGTGCTTTATTTTGTGAATATGTGTTATCTCTTAATTCATTTTGTGGTCTCCCCCTTCCACTGTGTGTATAAGTTTGTTTTTAAAAAAATTCTGTACATATTGAGTGGCTGCTTGAAAATCTTCACTGTCTCTTAAGTATTTCTGAAATGTATGCTTGGTTTGTAAAGCACTTTTAAAAGCTCTTGATAAAGACGGCTTATCAAAATAATCTCAAAATAAATATACTATTTTTAAACCTGAAAATCTGTGAAATCCTTTTTTACACAAAGAAAGAGCCGGATATTGAAAATATATGCTGTGAGTATATACATGCCTTATATGGTGTCTTAATTTAGTATCATAGCACAATCCTTCTACTCTGAAACAGGAGTATGTGTCTACAGATGAAAACTGAGGAAGACTAATATACAGCGATTAAATCGATTGACAGAGTGAACCTGTGCCTCCACCTGGCACACCCTACCTATCTGCACAGATTCCAGGAGAGACTGTAGGACGGCTGCGGTTCTGATTCCTTAAGGGAAGTATTGATCCATATAGTACACTGCTTTGTGTGTAGATAAATAAATAGGCATGGATATCTATGTTTTTTATATCTAGGTATAGCTAATATATACATATATATAAAAATATGTATTATATATTTTTATATATATATATATATATATATCATGTCCCCTTTATCAGAATAACAAATTGTGTGAAACACCACTCTTACTTAGTGTATATCGTGTTAAACATAAATTCAAACCTGCTGTGAACAAAAGGCATACCTCATAGTGTTTCGCCAGTGGAACGCACGCCATGCGTTCCACTAAAACCGGAAGTCATTAAGTTCTGATTCCATGTCTTGTGTAATCAGTCTAATAAAAGTTTAGGTACTGGGACCATTCTGAGGAAACATTGGTCATTGTTAACATCTGACACAAAATGACCCTGTGTCAATAATACCAGACCTATGGTGGGATATAGAAGAGGGACCAATTTAAGAGATCTCTTGGTTAAAACAGATCCCAAACTTTGCAATTAACCTATGCAGAGATTGAACATCAAAGGATGTTACAAATGTCTGGGATGTGTAACATGTAATTCTCTAATAGCGACCAAGTCCTTCCATCACCCACACAGAAATAAGTCATATGTCATTAGGTATTCTATCTCTTGCAATACAACGCACATAGTATACCTGTTGATTTGCCCCTGTGCTTGTTACTATGTTGGTAAAACACAAGAAACTATTAAGGAAAGAATGGCCAATCATAGATTGGCCATCAGGAAAGCCCTCAATACAGGACATTCTGATCAACCCATAGCATGCCACTGTTTGGAGAAAATACACCCAGTTTCTTCCATTAGAGTTACCATGATAGAATGCTCCTAAGGTGTGAAGATGAATGGATTTATCGATTGGGAAGCACCCATTCCCGGGTTCTTAATTCCATACTGGACTTTAAGGCTATTATCTAGGAGATGACACCAGGAACATACCTCGGGTGCAGTGTCTCTATGCAAGTTGTGACAGTGGCGACTAGGTTAGCGGCACACCTTCAGGTTTGCATGTTCTCCAGGCTGATGGCTGTAGGTGGTGGTATGGAAGGGGTTTATTTTTAGACCCAGTCGGTGCCCCCACTTTCAACTCATTGATGACAATTTGTCACTTGTTTATAACGGTGTCCCCTAGAGTTAAGCCCACAGGACATCACTGTAATTGATTTGACACATTATAGTTATATTCTGGGATTTACAGTTCAGTTACTGTTGTATATATGTATAGTTTGTAATACGTGCATTTGTGGCAGTCCAATGACTGGTATGAATATAGTGTGTACAAGGTGCATAGCACTATTTTTTCTTAGCACACTATAAATGATGTTAGGAATAATCTCCTATTTTAACACAGATTTATTCACATTTGGAAATGAATCATTAATATTTAATACTATTAAGGTTCATGCACATGGTGTTGGACTTTACATCAAGTAGTACTCAAGCCAGTTTATTTATTTCCTTTATATAATATTGTTACACATGATGTTTATGTTAATAATACAGTTTAGTACAATTAAGTACATATATGAGATGTTGTACTAAACTTACACATTTAAAGTTGCACTAAATATGTGTAGATTTACCACTAAGCAGTATTGATTTTTACAGCAACTGCTAACATGAATTTGTTTATATAGTAACCTATTAAGATGGTAACAGTTTTTGGGTGAAGCGTTATAAATTTAACATCTCTGTTTATTCTTGCATCTTGTTTTACACAAGTGTATTGCCCAGCCAATATACAATGTATATAAGAATGTTCCTCCTTTTTTTGTTTTGAATTTAACTATGTATATACTATGTAATAGATATTAATGTTTTGGTGTCCGTAACCGGAAGTGAGGTAAGACGCATGGGGTGCGTTCCACTGGCGAAACACTATAAGGTATGCCTTTTGTTCACAGCAGATTTTAATTTATGTTTAACATGATTTACACTATTTACGAGTGGTGTTTCACACAATTTATTATTCTGATGAAGGGGACGTGCTGATCCCCGAAACGTCAAATAAAACTTTTGACACTTGGATGCGAAGTCCTGTGAGTGCATTCATTTGCTTCATATTGTCTACATTTTTTCACTCAGGCAGTCGGCAAAGGAGGGTGGATTCACTCAGTGGAGTTTTTAGGCAATTTTAGCCTTCATTTCTCAGAGCAAGAATAGACTGACGAGTATCAGAACATGGTTCTTTGTTTCTGGCATCTTGAGTCTGTAATTGGACCCACAATTGCTGATGCTTCAGATACTCAACTAGTCTAATTAAGGCCAGCTTTATTGCTTCTTTAATCAGCACAACAGCATTCAGCTGGGCTAACATAATTAAAAAAAGAGTTTTCTCTAGATCAATTAGCCTTTTTAAATTATAAACTTGGATTAGAAAACACAATGTGCTATTGGATCCCAGGACATATGGCTGTTGATAATGGACCTCTGTATGCCTATGTAGGTGTTCCAATAAAAAACAGACTTTCCAGCTGCAATAGTCATTTACAACATTAGCAAAGTCTACACTATTTTTCTGATAAATGTGCTTTTCTTTTGAAAACAATTAATTGTGTAAGTGACCCTAAACTTTTCAACACCAATGTGTGTGTATATATATATATATATATATATATATATATATATATACATGTATATATATCGTATATACAGATAAATATGTTGGATGCTGTTGGCCTCTGACTCTCCTATAACTGAAACAAAAATAATATATTTATATATGCAAACATATATACAGAGATAAGTGCACTCACAGGAATGAACAACTGGCTCAAAACCATTGTTATCCTGTTCTATCGCGATTTGCTACCTGGGTGCAGCTTTTTAGCCCAGTAATGCTTTTCATAGAGTAGAACTTTCCTGTCTTATCCCGCCTATTACAGTCAGTCCAACGCCGAAATACCAGGCAATTCCTCTCTGAACAAGGAACACAGCAACCCCAGATGATCGTTTCGGCCTTCATTGGACCTTGTCAGTGAGGTGTAGCCATATTCCTCTAAGCACACTGAGCAAGGAGTCCATGTCTGGTTGCCCCTTTTTCATATAGGAAGACTAAATACATACAGAGAGCAGTGCACTCACAGGAATGAACAACTAGCTCAATACCATTGTTAGCCTGTTCTATGGCAATTTACCACCTGGGTGCAGCTTTTTAGCCCAGTAATGCTTTTCACAGAGTAGAAATTTCCTGTAGTATATCAGTCTGATCCTGCCTATTACGATCAGTCCACTGCCGAAATACCGGGAAATTCCTCTCTGGACAAGGAACACAGCAAGCCCAGATGATCGCTTCAGCCTTCATTGGGCCTCGCCAGTGAGGTGTAGCCATATTCCTCTAAGCACACTGAGCAAGGCGTCCACGTCTGGTTGCCCCTTTTTCCTATAGGGAGACTAAATACATACAGAGAGACGTGCACTCACAGGAATGAACAACTGGCTCAATACCATTGTTAGCCTGTTCTATGGCAATTTACCACATGGGTGCAGCTTTTTAGCCCAGTAATGCTTTTCACAGAGTAGAACTTTCCTGTAGTATATCAGTCTGATCCCACCTATTACGGTCAGTCCAGCACCGAAATACCAGGCAATTCCTTTCTGAACAAGGAACACAGTAACCCCAGACGATCATTTTGGCCTTCATTGGGCCTCGTCAGTGAGGTGTAGCCATATTCCTCTAAGCACACTGAGCAAGGAGTCCACGTCTCATTGCCCCTTTTATATATATATATATATATATATATATATATATATATATATATATATATATATATATATATATATATATATACAGTGCTCAGAATAAAGAAGTACACCCCTTTTGAAAAGTAAGATTTTAATCAATATCCAAGAACAATTTCCCGAATTTTGACAAAAACGTTTTATAGTACATTTGTTTAGTTCATTACATAAAAGTAAGGTTAAAAATATAACTTAGATTACAAAATCTTCAGGTTTACACAAAGTAGGTGATGCACAAATGAATACACAACACAACAAAGACAACTACATCTAGTATTCTGTATGACCTCCATGATTTGCAAGGACAGCGCCAAGTCATGGACTAAACAAGTTGGCAACATATTGCAACATCTATCTTTTTCCATTCTTCAAGAACAACCTCTTTTAGACAAAAATAAATACAAAAGAAATATTGCAGCACTGATAACAGTTACCAACGTATACCTTGGAATATGGTAGAAACCATGTGAATGGTAGTGAATCAGTCAATTCAATCAGTATAGGATGCAGCTGTGCAGTGATCCGTGGGTTTCTTGTCCACTGATAGCAAAAACATGTGAAAGCTGAAATGATACAAGGAAGACAGCGCAATCCTCGATTCAAGGTAGTATTTATTCCAAATGGATAAAAGTCATGCAAGTAATATTATACTCACTAGACAATAAAACACAATATGCCCATAATTGTTGATGAATCCGGCTGAGATGCATGGTAATCGCACAGGTAAAAGTTCTCTGTTAAAGCACAACAAAAGCGGATCTATTTCAAAATTTCCGCCGACGATTCCAGTGAAGCTGACGTCACAGCACCTTCCTACAAATCTTCTACAAGGACAATGTTAAACTCAACGCATTTTGCCGGTAGAGCGCCCCGGCTTTCTCAAGAGTGAATACACTTACTTGGAGAGTGTCCGAATATATAGCAATAAGAGGATAGGTATTGGCTGATCAATTTGATTTACATATACTCGTTCAATGACCACATTAAAAGAGCCAAATCATAACAATTCATGCAATATCAAAAGGAATCAAACACAATAATACACAATAAATTACATAGATAGCAATATATATACATTAATACATTTGATGTGATAAGAAAACATTAAATGATTTCAATGAAAAACATTGAATGATTAAAAAATTAAAAATACAACATTAATTCATAAAAAATACTATTAAACGTTAAAACATCATATAAAGATAAATATTTAAGACTCATGATACACAATTCATATTATATAATTCATAATATATTTTATACCACTTAAGGCCTAGAAAACATTGTAATATATATCTGAATAATTGTACCAGAGGAAACAAAGATTGATATTTATATTTTCCAATTTTATATAAATGCCTGAACATACAGATCTACATTGAGTCCTAAGGAGTTGGAGTAACCTATTGCTTGTCCCTGGAGGAATCCAATCTATGATCTGGATGTTCAGACCTCTAGGATCACTCCCATGTATATTAGTAAAGTGGACTGGTACACTGTGTTTGTCAAAATCTGTTTTGATGTTATATAAATGTTCGCTAAATCTTTTGCTTGTCTTTTTCTTAGTGCACCCAATATAAATTATATTACACTTACAGGACAATAAGTAGACTATATATATAGTTTGCCAATTGCATCTGTGCCTCATATTATATTGAGAGGAACCATTAAAATTAAAAAAACGTGTCACCTCTTTTAACAAAAGGACACATAGTACATTTTGGTTTATTACATTTAAAAGTCCCTCGAGGGGCAGATACCCAAGTACAAAGACATCCATTATTTATTGTTTTATGAGGCTCACTAGACTGTAACTTGCTTGGTGCCAGAATATTTTTTAGATTGGTATTTTTCTTAAGGTGATAATTGGTTTATCAGGAATAATTTTACCTAGAATAGGATCAGTTTTTAAAATTCCCCAGTGTTTACTTAAAACTTTTTTTTATATAATAGGGGCTCCTTCATTATATCTGGTGATAAAACGTGGTTGTTCAAAAACTTCCTTTTTATCCTTCTCATGATTAACTCTCTGTTTTTTTCTTAATAAATTATTCCTGTCACAATCTAAAGCTCTCTGTTTTGCTTTAACCAAATGTTCATTGTTATATCCCTTTTTAATACATTTTTCATCTAGAAATAAGGCCTCTTTATTGAAATCAGAAATATGGGTACAATTCTGCCTAACTCGTATATATTGACTTATAGGAATATTATTTTTTTCAACTAGGTAAGTGGGCAACAGTTTTTCTAAAATTTTGAACTTTAACCTTATTTTTGAGAGAATCCACTAGTAACCGGATATCTAAAAATTCTATAGAGTTATTGGAACTATTTCCACTAAATTTTAGGTTAAAATTGTTGTTATTCATGAACTCAGTAAATTCTTGGAGTTTCGCTTCAGAACCCCTCCAAAGAATAATGACATCATCAATTTACCTGTGATACCTCGGGATGTTATCCGTGAAAGTGTTATTATTCCATATATAATTTGCCTCAAAAGTGTCCATAAAAAGATTTGCGTAAGAAGGGGCAAAAGTTGTCCCCATCGCTGTCCCCTTCAATTGCAAATAAAAATTATTTTGAAATTCAAAGTAGTTATGGGACAAGATAAACATCCAAGATGAATTTAAGGTGATTGTCAGGAATATCAAAACCTGCAAAGGCTGTTTCAATAACTTCTACACCCTTAGTATGAGGTTTAACTGTATATAGAGATAATACGTCAAATGTGACCCACCTGAAATTGAGCTCCCAATCCAAGCCTTCAAAAGTTTTAATAGTCTCAGCTGTATCTTTCAAATAAGCTTTTGATTTAACTACTAGAGGCTGCAAATAATGGTCTACATATTTTGACAAATTGTGACATAATGAACCAATTCCCGAAATTATGGGCCACCCTGGAGGATTTACAAGATCATTATGGATCTTGGGGAGGTAGTTAAACGTTGGCACTTTAGGATCATTTTGTTTGAGGAAATTCAGTTACATTTTCTCACCCAAGAACAGGGCATAAGTATAAAATTAATGGTTACTATACGTGTGAGACATCTTATGTAATCTATCTGATTAAATGCCCATGTTCTCTTATCTATATTGGAGAATCGATCAGAAAAGGTAGGTAAAGAATTAATCAGCATAAGTCTAACTTGAGATGTGGTAATAAAGAAGCTCCTGTTTCTAATCATTATATCCAGGCAGGCCATAACATAAGTCAAATCAGATGGCAGATCATTGACCATGTAGGTACATTAAAAGGAGGGGGTGACAGGGAGAGGATCCTTAAACAAAAAGAAACTTATTGGATCCACAAGTTAGATTGTATGTACCCTAAAGGGTTAAATAGAGAAATAGATTTCTCTGTTTTCCTCTAAATGTAAATATTAAAAATTTTAAAAAAATCCTTGTCAAAACATTTTTTTCTACAATTAAATAGTCAGCTTTTGTTAAACACATAGGTAATTTTTTTTCAGAAAGAATGGTAAAAGGTGTTAGTAATATATTTTAGTGGTGTAACTACAGATATATAAGATTGCAGTAAGACTTGTTCCTACATATTTTCTTGTTTTTAATGACACTTGTGCATTCAGTGAAAACTCCTCTAGCAATTATATCTTGGTAACTTGAGAGTTAAATGGTATATGATGTAGTAAAATATGACTAACACTAGAGGGAGTTATTGCTCTGTGTGAAACATTTTGTCAAATCTGTTAGTAATTAATGTTTTAATTGATTAGCCTATATACTGTGGATAGAGGCTTAAATGTTTTGTATGCATGATTAAGGCCATGAAGGCCGAAACGTCACATGTAATGTGAAAATAAAGGTTTTTTCTTTTACCTAAATTGGTGCTGTGGATACTATTTCTCTACATTGCTGTGAGGGTGGCAGTAACCCTTTCTTCACGGGCATCAAACAGACAAAATACTCGTTGAAAGGTACTAACAGGTGCTGTACTCATTCACTATTTTAATGAGAGTGATGGAACAGGTGTGCAAAGCTTTATCCCAATCAGTACTAAATTTCACTTCGTCAAGTTTAAAAAGTGGTTGTTTATAAAATCTGAGACCCCTGGGAATTTTATCGTGAAGTATGTACTTATCAAGGAGTAACACATCTTACCATTCTCTGATATCTCTATCCAAAAGATCTTCCAATCTCCTAAACAAATCTAAGGGCAATTTGTTTTCTATGTCAGCATGGTAGGAGACCCATGAGGACCCCACTGCTGACAGAGAAAGAAATTATGTTTTGGGGATGCACTGGATGTCTTGACTGTGTGCATGGCATTATGAAATCTGAAGACTACCAAAGAATTATGTGGTGCAATGTAGGACCCAGTGTCAGAAAGTTGGGTCTCCGTCAGAGGTCATGGGTCTTACAGCAGGACAATGACCCAAAGCACCCATCAAAAAGCGCCCAGAAATGGTTTAAGACAAAGCACTGGAGAGTACTGAACTGGCCAGCAATGAGACCAGATCTAAATCCCATAGAGCACCTGTGGAGAGATCTCAAAACAGCAGTTGGGAAAAGGAACTCTTCCAATCTGAGAGACCTGGAGCAGTTGGTGAAAGAAGAGTGATAAAAAATTCTAGTAGAGAGGTGTAAGATACTCATTGATAGTTACAGGAAGCGATTGATTTCAGTTATTTTTCTCCAAGGGATGTGCTACCAAATATTAAATTGAAGATGCCAATAATTTTGCCCAGTCCATTTTTTGGAGTTTTGTGCAGAATGTGTCAGATTTGGCTTTTTTTTTCTTCACTTTTTTGTGTCATACCAATACAAACACAAGAAATAACCATGAGAATGCTTAAACATTTGTAATTGCAACATTTTTCTTGGGGAAGTGGTGCATTATCTGACAGAAATGCAGGGGTGCCAATATTTTTGCCTATGACTTTATATATGCAATAGTTGTGTTTCTATGCTATAATCTTCAATAATGTGCAATCTCTAAGAGAAAATACATCACAATCACTATTCCCTTTAAGGTGTGGATGTGTAGATCAAGATCAGGAGCCAGGTAAGTAGGCAACAGTTTTTTTAACTCTGCCACTGTGTTCTAACTTTCACTCTCCCTCTGTTTTTCTCCTTTCTCTCTCTCTGATCTCCCCTCTATAACCCCCTTCCTTCTCTCTCTTCCCTCGTCTCTCTTTCCTTCTGTTTTCTCCCCCTTCTCTCTCCCTCTGTTTTCTTCCTCTATCTCTCTCTCTCTGTTTTCTCTCCCCTCTCTCCCTGTTTTCTCCATGGTTTCCGACTGTCTTCTCCCCCCTCTCCCTCTTTGTTCCTCCTTTCTCTCCCTCTGTTTTCTCCCCCTACTCTTTCTCACTCAATTTCTACTCCTTGTCTCTCCTTTCCTCTCAATTCTCTCTTGTTCTCCCTCTGATCTCTCCTTTCTCTCTTTCGCCCTCTTTTCCCCCCCTCTCCCTCCTACCCCACCTTTACTTCTGTCCTCCCTTGTCTCCCTCTTTTGTGTCACCCTATATCTCTCACCCTTTGTTCTATGCCCTTATCTCTCTCTCTGTTCTCCTTCTCTTCTATTGTCTTTTCTCTCTTTTTCTCCCCACTCTATCTGTTCTTTCACTCTATCTCTGTTCTCTCCCCTCCCTCTGTTCTCTTCCTATGTTTTCCTCTATCCTCTTCGTGTGTGTGTGTGTTATTAACTTTATCACAAAATTTTTAAGTTTTGCTACAGTCAAGAAAAACCTACACACACATTTAAGCCACTTGCGCACAGTGCTCAAAAAATTACAGGGAACATTGCTCACAATAGTAAAATACCTTCAAGTACCACAAGTGCTAAAAGCAAGACTCTAACAAGAGGTTCCATACAATGAAAATTTATTGAAGGGAACGGCTCCAGTAAGAATTTTGAATTTAAGTGAGATATCACTGGAACATTTTTTAAATAAAAATATTAAAAAGTCAATATATAATTCAACTAAAAAATGCTTGTAAAAAGTAAGTCTCCAAAAGGGATTAATCACTAACCATTTACTAACAGGTTATACATTTATTCCCTAGTTTCCCTTAGATTAAATTCAAAACATCTATGAAACCTCAGTTTACAATACAACGCCTCCTTTTGTGGAAGGGGGAAGGAAACAAAAATAATAAACATAGTTATATATAAAAATAATAACTATTTTAAAAATGTTAAAAATTACATAATAACATTTAAAAATGTATTCCCCTTCCTAAAAGTTAACATACCAGTAGTAAAAACCTTGAAATAAAAGTCACCAGTCACAGTGGATTCACTTTTTAATCAATCAATGAGTTTACACATACGTAATACCACTACTAATAATAGTCTTATAATGTTAATCAATGTAGGCTGACCAAACCCCAAATGTTATTATGTAAATCCATCTCTTGAATAGTTTACATGTTTTCAAAGCAATCTTAAACAGGTAGTCTTCAGGGAAAACTCCAAGTATCGAAGCAAATGCATTTCAGTTATTGATTGATGCTAAGAAATTCATTAGATCACTCACTGTTAAAAGGTTTTTCCCTCTGTAAAGATAATTTATCCACAAGTTATCTCACTAATAACACCAAGACAGATTCAAAAAAGATTTTTAAGTATCCCTCTACTTTTTATCCCAGTCATGCCACAGTTCCCAATGTTAAAGTTTTTAATAAGATGATATTGAGGGGTTTTGAAAATCTCACCAGAAGGATCAAACCAAGAGGTTGTAATATGGCTAAACATGAACATACTATACAAAGGGTAGACATAGTAATCAAGGAGGCCGATAACAGAGGTGGAAATTATGTCTAGGCGTAGGCAATATTACTTACAAGAATCAGATAGGATTCTCTCAGCTGAAACAACTTATGTTATACTGTCTAAGAATCCCAAAATGGAATTCTTAAAGAAATTATAATCATTATAAACAGAAGCTCTAGATATACAGTAGATGTTATTTCCAAAAAACTGTTCTATTTTTTCGTCAGGTAAAGATTTAATTACTCCTATTTTTCTACTCAATTCCCAAAATGCATAAATATCTGGTTAAACCCCCTGGTTATCCTTTTATAAATAGTGTATTTTTTTTAAAAAAAACAGTTATTCCAGTGATATACTACTTGAATTTAAATTTCTTATTAAAAGTCATTATCCTCAATAAATGTTTATTTTATGGAACCTCTTATCAGGATCTTTCTTTTAGCAATTGTGGCTCTTGAAGGTATGCCACTTTTGTAAGTTCTTTTCTCTTTAAGATTGTGCAAAATTAAAGATTCCAGCATAGAAGCCTTTAGAAGGTGAAGCTCTGCCATTGCACCTATATAATATATATAAATATCTCTTTAAAAATAAAAAATAATATAGGAATTTGAAGTACTTATTTTCAAAACACATAAAAACATATTAAAATTGATTAAAAAAGATATTGCATATTCCAAGGTATTTTACTGTGAAGGCTGTAAAGATTATGTGTGTTTATATATATATATATAAACAAAAGAGGCTGTGAATCAAGCGCAGGATAGAACCTAAAACCTCACAAAACCTACCATTCACTCATATGCAGCCCTGATCTATCAATCAAAGCTGTAGTTTCCCCAAATACTCCAGCTTTGATAATGTGAAAAAATGAAAAGAAAAGAGGATTGATAGACAATAAAGGGTGCACTGAACTGGTAATAAAAAAAAAATCAAAGGTTTTCTAGTTACATATAAAAAAGGATTATACACCTAATATTGTTGGATCACAAACTGGTTGGTAAGAGTATTACATGTGATACATATTGGTATAGACCCTATGGTACAGAGGTATCAAAACAGCAGACCAACGAGAAATGTACAGAAAGTTAAAAAGTGTAAAAATATTTTAAAATAGTTGTAAACAATCTAAAATATTGCAATGCCAAAAACAATAACAGAAAATTCTATAGTGAGTATAACAGTTCGTAAAAGTTCATATAATATGTAATGGGTATAGCAGTTCATAAAAATTATTAAAAGTTCATAAAATAACACCAAATTGGAGCCCAATGAGTGATGGGTAGTACTATATATAGAAGATAGAAATCCACAGTGCCTGGAGAAGGAAATCCCCGCAGAGTATCTACTTGCACTCCTTACCCCCAATCAATATGAGTGTTGCGCAGTGTTAGCAGAGTCTTGGTCCGACTTCCATGGATGTAGATAGTAGATAGTAGCTATGGAACCGTGCTGTTGTCTTTACTCAAAAAACCATATTCATGTAAAATCAGAGAAGAAATAATAGTGCTACCCTGTTTATAGTATATACACAGTTAAATTTATTACGAATATACTACTCACATTAAAAAATCTCAATAACATATAAGGTAATTGGAGAGCATAAGTGAGAGCGGTCCGCAGACCAACAGCTCAACAGTCAGAACAACGGCACAAAATAGACAATCCACAGTAAAGGTCCTAGAGTAAGGTTTAGGTGAACAGCAGACTAGTTTATATTGACGCGCTTCGAAGGTACAAACGTGACAACCTTCTTCATCAGAGGATCTTACCGTCTGCTAGAAACAGACTCCTTATCAACCAGAGTGGCGACACACCCCCTTTGAGATAGGAGAATTTGATTGGTAGTTTATCGGTCACTTGACCTCTTCCTGAGTGACTGGTTATATCACGTGGTAGTTTATTCACTTCATTGGTTAGAGTATTTACTAGAAATGTGCAGGAATATTTACTAGAAATCCGCAGGGAAACCCTACATTTACTTGAGTGCTATAGACTGACAGAATTTTTGTTTGCAAAGTTGATGTCTGATGCTCGGGTTTAGATGCGGATAATATATCCTAGCTATACTGTTTGACAGTTGTAAATAGATAGCTATACATTCATATCTGTTTAACAGTCAAAGCTGCAAGCAAGACATTAAATATAAAGTAGAGTATATATATATATATATATATACAGGGAGTACAGAATTATTAGGCAAGTTGTATTTTTGAGGATTAATTTTATTATTGAACAACAACCATGTTCTCAATGAACCCAAAAAACTCATTAATATCAAAGCTGAATAGTTTTGGAAGTAGTTTTTAGTTTGTTTTTAGTTATAGCTATTTTAGGGGGATATCTGTGTGTGCAGGTGACTATTACTGTGCATAATTATTAGGCAACTTAACAAAAAACAAATATATACCCATTTCAATTATTTATTTTTACCAGTGAAACCAATATAACATCTCAACATTCACAAATATACATTTCTGACATTCAAAAACAAAACAAAAACAAATCAGTGACCAATATAGCCACCTTTCTTTGCAAGGACACTCAAAAGCCTGCCATCCATGGATTCTGTCAGTGTTTTGATCTGTTCACCATCAACATTGCGTGCAGCAGCAACCACAGCCTCCCAGGCACTGTTCAGAGAGGTGTACTGTTTTCCCTCCTTGTAAATCTCACATTTGATGATGGACCACAGGTTCTCAATGGGGTTCAGATCAGGTGAACAAGGAGGCCATGTCATTAGATTTTCTTCTTTTATACCCTTTCTTGCCAGCCACGCTGTGGAGTACTTGGACGCGTGTGATGGAGCATTGTCCTGCATGAAAATCATGTTTTTCTTGAAGGATGCAGACTTCTTCCTGTACCACTGCTTGAAGAAGGTGTCTTCCAGAAACAGGCAGTAGGACTGGGAGTTGAGCTTGACTCCATCCTCAACCCGAAAAGGCCCCACAAGCTCATCTTTGATGATACCAGCCCAAACCAGTACTCCACCTCCACCTTGCTGGTGTCTGAGTCGGACTGGAGCTCTCTGCCCTTTACCAATCCAGCCACGGGCCCATCCATCTGGCCCATCAAGACTCACTCTCATTTCATCAGTCCATAAAACCTTAGAAAAATCAGTCTTGAGATATTTCTTGGCCCAGTCTTGACGTTTCAGCTTGTGTGTCTTGTTCAGTGGTGGTCGTCTTTCAGCCTTTCTTACCTTGGCCATGTCTCTGAGTATTGCACACCTTGTGCTTTTGGGCACTCCAGTGATGTTGCAGCTCTGAAATATGGCCAAACTGGTGGCAAGTGGCATCTTGGCAGCTGCACGCTTGACTTTTCTCAGTTCATGGGCAGTTATTTTGCGCCTTGGTTTTTCCACACGCTTCTTGAGACCCTGTTGACTATTTTGAATGAAACGCTTGATTGTTCGATGATCACGCTTCAGAAGCTTTGCAATTTTAAGAGTGCTGCATCCCTCTGCAAGATATCTCACTATTTTTGACTTTTCTGAGCCTGTCAAGTCCTTCTTTTGACCCATTTTGCCAAAGGAAAGGAAGTTGCCTAATAATTATGCACACCTGATATAGGGTGTTGATGTCATTAAACCACACCCCTTCTCATTACAGAGATGCACATCACCTAATATGCTTAATTGGTAGTAGGCTTTCGAGCCTATACAGCTTGGAGTAAGACAACATGCATAAAGAGGATGATGTGATCAAAATACTCATTTGCCTAATAATTCTGCACTCCCTGTATATATATATATATATATATATATATATATATATAAGATAAATCCTCAATATCTCATTTTTAATATAAATACTCAGATTTTAAAAAACCCATCAGATCCTTAATAGTAGAGCCATAGTGTTATGGATTATATATAGATAATAAAGATACCTTAAAAACAAAAAAATGAAAAATTGAAAAAAATTAGCAGAAACTAAAAATAGAAGATTTAATTAAATATAAATACATAGATGCGATTGGTAGTAATTTTCAGCATTCCCTAACTATAGTGGAATCAAATGGGGTGCCTAGGGTGAACTAGTGACTACTTGTAAAATCATAAAATGATGATTAATATTGGAACTAAAAGATCAAGTGGATAAAAATATATATAATGATAGAGCTTATCCCTATTGGTAAAATCATTACATAAAAATTAGTAGTTATAGTAGGGATTCAAGTTAATATAAGATCTGGAATTATATGGTACTCATTGTTGAAATATTGCACCATTGTTAATGTATTCTTTATATAGAAACATTAATGGTGAGAGAATCTCGTCATAAAAAAGGAGTCACAACCCCAGTACAAAGTAATTGAATAAAAAGTCTGATGGTATATTACTCCTTGAATTATAGTATGTAATAGGTACATAAATATAAGTATAAAGAACAAACAAAAATGGGGATGAAAAATCAAGGGATATGTGTGTAAATTAAGAATATAGTAACATTTTATATACATAATTATTGAGGAGGCCACTTGTATTGAGAATATAAAGACATTGATTTTAATAAATTAAATATAGTATATTATATTATATAAGATATAAGATGGAAAGCTAGATAGTACTCCTCAGTTATATCACCCTAATTAGACCAAAAATTCTGCCAGATCTATATGTTTGTTTAAATCTTGTGGTGCCAATGTCCCCAAGGTTTAGATCCAGTATGTCTCTCTTTTACGAAGGCTTAACTCCCTATTGCCTCCTCGCTTATTGTTTTGAATACACTATTGATAGTACATCTAAGACAGTTCAGCTTTTGTTCATGTTTTTCTTTATAGTGAGCTGAAAGGTTGTGTGTTTTTCTCCTGCTTCTATGTTGTAAATGTGCTCCAATAGTCTCTTTTTGTACATATTGGAGATCACACCCACATTGCAGGAGATACACAACATATATATATATATATATATATATATATATATATATATATATGTGTGTGTGTGTGTGTGTGTGTGTGTTTTTGTGTGCGTATACATATTTAAAAATATAAACACATGTATACATAGAATTATTTAGACATGCACATATTTAGCTCTTGTCATATACCATATTGATTTTTAACCCTAATGAAACATTTTTTGAATAGAAATGTATTTTTATTTTATTACAAATCTGTATATATGAGTGTAATACTTTATTTTATCATTTTTTACATGTGTTTTGTGAAACATTTTTAACCCTTACACTTTACTTCAGGTCTCAGGTTGCGCTCATTTCTAGAGCTATTTGGGCTTTCAATCAAGTGTAACCCATAACTTTCTACTTGTAATATCAGTGCTATTTTATTATTTGAAAGAAATAAAGAAACATGATTGTCATGTTAGGTGCCAATTTAAGTGTAGTCCAGCAATACTGCCTATAGCCTTCTGGACTAGCATTAATGCACAGTTTGTAATCTGGGCTACAATGCCATTCAGAATATAGCAGTAGTAAATGGTGTGTTTATCTGAAACATTGGTATTGTATATTTAATTTGCAAATGATGGTAGGAAAACACACAGGAAAGTTAAAAATATGGGCTAGATTACAAGGGGAGCACACTCGTAGGGTAAGTTATCCTTTGCAAGATCTTACTCAATAAATAACCTACAATCTGGTATTATAAGTATATGGTTAAATACTTTAACAAAAACATCTTATACTTTCAGATGTCAGTGCACACTAGATTACAGCTGAATCTATAAAACATAACTTTGAATTTATAATATAAGAGTAAAAATAGACGCTCTCATGATTGAGCTTTTACTCACAATAGCCCTGATATTTTTGCACTTGACTTTTAATATAGACATGTACTGTATGTTTTAAGCTAGACATTTTCTGAAAATTACTTGTATGCGTTAGCACTATAATTGTCATAATTGTGATAATCAATGTTTAACTACCATTATATAAGAGATATCTATAGGATAGTTCGGACTTTCTTAATACGACATCTATATGTTTTTACTGGAAATTAATATGAAGCCCCTGAGTATATCTCACTCATTCCAGGCCTCTAAAAAAATCATGTGAAACAAAGTATTCATGCTTGCATGATTATTGCCTTGATTTTCCTCTATATAAAACACCAGAACAGAATGTTCAATTTATTGTCTGGCTAAATACCCATACAATTATATGAAACCGGAATTTCACAAGCTTATAAGGCCCTGATATTCAAAACCTCTCCTCTCAGGTGGGATATTATTCTAAAATGATCTCCAGCACTGAGAGGACCCTAGTGAAATATTCAAGAGGCGGATTTTGCTTTGCTAATCCAAGGGGTGTTCCCTGCATTTCTGTATGTCAAGGAGAGACAAGCCCAGTGCAATATAGCAGTGCATAACATGACATGACAGTACTGCTGCATTTACACTTTGTGCTTTCTATTTTATATATATTTAAACTTCAGATAAATTTTATTACATTGAAACTTTTCACTTTCTATTTTGCATTTTATTTTGTATACAGCAGTGTATTTAGAATTGTGATTTTTTTTTTTTTTAATCCTGATTATGCCTTTATGTATATATCACAAGTATATGCACTCTCACTGTCAGGTAGTCAATGACCAGGGTGCTTAGTCAGGATTAAATTTCAATAGTAAAACATATAGACTGCACTTACTGGATTTGTGAAAAAAAATAGATTTATTTTGTTATATCATAGTGACGTTTCAGGATCCACAGACCTCTCCCTCAGATTTTTTTTTCACAAATCCAGTGAGTGCATATGTTTTACTATATATATATATATACGCAGACTTCATAGGAAAAAAACTCACTGATTTTTTCTAAGAAAAGGGGAGGAGCCTGGAAATCCCAGAGAGATGAGAGATGCCTTTCATAAAAAATAACAAAGCTCTCTGGGATACAAAATTTCACATGGGAGAGAGACGGTAACTGGAGAACCCCCGGGGCTGATATAAAGGCTCTGTTTGCATTCATTTTAAATTATACTGAAATATTTTCACTACAATTTAACTTAGTTTTGTCTATATTTTAGTACATGTACATTTCTGTTAGTTAAAATAAGTGTATTGTGAATTTTTAGAAAACTTCCCCTGCATACAGCTGGCGAGACAAATCAGTGAGACCAGCTTGTTTAAAATGCTTAGAAAATGTCACAAGACTTGTGAGAGAGCTTCAGACATACCCTGGGAACTCCCCTGTTCAGCCCAGGGAACTGCCCTGTCCCTCCCACTTTCTGAAACTGTCAGTTTACAATGGAAAAAATACAAAATAATGTTTGCAATGTCATTTTATACAAAGTATGATCCTAAGTTATTAAAGTAACAGAAACTTTTAAAGCATTATCAGAATGTGTAAAATCACTGCTAGATAAAAATTTAAATGTATTAAATTACAAATTAGAAAGTGCAGAGCTTAAATGCAATACCACTGAAAGGACCCAAACTGAAATGTATAGTAATATAAAATACAATGCACAAAGTGTAAGTCTAACAAAACTCTCATATCATGCAGTGCTGTATTCCACTGGGCTTGTCACTGCTTCACCTATATTAATGAAAGAGATCTCACCGTGCTGGAGAGTTCCGCCCTTTTCCTTTTGAAAATTCAGAGAGTTCAGCCTTTATGAAGTCTGAACAAAAATTTCTCTCCAAGCTGGAGAATTTTTGAATATCAGGGCCTTAGAAATATGTTCTCAGGATATGTCACAAACCTTCATAGAATACACAGTCAAAGCAAACATAAGAGATGACAGCTAAATAATTTAATAATGTTGATGACTACTGACTGCTTAATGCGTGTTAATGCAATTTTTTCTATTAAACATTATTTATTGCATGCAAGTAACAATATTGTTTTTATTGGGAGAACAATCATTTTTAAACACCCAAATACTTAACTGCAATCATAAACAAACATTATGAAAAACAAATTTTCGTTTTTGTTAATCCAGGAGAATATTATGTTATTATATTTTGTTATTTGTAAAATAATCATTAGTATGGGAACAGTAAATTATTCCTGTGTTTTTTTTCTATGAAGCAAATGTTTATGGGCTTTAGACTATCCTATTTTGCCATTTATTTTAATTACAACATATAGAGAGATAATGATATTCAAGTGCTTTAAATAATATTAAGGCAAAGTAGCATGGTAATAAGAGTACATGATGAAATTTGCAGATGTGATTTTATCTAGTTTCACTGGACATGATAGAAATGGAAAAAGGTTAGCAGTTATAAACTGTATGACTGGTTATACATTCTACTACTGACCTTTCTGAGTAATCTCTATATATGCATAAAAAGGAGAGAGTAAATCACACATATCAGTGCGGTCTAAAAGTCTAGGAAAAACAGCACCTATGAGACAATATTATTATGTTAAGGAAGGACAAGATACAGACAATTTATGCAAAAATAATCAAATACATTTATTTATATAGACATATAACCAGCAAGAACACATACAAAACAGGGGTCCCCATATGTAAATGTGTACAAGGATATGGCCAAATAGGTAACTAAAGTGGTGCTTTGTGCATTACGCTTTTTCAGCACTAATTGGAGAATTTTACTAGCATTGACTGCTTTGCTGAGCCTGTTAACATCCATGCATATATGCTCTTTTGCTTTGCTTTTCACTTCAAAGCCATCTTTGGACATCCTCTTATTGCTAATTTTAGCATTAGTGGTGCACCACTTTAGTTACCTATTGGCCATATCCTTGTACACATTTTTATATATGCGAGTCTGTGTTTTTTCCCCCCACATTTTTACAGTTAATTCTATCGGGGAATACATGAATGTGCATGCAATATATATATAAATTCCGATTTTTGCCCTAGAGGAAAAATCTAAATTCTAGCAGAGCAGGGTCGGCTCCAGAACAAATGAAATGGGGGGGCATTTTTTTTCACGAGGGGGCACACATTTTCAAAGCATGTATGAGAGTCAAAATAAGAGCGGACCTACATATTCTGCAGGAAAGTGTAGCTTCTGGCTGGCTTATCCCCCACTATTAACATTTAGAGAATATGTGCTAAATCACTAGGTAAAAGAATGAAGTCTAAAGCCTATGCAGTGCGCTAAAACAGAGTCATTAAACTTGAGACCCTGTGCAATAGCTCCTTAAAAACAATTCACCCCTTAAAGCAGGCATGTCCAAAGTCCGGCCCGCGGGCCAATTGCGGCACGCATTCCAGACTGATAAGGCCCGACAGATAAGTTACCCAAATATAGATCTTACGGCCCCCCTAGTGAGTCCCCGAGTGCCACTCAGGACTCCTGGGATCTCTCGCTATGGGACTTGACGTCATCAGCCGGCACAGGGAGAAGGAAAGCACAAATCTCACAAGATCTCGGACGTCGCAAGATTTGGGCTTTCCTTCTCCCTGCACCTCCACACACAGTCACAAGGGCGACCATTAAGGGCTACTGAAGAAGAAAAAAAAACTTTCATTTTTCAGCGTTGCAGGAAATAATTTTTCCACAGGATAATATCAGTGCACAAACGAGCAGGTATGCAGCAGACATCGCATCTCTGGCTGGGGAGTTTAAACGGCGCTTTCAAGATTTTGCAGCTATTGAAAAGGAGATCAGCCTTTTCTCCTCTCCATTCTCTGTTGACCCCGACGATGCTCCAGATCAGCTGCAGCTCGAGCTCATTGAGCTGCATTGTGACAGCAAGTTACGCAGTCGTCACCAACAGCTCTCTCTTGTGAACTTTTATCGCCAACTGGATAAGAGCCGGTTTCAAGAGATTCACATTAGTGCAGGCAAGTTTTTTTTTTCAATTGAGATGAATACTTTGTAAAATCTCAGTTAATGTCAGTTGGTCTAAATCAGTTATAAATATATTTGAACACATGTATACTTGGTGTTATGTTCCTGTTCACATTTTCTGAACTTAAAAGTTGACAGACAACCTTTATTACTTTGTGTAATGTACTTTACAATGTTCCTGACATAATTCAGTTTCCTGTTTTTTTTATATTAAAGGCAGAGTGATTTAACACCTGTTTAGATTTGTCATCCAAGTCACAAAATGAAAAGTATGCCGTTTTCAATAAACTTTGCATAAAATAGTTAATTTGCATTTAATTTAAATGGTTTAAAAGAATATCAGGCAAAATGGTCGGCCCTCGCACATGTTCACTTCATCAAATCTGGCACTCTTCGAAAAAAGTTTGGACACCCCTGCCTTAAAGGGACAGTATACACTCATTTTTATATAACTGCATGTAATAGACACTACTATAAAGAATAAGATGCACAGATACCAATATAAAAATCCAGTATAAAACTGTTTAAAAACTTACTTAGAAGCTCTCAGTTTAGCTTTGTTGAAAAGGTAGCTGGAAAGCCCACTGCAAGTGGGAAATAAGACACTCCCCCTTCTTTTGCATATGAAAAGACCTTTTACACAAACAGGAGCAAGCTGGAGAAGGTAGCTGACGGTATTCACATAAAACTTTGGGGCTTGGTTAGGAGTCTGAAAATCAGAGCAATGTTATTTAAAAATAAGCAAAACTAAACATTTTTTTTTAAAAAAAAACCTTCATGGACTATATAAATAGATCATCTACAAAACATTTATGCAAAGAAAAAATGAGTGTATAATGTCCCTTTAACCACCATGATCCAAAAACCTTAAACTCATTCTCAAATCTCAATCATGTCCCCTAAACAGCCATGCACCCCAAACCCCCCAATGCAATTAACTCCTTTGTTTGCAATAGCAGTGAGGATACTAGGTTTGCAGGTACTGGTAAATTTTGTAGATTAGATTTAGCTATACCTGTTTCACAATAACTAATGGATAACAGGCTACTTAATACAACCTATGTACTGTGAACCTATAAGAATATGATTGTATCATATAAATATAAGTCTATAAATGGCTACCGGCTTCTATCGACGCCTCAAAAATGCACTGTGATCTTAGTCCGGGTCTAAGATCACAGTGCACTTTTGAGGCGTCAGTAGAAGCCGGTAGCCATTTAAAGACTTATATTTATATGATACAATCATATTCTTATCATTGTCTATTGTTTAAAAAAATTAGCAACTCACGATATTTAGGTAACATTAATAGGGTTAAAGACAAGTCCAAAAAGTCTCTAACTTCCAATTCCAAATAAAAGGTTAAGTCACAGAGCTTTTTGCAGATGCGTGATTCAACCTCACAGTTCGGCAGCTAACTCTGCCCCCAGCATACAGCATTACATAACAATTCATTAATTTAATTATTATTTTTAAAGTAGATATATATATATATATATATATATATATATATATATGTACACTGTGTGCTGAATTATTAGGCAAATGAGTATTTTGACCACTTCATCCTCTTTATGCATGTTGTCTTACTCCAAGCTGTATATGCTCGAAAGCCTGCTACCAATTAAGCATATTAGGTGATGTGCATCTCTGTAATGAGAAGGGGTGTGGTCTAATGACATCAACACCCTATATCAGGTGTGCATAATTATTAGGCAACTTCCTTTCCTTTGGCAAAATGGGTCAAAAGAAGGACTTGACAGGCTCAGAAAAGTCAAAAATAGTGAGATATCTTGCAGAGGGATGCAGCACTCTTAAAATTGCAAAGCTTCTGAAGCGTGATCATCGAACAATCAAGCGTTTCATTCAAAATAGTCAACAGGGTCGCAAGAAGCGTGTGGAAAAACCAAGGCGCAAAATAACTGCCCATGAACTGAGAAAAGTCAAGCGTGCAGCTGCCAAGATGCCACTTGCCACCAGTTCGGCCATATTTCACAGCTGCAACATCACTGGAGTGCCCAAAAGCACAAGGTGTGCAATACTCAGAGACATGGCCAAGGTAAGAAAGGCTGAAAGACGACCACCACTGAACAAGACACACAAGCTGAAATGTCAAGACTGGGCCAAGAAATATCTCAAGACTGATTTTTCTAAGGTTTTATGGACTGATGAAATGAGAGTGAGTCTTGATGGGCCAGATGGATGGGCCCGTGGCTGGATTGGTAAAGGGCAGAGAGCTCCAGTCCGACTCAGACGCCAGCAAGGTGGAGGTGGAGTACTGGTTTGGGCTGGTATCATCAAAGATGAGCTTGTGGGGCCTTTTCGGGTTGAGGATGGAGTCAAGTTCAACTCCCAGTCCTACTGCCAGTTTCTGGAAGACACCTTCTTCAAGCAGTGGTACAGGAAGAAGTCTGCATCCTTCAAGAAAAACATGATTTTCATGCAGGACAATGCTCCATCACACGCGTCCAAGTACTCCACAGCGTGGCTGGCAAGAAAGGGTATAAAAGAAGAAAATCTAATGACATGGCCTCCTTGTTCACCTGATCTGAACCCCATTGAGAACCTGTGGTCCATCATCAAATGTGAGATTTACAAGGAGGGAAAACAGTATACCTCTCTGAACAGTGTCTGGGAGGCTGTGGTTGCTGCTGCACGCAATGTTGATGGTGAACAGATCAAAACACTGACAGAATCCATGGATGGCAGGCTTTTGAGTGTCCTTGCAAAGAAAGGTGGCTATAGTGGTCACTGATTTGTTTTTGTTTTGTTTTTGAATGTCAGAAATGTATATTTGTGAATGTTGAGATGTTATATTGGTTTCACTGGTAAAAATAAATATTTGAAATGGGTATATATTTGTTTTTTGTTAAGTTGCCTAATAATTATGCACAGTAATAGTCACCTGCACACACAGATATCCCCCTAAAATAGCTAAAACTAAAAAAAAAACTAAAAACTACTTCCAAAAATATTCAGCTTTGATATTAATGAGTTTTTTGGGTTCATTGAGAACATGGTTGTTGTTCAATAATAAAATTAATCCTCAAAAATACAACTTGCCTAATAATTCTGCACTCCCTGTATATATATATATATATATATATATATATATATATATATATATAAAATATCCATCTTAACATTTATAAATTATGTATTAATCTATTTTATTACAAATATTTTGTGACCAAAAATAAATTCTAATTAGTAATTCACAATAATTTGACACTATCATCTAAACTTAATAAAAAAAAAACGTATTGGATATTTAATCAATAATTTCAATGATGAATATAGTTTATTATTATTGAAAACATATTTCATTAAAAACCATGACATACTTTAATATGTTGTTTTTTATTACAGGGGATGCTGGCTACCCTTGTTATGAATGGCTTCTGACACTCTATAATAACCCGCAACTCAGGAAACATACCCGGTTCAATGAGGCACACAAGACCACAAAGGGTGTCATTGAAAGGACATATGGATTATTGAAAATGAGGTTTCGATGTCTGGACAGATCTGGCGGTGCAATGCAGAATTCTACAGAGAAAGTTGCTAGAATAATATTAGTTTGTTGTGTATTGCACAATATTGCCACAAAAAGAGGATGCCCCATTGTGGATGATATTCCCAAGCCCTTAGAAGATTTTCTAGAGGAAATTTGCAGGGAAACCCTAAATAGACGTGGCATGGTCACTAGGGACATGGTTTCTAACCAATATTTTGATAATTGATTTTTACTAAAACATATTGTTTCATGTTCTTAAAATATTGTTTATATATATGCCAATTATATAATTAGTTACATGTCTTTATGTTATATTTTTGTCAAATTAAAAAATATTTAAAATCTCAATATTTTCTTTTATTGTATTACATTTTGTAAACATCATAGTTAAGAGTATTGGCATTGATCACATACAACTAAAATTAAAATGAAACTGAGGTTCAAAAAAACACAAATAAACATATATAGAAACATTTTATCATAACAATTAGCATATGTTAACATAATGATAACAGGAACAATGTAGAAAATAAAATTCACATTCGTCCAAAGTATTACATTCCTGGATCTGAAACTGTCCCATAGGGAAAGTACTATCATTGCCAGCCTTTATTGGAAAGAAACTGATACTAATGCCTACCTCCATGCCGCTAGTGGTCATCACCACAAGTGGACTGAAATATCCCCTTTGGACAGTTTCAGAGGGTTAGACGAAATTGTACTGATATGGAAACATTTGACCAAGAATCTGAAACTTTGACGAAACGGTTTATCAGCAAAGGTTATGACCCACAGCTGATGAAACAAGCTTATATAAGAGCTAAAAATCAAGATAGATCAGATTTACTGGTGGAAAAAGATAAGACTGGTAACCAAAAGAAATGGAAAAATAGAAGCAGTGGTAAAAATAACTGAAACAATATGAATGAGAAAATAGTGGAGAAAACAGAAAGGGATCAACCATTCTTTATCACAAAATATAATCAAGCCTCCCGTCAAATTGAAAAAACAAAACAAAAACATTGGCCAGTCCTATTACAGGATCCAATTTTCAAGAAAGTCATTTTTAATAAAAACCTTAATCTAAAAAATATTCTAGCGCCAAGTAAACTGAGAGATAGTACCTCCCAACAGAATTGGTTGCAAAAGAGGATAAGGTTTTTTTTAGATGTGGGAGGAAAGAATGCTTAAGCTGCAAACATCATGACTCTATATACAAAAACTTAACATCTCTAAGAGATGGTAAAACCTTTGAAATTCAAGAATCCATTAATTGCAAAAGCAAGCATGTTGTTTATCATTTCTCCTGCTTATGCAATAAGGTCTACATTGGTAGAACCAAACAAATCCTAAAAACAAGGTTTAGAGAACACCTAGTCAATATCGACAATGGTATCTTAACTCATGGAGTCTCTGCTCATTTCTCCATATGTCATAAGGGAGACACCAGTGGTCTCAACATCAAAGCCATGGAGATGGTTAAGAATGGTATTAGAGGGGGCAACAGATTAGTTGCCCTACGACGTAGGGAGACATATTGAATCGGAACCCTAGGGACTGTAGAGCCTATAGGTATGAATAGGGATAAAGATTTGGCAGCATTCTTAGTAGAAGATTAGAGCCTCCCCTTCTTCTCCCTCTTTTCATGATTTAGAATTAAGGGTGCTTCAGGTTTATCTCTCCCCCAAATTAATTTTAATTTTAAGTACATTTATCTATATACAAAAACTTCACATCTCTAAGAGATGGTAAAACCTTTGAAATTCAAGACTCCATTAATTGCAAGAGCAAGTATGTGGTTTATCATCTCTCCTGCTTATGCAATAAGGTCTACATTGGTAGAACCAAACAAATCCTAAAAACAAGGTTTAGAGAACACCTAGTCAATATCGACAATGGTATCTTAACTCATGGAGTCTCTGCTCATTTCTCCATATGTCATAAGGGAGACACCAGTGGCCTCAAGATCAAAGCCATAGAGACGGTTAAGAATGGTATTAGAGGGGGCAACAGATTAGTTGCCCAATGATGTAGGGAGACATATTGGATCAGAACCCTAGGGACAGTAGAGCCTATTGGTATGAATAGGGATATAGATTTGGCAGCATTCTTGGTAGAAGATTAGAGCCTCCCCCTCTTCTCCCTCTTTTCATGATTTAGAATTAAGGGCGCTTCAGGTTTATCTCTCCCCCCAAATTAATTTTAATTTTAAGTACATTTATTTAAATACATTTTTTTTAAATATGTGCATTGTGGGCATATTTAAAAATATGTACACTTTCCATTTTTTGGAACATTTCATGTCTTTATTGGTTGTATACATCAGGTACATTTCTTTAATGCACAATGTTCTATTACTATTGCTATTATGAATATCTCTATCATTTTTATGATTTATAACATTTAATAATGTGTATGTGTATTTCTTGGGAATGTTTATATGTATTAATTTTCTCTATCTATGAATTACAATATACATATATTAATTATTGGTTTTATATTAATTTATATCCTATTTGAAGTAACAATATATTTAAATGAGGATCCCTTATGATTTTAATGAATTTATGGTTTGTATTATGTCCATGAATTTTAAGTTGGTAAATACATGATAATATAGGATTTTAATAAAGTTATATTGTTAAAACATTTTAAGTCAGAATCCTATTACTCCTTGTGACTTTTTAACAGCATTTGCACGCTCCATATGGGATAGGAGGAGGGTGCATAACAGGAATCATGTGACAAACACAGCTAATGCAAATAGATGGTAGCTGATGTAGGTGGATAGCCTCTGATGAAGTAGGGAGCCCCCTATGAAATGCGTAAGGCGTGCCCACCCTCTTTGTCACACACAGCTGTTCAGATCCACGAGCTGGCCTTTGATTTGGATCAACTGTTTTAGGGTGGTGGTTTTTCATTTCCTCTGTTCATACCGGAGATCATTTCACTGGGACACATGGGACCTCTTGGTTTAAGAGATACTTTGATTTGTCACCATTTCAATGTGGATGACCTATCTACACTGAGGGAGAGGTACCCCTGTTTTTGGACAGCAGTGACTCAATGTACTGTGAGCTCCAATTGTGTGTCAGGATATGCTTTAACATACCTCACATGTTTGAGGTTGTCTAGTGTGAGTTTTAATTTTGTGTGCTACAATAAATGTTCATAAAGTGTTTTTAACTACTACACTTAGAGGAGTCTGCACTGTTCTTGTTTCTGTCTTTTGTCTAGCAATCTTCCAGCCTCCAGTGCTGATCCCTAAGAAAGCAGCGACTCCATCAAGGATCTTCACTAGCACCATGCATAATTTTATGCATTCTATATCCTTTTCATTGAGATATTTAATAACAGGGCACTTGAAATTTTATTTGTTATTTTATATGTATATATTGTGTTTTTCACATTCGTCCAGTTGCAGAATCTTCAAACTATTCTTTATTTATTGACTAATTTTGTAACATAATAAGGAAATGAAATTCAAATGAATAACACATTTTTTAATAACTGTATTAGTAGTGTTAGGTGTGGTCACCAACCTTGGCTCTATAGATGTTTTAAAACTCAATTTCCCATGATGTCTAAACATCTTAAAGATGATTAAGCATCATGGGAAATGTAGTTTTTAAACAAATGGAGATCCAAGATTGCTGACCCCTTTATTTTTTAAAAATAGTGAATAAATACTAGTATGTAAACAATAAAGGTAATAGAAAATTGTTGTTAGTAAGGGTTAGTTGTATTTAAAATAATGTTTATTTTAAAGTTATTAAAAAAAAAAGTAAAGTAACACAAATATTGCGATAGTCTCTAAATAGTCACGCGTCAATTTGATTGACAAGTATAGTTGTGATGTCCGATACAAAGATGTCCCTTTTACTGCTGGAGAAATTGACATCCTGGTATATGCTATGGAACGCTATTTTCCTCATCATATGGGAGGAGTTACATTGGTAAAGCAGGATATACGTGATCATATTATATATGAAATGATAAGAAGGATGTACAGAGTATCAAAGATTAAAAGGACCAGACCTCAATGCCTACGCAAGTACAGCGATTTGAGGTGTAGAGCGCCCAAATATTATAATTATTATAATATAATAATATAATAAACAAAAATGGTTGGTCATGTGTGACTGATAATATTGTGATCAGTCTTAAATTTAAGAGAGAACAAAATTGTTCAAATTAAGAAAATATACTAATAATAATACTAAAAAATAAATTATTAAGAAATCAAAAATAGAAAGTGCTAAAGGGACAGTCAAGTCCAAAAAAACTTTTATGCGTCAAATAGAGCATGTAATTTTAAACAACTTTCCAATTTACTTTTATCACCAATTTTGCTTTGTTCTCTTATATTCTCAGTTGAAAGCTAAACCTAGGAGGTTCATATGCTATTTTCTTAGACCTTGAAGGCCGCCTCTAATCTAAATGCATTTTGATAGTTTTTCACCACTAGAGGGCATTAGTTCATGTGTTTCAGATAGATAACATTGAGCTCATGCACGTGAATTTACCATGGAGACAGCACTGACTGGCTAAACTGCAAGTCTGTCAAAAGAACTGAAATAAGGGGGCAGTCTGCTGAGGTAATTAGATACACGGTAATTACAGAGGTAAAAGGTGTATAATTATAACTGTGTTGGTTATGCAAAACTGGGGAACTGGTAATTAAGGGATTATCTATCTTTTTAAAACAACAAAAATTCTGGTGTTGACTGTCCCTTAAGTGTGATAGAGGTACTTTCTATAAAGTAAGGAGTACAATTGACACTTTTTAATATCAGTCGAATGATAAAAGTAGATAATATGACATAAAATATGGGCAGGATAGGCCTATATGTTAGATGATCAAAATTGTAGCAAAACAACATGGATTTTCAAAACGTTTGAACTAATAAGAAATTGGCTAAACCTGTTCTACTATATAATTCTAATAGGATTAACATTCTATTAAAAGATTTAAAATTTAAGAAATTAGATTTATTCAATTTTATACCTCTTAGGTTGCTATCACAATCGTCTGTAATCCCGACGATAATTTTGTGGCCTAAACGCTGCACCAGTCTCTGCTCGTAATCGGTCAGATCTGCGACATAGCTCTTCCACCTCTGGTAGCACGGGAAGAATTTTTTTCTTTTGACAAGTTCACTTTGGCGAATCTTTTAATGTCGTTGAACCTTTTCTTTATCTGGTCAACGTCCTTTTTTCTGGGGCTCTAAACACTGACAGCATCACTGATATGAGTCCAGATACTCTTTTTGCGGTGACTGGAAGTTTGCTTCTCACGACAACCGAATAAATAGTCATAAGAGTCGAGTACCATATCAACAAGAACCAGGTTCTGCTGGTGTGAGAAGTGTGGATTCTTGGATTTGGTTGTCTGTGAATCAGATCCAGAAGTTGCCATACTTAATTTATTAAAAATAAATATATAAGCTTGAAACGCTTCAGGTTCAGTAATTTTTCTGTCTGAAAAAATATATAAAGTGGACTTCCCGCGACAAATATGACGTTTCTGACACCTTACAGTCACGTGGGACAAACATGACTGACAAGTTGTAAGAAAATAATAGTACATTTGCTACTAGCGAGGCGTCAGATGTATGAATCATTTGCTTGCGTTCGATGCTGATTAGACACGACAATTTTTACGCTGTTTTTTAGTACATATGGCGAGCGGGCAGCGTCTCGCTGCTTGCTAGTGCTAGAGAGTCGACCAGACACGCTGTCTGCGAGCAAATTGACGTTTTAATAAATGGAGTCCAAAATGTTTATTTTAGTATTTTACTATCTAAACAGTAGAAATGTTATGTTTTCAATATGACTAAGTGTTACCAAACAATTGAGCACACAGGGACAATGTAAGATTGTGCAAAGTGTAAGTGGAAGACAGAATCATCCTTTTACTAAGTCTAAACCCATTCATATTGCATTTACAGTTTCTGGCAACCTCATTTACTATGTATAACAAAGCTCATTATACATCAAGAACATATACAAGACTTAAAGGGACATTAAACCCAATTTTAAACAGCATTGCAATTTACTTCTATTATCTAATTTGCTTCATTCTTTAGATATCCTTTGTTGAAGAAATAACAATGCACATGGGTAAGCCAATCACACGAGGCATCTATGTGCAGCCACCAATAAGCAGCAAATTTGCCTATCTAGATATGCTTTTCAACAAAGGATATCAACAGAATAGAAGCAAATTAGATAATAGAAGTAAATTAGAAAGTTATTTAAAATTGCATGCTCTTTCTAAATCGAGAAAGAAAAAACTTAGGCTTTATGTCCCTTTAAGAACACAATTTAAAGGGACATTTAACTGTAGCAATTTATCCCAATGTGGGCCAGATTACAAGTGGAACACTATTTACCGCTTTCACGCAAGCAAAAATTTGTGCGCGCTAACCAAAGCGTGGTTACTAATCTCAAAGTGTGTTTTTTTTAAATATTATATATAAAATATTAAAAAATATTAATAATAATTATTACAAAATTATTGTACTGTCCAATATATATATATATATATACAGGGAGTGCAGAATTATTAGGCAAATGAGTATTTTGACCACATCATTCTCTTTATGCATGTTGTCTTACTCCAAGCTGTATAGGCTCGAAAGCCTACTACCAATTAAGCATATTAGGTGATGTGCATCTCTGTAATGAGAAGGGGTGTGGTCTAATGACATCAACACCCTATATCAGGTGTGCATAATTATTAGGCAACTTCCTTTCCTTTGGCAAAATGGGTCAAAAGAAGAACTTGACAGGCTCAGAAAAGTCAAAAATAGTGAGATATCTTGCAGAGGGATGCAGCACTCTTAAAATTGCAAAGCTTCTGAAGCGTGATCATCGAACAATCAAGCGTTTCATTCAAAATGGTCAACAGGGTCGCAAGAAGCGTGTGGAAAAACCAAGGCGCAAAATAACTGCCCATGAACTGAGAAAAGTCAAGCGTGCAGCTGCCAAGATGCCACTTGCCACCAGTTTGGCCATATTTCAGAGCTGCAACATCACTGGAGTGCCCAAAAGCACAAGGTGTGCAATACTCAGAGACATGGCCAAGGTAAGAAAGGCTGAAAGACGACCACCACTGAACAAGACACACAAGCTGAAACGTCAAGACTGGGCCAAGAAATATCTCAAGACTGATTTTTCTAAGGTTTTATGGACTGATGAAATGAGAGTGAGTCTTGATGGGCCAGATGGATGGGCCCATGGCTGGATTGGTAAAGGGCAGTGAGCTCCAGTCCGACTCAGACGCCAGCAAGGTGGAGGTGGAGTACTGGTTTGGGCTGGTATCATCAAAGATGAGCTTGTGGGGCCTTTTTGGGTTGAGGATGGAGTCAAGCTCAACTCCCAGTCCTACTGCCAGTTTCTGGAAGACACCTTCTTCAAGCAGTGGTACAGGAAGAAGTCTGCATCCTTCAAGAAAAACATGATTTTCATGCAGGACAATGCTCCATCACACGCGTCCAAGTACTCCACAGTGTGGATGGCAAGAAAGGGTATAAAAGAAGAAAATCTAATGACATGGCCTCCTTGTTCACCTGATCTGAACCCCATTGAGAACCTGTGGTCCATCATCAAATGTGAGATTTACAAGGAGGGAAAACAGTACACCTCTCTGAACAGTGTCTGGGAGGCTGTGGTTGCTGCTGCACGCAATGTTGATGGTGAACAGATCAAAACACTGACAGAATCCATGGATGGCAGGCTTTTGAGTGTCCTTGCAAAGAAAGGTGGCTATATTGGTCACTGATTTGTTTTTGTTTTGTTTTTGAATGTCAGAAATGTATATTTGTGAATGTTGAGATGTTATATTGGTTTCACTGGTAAAAATAAATAATTGAAATGGGTATATATTTGTTTTTTGTTAAGTTGCCTAATAATTATGCACAGTAATAGTCACCTGCACACACAGATATCCCCCTAAAATAGCTATAACTAAAAACAAACTAAAAACTACTTCCAAAACTATTCAGCTTTGATATTAATTAGTTTTTTGGGTTCATTGAGAACATGGTTGTTGTTCAATAATAAAATTAATCCTCAAAAATACAACTTGCCTAATAATTCTGCACTCCCTGTATATATATATATATATATATATATATATATATATATATATATACTATGGATTATTTAGAATTTTCTATAGTATGTAGAATACATTTTAATGATTATTATTAATATTTTTAATACTTTATATTTAATATTTCAAAAACGCATGTTGAGATTAGTAATTCTTCATTAACCCAACACCATGTTAGAACTAAAGTGCAAAACACGAATCACATGATGCATATTTTACAGTCCTATGTTCTTTACATGGAAAAAAAATACATTTTATTATTACAGGGACAGAATTGTTATTGTTACAAAACATAGATAATCCCTTTATTACCCATTCCCCAGTTTTGCATAACCAACACAGTTATATCAATATATGTTTTACCTCTGTGATTACCTTGCATCAAAACCTCTGTAGACTTCCCCTTATTTCATTTTTTTTAAAGAATTACAAATTCCACAGGAGTGAGCACAATGTTATCTATATGGCACACCTGAATTAACACTGTCTAGCTGCGAAAAACTGTCAAAATGCTTTGAGATAAGTGGTGGCCTTGAAAAAAATGAGCCTACCTAGATTTATCTTCCATCAAAGGATACCAAGACAAGAGAACAAAGCAAACTTGATGACAAAAGTAAATTGGAACGTTGTTTAAAATTGCATACCCTATCTGAATTATGAAAGTTTAATTTTGACTAGACTGTCCCTTTAAATCTAAATTTCTAAATACTGTATATCAGATAATGTTAATGTAAAATAGATATCTATACCTATATATCTATAGTAATAGATATACAGGTATAGGTTGATACAGATCAATATGAAAATATGTATTTACAATAAAATTAAAGTTGTCCTATAACTAAAGAACCTTAGGATGTGAAATATGAAAAGTTAATATACAGTAAAACACATAAACACCTAAAAGCATATGTATACTCAAATATTTATATATATATATATATATATATATATATATATATATATATATATATATATATAAAATCCAAAAGAGACATGCACTCACTCCCCTTTCATCAATAAATTGCCCAGGTGACTCTTCAAATCAGGATATGCAGTGGAAGAAGTGGGAGGGCACTCACAGGTCTTTTCCAAAAATATTTATTTTTATTTATATATTTCACAACATAGCAAAGTCGACGTTTCGGCTGTTCTAGACAGCCTTTTTCAAGACATTATTACTGTTTAGAACATAATGGCTGAAAACGCCATGATTCAGGATACGCTGTCGGCATTTATCATTGCAACAGCAGTTCTTGAGATCTGCTGGTGCAATGCTGCCCCTGCAGATTCGTGGCCAATTGCCCACTAGCAGGGGGTGTCAATCATACCGATCGTATTCCATCGGGTTGATTTCTGTACGCGGCCTCAGACCACTGCTTCATAACTTCTGTTTCTTGTGGACCCTATATCTTTACTTCAAAATAGGGCTATATACTGTAGTTGAACCGAAAATAAAACTACCCCATTTTGTTTAAGAACCTTAGAAAGCCAATGAATGGCTTTACCCCAAAAGCTTCTTATTTTCAGACAATGCCAGATACAGTGCAGTAAATCAGCCAGTGGGTAATTACATCTATACATCCGAATGATTGATCTCTCTTCCAGTTCCCTAAATCATAAGTTATATATGCCCTATTACTAAACTTTATATGTGATTCATGCTAAGCTAATTGAGATGTTGCAATTCAAGCTCTAGAAATACTTTATGAGATTAATACAGGGTTCGCAGAAGGAATATCTTTCACCCATTTTTGGGAAAGCCAACAAAAGTTTGTTTCACCTTCTATTTGCAACATAAGATTGTACCATCCCGAGATTGAGCATTTATCATTTAAATAGATTAATCCCAGAATATAAGATCTCCCAGATGTTTGAAAAAAAAAATCTAAATTAGTTGTGTTCAGGAAATGCCTCACTTAAAAATATTCAAACATATTGCAAATATTAAACTTTTCCTTAAGATATTCAAATGGGTGAATGGCATTTCCTCCTTTATCTACACACTGTAGAAAATTCTCTAGCCCTTTAGTTTTCCATATACTGAACAATCCAGAGTTGCATCCTGATAAAAAAAAGGATTGCTCAGGACATCCTGATAAAAAAAAGGATTGCTCAGGATAGTGAGGAATTTAGAATAATGGAAATCTGAAACCAAGAATTTATTGAGTTTATGCCAGGCAATTACAGGATTTTTAAAAGTAATAATCTTCTTCAAAGATTAAGGCCAATATTTAGTATTGATATGGACAAATGCTTTCAATGAATATGGCCTGAAAAAATCATATTTAATATTTTTTATGCAGAAATGAAAACTATTTAGTAGTCAGTTGGGAACAATTTTCAGTAGGCTTACCAGATAGATTTTTTAAATTGAAGGAAAATGTAAGCATGTAAAACCCCTGAGCTGGGAGAGTTTATACATAGAAAGCTTAGGTTTCAATTTGCCACATAATTTATTTTTAAAAGCTATCTTTAATTCTTTTACATCCTGAAAATTTAAGAAAAGCGGTATGTTTTGCATAATGTACAGCAATTCTGGTAATACCACCATTTTAATAAATTAATTTTGCCAGTCAGCATCAATGGCAATGTTGTCCATTTCTTAAGATCTACCTGAATTGTATTAATAACACTTAGTAGATTATCCTCATAGCAGTTCCCTAATCAGCTGCTTACATTGCTTCCCAAATATTTTAAATGTTAAACTATTTTAAAAGGCAAGTTTGGGTTTAAATCTTTTTTTCATAAATCCATAATAATCATGATTTTTGTGAATTACCCCCTTAGCCAGAAAAGGAGCCAAAATTATTTAAAATCTCCATAAGCTTTGGAGCATTCTTACATGAATTACTTGAAAACCTAACAAATTGTCTGCATACATAGAGATTTGAATGGCTGTAGTGCCAACTAATATTCCTTTAATCTCCATACACAAGACATTCGTTAATGGTTCAATACTTAGGTTGAACAATAGGGGGGATAATGGACAGCCTTGTCTCATACTACTAAACATTTCCTGCATACACTGATTAAGTAGGCTTTTATTTCCTCTCTAAGGAATACTTAAGATGCCTCCCACTATATTTCTTGACTTTTAACAGAATTATCACGCTGAAATACAATGTTTCTCTACGTAGTTATTAACCAATTTTTAAACTTAATGTTTGAATATAAATACTTGAGAAATATAAATGAGGGGAGTTTTTAGAAAAAATGTATCTATTGTAATATGCAAAAAAATAGGGTCATAGTCAGAAATAAGAATTGAGGAGATATCTGCCTCTACATATCCAGTTAACCTTTCGGTAAATAAGAAATAGTCAATCCATGGTAAGGTTTTATATGTTTTAGATTCATATTTGTAACCTTTAAAGTCTGTATTTTGTAAGCGCCAAATATCTTTTAAGTTTATTTCTAAATAATCTAAATAAGCCAGTTTCACGTTTACTAGTTTTAGTAGCATTTTTCTTTTGGTACAATCGATCTATAGATCTATAAAATTCAGAAAAAGTTAGATTTCTAGGTAGAGAAGATAGCATTCCTTGCACACATTAAGACAACATTTATAAAGACTATGGCCTCGCTTCCATTGAGTCGTTAAAAATGGAGCCGTAAGCTACCGAAGCGGCCGACAGCTAAAAGTAATTTACGGCTCCATTTTAGCACCAGGTTTCCATTGAAATATTTTGCGGATAGCGTGCAGTCGCTCTTTTCGGGTAGCTGTAAGTTAAGGTTGTGTTAACGCTTCCATCTGATGTCGGATTTCTTGAAAATCAATTAGTTGCTAAGGTAACCCGACCTTACGCTATAGAATTTACGTTTAACGTCCGTGCTCCTTACCGGTGATCACCTCTCAAGAAAAATAAAGAAACATATCCATATTTTTAATAATCAAATACTATTTTCTAATATAATTATATTTACCACTTCATAAATATAAGTAATATTTATTGCTGCCCTAGGCATAGGTCTAGTTTGCATTCTGTAGATATGTTCTTGCATATATTATAATATTTAAATATATACTGATATTTCTATTAGAATATAAGTTCAACTATTTCTATACATGAGACAACAATAAATATTACTTATAACAATTTATTTCTACATTAAAACACTTGCATTATTAGCAAGTATTATAATTTCAATAGAAAATAGGTCTCAAAAAGCACAATTTTCCTCTTTTACACCTAGTTGAGCTGGGTGTAATATTTCTCAATGTATCGACAGCCTCCGACAGTGTATTAACGGTTTGCGCTTTCATTGGAAACCTGGTATAATTTATCGATTAACGGCTTCTATTACTTTCTATGGGACGCGAAGATCTTTTCGGCAGCCGAAGTCCGGCTGCCGATATTGAGGTATAACGCGCCATTGGAAACAGTCGATAAACGATATTGCTTCCGACAGCATATTTATCGGTTTGCGAGGGCACGCAAACTGAATTACGACTCAATGGAAGCGAGGCCTATGTTTTCTGACTTATAAGGTTCCTTTAGAAAAAAATTCTCCTGATTTTGGAGAATAATTTTCTGTTTAGGAATCTTAGAAAGCCAATGCATGGTTTTACCCCTAAAGCTTCTTATTTTCGGACAATGACAGATACAGTGCAGTAAATCAGTCAATGGGTAATTATATCTATAACATTATTATGATTGATCTCTCTTCCAGTTCCCTAAATCATAAGTTATATATGCCCTATTACTTAACTTTATATGTGATTCACGCCAAGCTAATTGAGGTGTTGCAATCCAAGCTCCAGAAATACTTCTTGAGATTAATAAAGGGTTCACAGAAGGAACATCTTTCATCCATTTTTGGGAAAGCCAACACAAGTTCGTTTCACCTTCTATTTGCAACATAAGATTGTACCATCCCGAAATTGAGCATTTACTATTTAAAAAGATTAATCCCAGCATATAAACTCTCCCAAATGTTTGGAAAAAAAAACTATAAATTAATTGTGTTCAGGAAATGCCTCACTTAAAAATATATAAACAGACCCTGATTGCAAATATCAAACTTTTCCTTAAGATATTCAAATGTGTGAATGGCATTTCCTCCTTTATCTACACACTGTAGAAAATTCTCTAGGCCTTTAGTTTTCCATATCCTGAACAACGCAGAATCGCATCCTGATAAAAAAATGAAGGATTGCTCAGGATAGTGAGGAATTTAGAATAATGGAAATCTGAAGCCAAAAATGCATTATGCCAGGCAATCACAGGATTTTTAAAAGTAATAATCTTCTTCAAAGATTAATGCCAATATTAAGTATTGATATGGCTTTCAATTAATATATCCTGAAAAAATCATATTCAATATTTTTTATGCAGAAATGAAAACTATCCAGTAGTCAGTTGGGAATAATTTTCATTATGATTACCAGATTGTTTTTTTGAATTGAGGGAAAAGGTAAGCCTGCAAAACCCCTGAGCTGGGAGAGTCTATACATAAAAAGAATTAACTTAGAAAAAATCCTATTGGCTGATGCAATCAGCCAATAGGATTGAAGTTCAATCCTATTGGCTGATCCAATCAGCCAAT
This sequence comes from Bombina bombina, assembly GCF_027579735.1. NCBI lineage: Eukaryota > Metazoa > Chordata > Amphibia > Anura > Bombinatoridae > Bombina > Bombina bombina. Next base: position 632,075,686 of record NC_069502.1, read on the forward strand.
AGGATTGAGCTTGCATTCTATTGGCTGTTCCAATCAGCCAATAGAATGTGAGCTCAATCCTATTGGCTGATTGCATTAGCCAATATATTTTTTTCTACCTTTGGGCTGCAAAAGAGCTAACTGCCCTTTTAAGGGCAATGCCCATTTAAATGCCCTTTTCAGGACAATGGGGAGCTTAGGTTTTTTTAGATAGTATTTTATTTGGGGGGTGGGTTGTGTGGGTGATGGGTTTTACTGTTGGGGGGGGTTGTTTGTAATTTTATTTACAGGTAAAAGAGCTGATTACTTTGAGGCAATGCCCCGCAAAAGGCCCTTTAAAGGGCTATTGGTATTTTAGTTTAGGCTAGGGTTTTTTTTTTATTGTGGGGGCTTTTTTATTTTAATAGGGCTATTAGATTAGGTGTAATTAGTTTAAATATCTGTAATTTGTTTATTACTTTCTGTAATTTAGTGGGGAGTTTTTTGTACTTTAGCTAATTTAGCAAATTGTATGTAATTTATTTAATTATATTTAATTTAGTTAATTTATTTAATTATAGTGTAGTGTTAGATGTTATTGTAACTTAGGTTAGGTTTTATTTTACAGGTACTTTTGTATTTATTTTAGCTAGGTAGTTATTAAATGGTTAATAACTATTTAGTAACTATTCTACCTAGTTAAAATAAATACAAACTTGCCTGTAAAATAAAAATAAACCCTAAGCTAGCTACAATGTAACTATTAGTTATATTGTAGCTAGCTTAGGTTTTATTTCACAGGTAAGTATTTCGTTTTAAATAGGAATAATTTAGTTAATGATAGGAATATTTATTTAGATTTATTTAAATTTTATTTAAGTTAGGGGGTGTTAGGTTTAGGGTTAGACTTAGGTTTAGGGGTTAATTGCTTTAATATAGTGGCGGCGACGTTGGGGGCGGCAGATTCTATCAGCCAATCGGAATCTAAGGGACGCCATCTTGGATGACGTCACTTAAAGGTACCTTCATTCATCGTTAGTCCGTCGGCAGAAGAGGATGCTCTGCGTCGGATGTCTTGAAGATGAACCCGCTCCTCGGCGGATGGATGAAGATAGAAGATACCGTCTGGATGAAGACTTCTGCCCGTCTGGAGGACCACTTTGCCCGTCTTGGATGAAAACTTCTCCCGGTAAGTCTATCTTCAGGGGGTTAGTGTTAGTTTTTTTAAGGGTGTATTGGGTGGGTTTTATTTTTAGATTAGGGACTTTGGGCTGCAAAAGAGCTAACTGCCCTTTTAAGGGCAATGCCCATCCAAATGCCCTTTTCAGGGCAATGGGGAGCTTAGTTTTTTTTAGATAGTATTTTATTTGGGGGGTTGGTTGTGTGGGTGGTGGTTTTACTGTTAGAAGGGTTGTTTGTATATTTTTTTACAGGTAAAAGAGCTGATTACTTTGGGGCAATGCCACGCAAAAGGCCCTTTTAAGGGCTATTGGTAGTTTAGTTTAGGCTAGGGTTTTTTTATTTTGGGGGGCTTTTTTTATTTTAATAGGGCTATTAGATTAGGTGTAATTAGTTTAAATATCTATAATTTGTTTATTATTTTCTGTAATTTAGTGTTTGTTTTTTTGTACTTTAGCTAATTTAATTTAATTTAGCAAATTGTATGTAATGTATTTAATTGTATTTAATTTAGTTAATTTATTTAATTATAGTGTAGTGTTAGGTGTTATTGTAACTTAGGTTAGGTTTTATTTTACAGGTACTTTTGTATTTATTTTAGCTAGGTAGTTATTATATAGTTAAAGGGACACTGGACCCAATTTTTTTCTTTTGTGATTAAGATAGAGCATGCAATTTTAAGCAACTTTCTAATTTACGCATATCAAATTTTCTTCATTCTCTTTGTATCTTTATTTGACATGCAAGAATGTAAGTTTAGATGCCGGCCCATTTTTGGTGAACAACCTGGGTTGTTCTTGCTGATCGGTGGATAAATTAACCCACCAATAAATAAGTGTTGTCTATGGTTCTGAACCCAAAAATAGCTTAGATGCCTTCTTTTTCAAATAAAGATAGCAAGAGAACGAAGAAAAAATAATAATAGGAGTAAAATAGAAAGTTGCCTTTAATAACTATTTAGTAACTATTCTACCTAGTTAAAATAAACTATTTAAAACTAAATACTTACCTATAAAATAAACCCTAAGCTAGCTACAATGAAACTATTAGTTATATTTTAGCTAGCTTAGGGTTTATTTTATAGGTAAGTATTTAGTTTTAAATAGGAATAATTTAGTTAATTATAGTAATTTTCTTTAGATTTATTTAAATTATATTTAAGTTAGGGGGTGTTAGGGTTAGGGTTAGACTTAGGTTTAGGGGTTAATAAATTTAGTATAGTGGTGGCAACGTTGGGGCAGCAGATTAGGGGTTAATAAATGTAGGTAGGTGTCAGCGATGTTAGGCCTGGCAGATTAGGGGTTAATAATATTTAACTAATGTTTGCGAGGCGTGAGTGTGGCGGTTTAGGGGTTAATATGTTTATTATAGTGGCAGCGACGTTGGGGGCGGCAGATTAGGGGTTAAAAAGTGTTGGTAGGTTGTGGCGACATTGGGGGCGGCATATTAGGGGTTAATAAAAATAATGTAGGTGTCGGCAATGTTGGGGGCAGCAGATTAGGGGTTCATAACTATAATGTAGGTGCCGGCGGTTTCCGGAGCGGCAGATTAGGGATTAAAAAATATAATGCAGGCATCGGTGCTGTCGGGGGCAGCAGAATAGGGGTTAATAAGTGTAAGATTAGGGGTGTTTAGACTCGGGGTTCATTTTAGGGTGTTAGGTGTAGACTTTAGTTTCCCCTTAGGAATCAATAGGGCTGTGTTACTGAGTTTTACGCTGCTTTTTGGCAGGTGTTAGACTTTTTTTCAGCCGGTTCTCCCCGTTGATTCCTATGGGGAAATCGTGCACAAGCACGTTACACCAGCTCACCGCTGACTTAAGCAGCGCTGGTATTGGAGTGCGGTAATGAGCAAAATTTTGCTCAGCGCTCACTTCTAGTCTTTTAACGACGGGTTTTTTAAAAACTCGTAATACCAGTGCTGCAGGTAAGTGAGCGATGAGGGAAAACTGCTCGTTAGCACCGCATAGCCTCTAACGCAATACTCGTAATCTAGCCGTCTGTTTTCTGATTAATAAGTTTCTTTTAGAAAAACAATCTCCTCCTTTTGGAGATTCATTTTCTGTTTAGGAATTTTAGAAAGCCAATGCATGGCTTTACCCCAAAAGCTTCTTATTTTCAGACAATGCCAGATACAGTGCAGTAAACCAGCCAATGGGTAATTAAATCTATAACATCTGAATGATTGATCGCTCTTACAGTTCCCTAAATCATACGTTATACATGCCCTATTACTTAACTCTATATGTGATTCATGCCAAGCTAATTGAGGTGTTGCAATCCAAGCTCTAGAAATACTTCTTGAGATTAATACAGGGTTCACAGAAGGAAATTTTTTTACCCATTTTTGGGAAAGTCAACACGTTTGTTTCAACTTCTATTTCAACATAAGATTGTACCATCCCGAGATTGAGCATTTACCATTTAAATAGATTAATCCCAGCATATAAACTCTTCCAAATTTTTGAAAAAAAAATCTAAATTAATTGTGTTCAGGAAATGCCTCACTTAAAAATATTGAAACATATTGCGAATATTAAACTTTTCCTTAAGATATTCAAATGGGTGAATGGCATTTCCTCCTTTATCTACACACTGTAGAAAATTCTCTAGGCCTTTAGTTTTCCATATCCTGAACAATGCAGAATTGCATCCTGATAAAAAGGGATTACTCAGGATAGTGAGGAATTTAGAATAATGGAAATCTGAAGCTAAAATTTTACAGAGTTTATCCTAGGCAATCACAGGATGTTTAAAAGTAATAATCGTCTTCAAAGATTAAGGCCAATATTTAGTATTGATATGGACAAGTGCTTTCAATGAATATGGCCTGAAAAAATCATATTCAATATTTTTTATGCAGAAATGAAAACTATTTAGTAGTCAGTTGGGAACAATTTTCAGTAGGCTTACCAGATTGTTTTTTTGAATTGAGGGAAAATGTAAACCTGCAAAACCCCTGAGCTGGGACAGTCTATACATAGAAAGCTAAGGTTTCAATTTGCACCATGTTATTTTTAAAAGCTATGTATATTTCTTTTACATCCTGAAAATTTAAGAAAAGCGGTATATTTTGCATAATGTACAGCAATTTTGGTAATACCACCATTTTTTTTTTTTAAATCAAAGTTTTTTATTAAGGTATTTAGCGATACATAACACCTGGTCAACATGGATATCATCTCCATTATATGATAACAGAATTTTATAGAAAATAAAAAAAAAAAAAAATACAAGAGAAACCTCAGAATTAACTAATCTAATTACACAGAGAAGACTCCCGATGCTTGTCATCAACCAAAGAGAGTACCTTAAATAAAGAACTGAATGCAATATGAGTGGAGTAGTGTGAAAACTATTCTAATGGCAAATGTGATATAAAAAAGTACTGTTATGGTATACACTTATATATTACAATGGTAGCCTTGATACCTTAGATTTTTATTTTTTGTAGAGAGTTACCGTAGTACCTCTTTATCATGACATATTGCCTAGTAGGATGAAACTTTAATTTGAACTACGTAAAGTAATAACATATTATCTTAGCTGAGAGATACATTTTTTTAAACTGCAAGATAACTTGAAAACAAATTATAAGATAAGTTTCCTCACTTAATATAAAAGGTAACTCTTGTACCTACTGAATCACAAAAAATTGAAGAGGAAAGTTAGCATTTGATGTGAACACTTATAACCAGGAACATCTTAGAGTTATTACACCAGGAACTCCAAATATACAACAACCTCACATTAAAGAGTATAATGGCATGGTAAATCACCCCATTTGGGAATAAAAAAGTTATTTGGGCAGTGCAAGGTAGACATTATCGGGCAGAAGACATGATAAAGGCAGCTTCTGATAAGGCTTAGTACATCTCAACTACACGCTGCATAACTCATAGATCTTAACTATTCGAGATATTTACAACAAGAAACCAACAAGTGCTGCCTAACTCAGTGAGCTCTTTTATAATACCAAATATACGCCCTGCTAACCAGGGAGAAACTGTATGTATAGTTAACTATTTAAGGAACATATCTATAGGAGTGTTCATAAGAGAGCTGCCATATATAAACTAAAAACATTTCCAACTTCTAATAGCAAAAGTGCCATACATAGTAGGTAGATCTGGGATATTATGAGAGCATAATAAAACGCCCCAGTTAGACGGCGACGCTAAGACATGATTGGGATAACATAAGGCAGGTTATTTACAGTGAAAAACAAAAAAGACTAAGCTAGTCATCCCAAAATTATATATCATAAACTAGAAAGCAGTGTGATTATAGCAATGCCCCTATATTTCTTACCAATCAGTCTGGCACCTACTTTACTACTGACTAGTTATATCTCTTTAAAAGTAAATAGTATTTAGCCAACAAGAATGTAAAGAGGGCTTCTGTTGAAGCTTAGTGTGTTCCAGATACTTGCAGTATAACTCTTAAATCAAAGAGGCGAAATATTTACTATTAGGGGCCAAGAAAGGTAGACTGACTCGGTGATCCCAGTTATATATAAAAATACCCACTCAGCAAGCTAGGGAAAATCTGTATGCATCTTAACCGGCAAACCTAGTCACATATATATGAAGTTGTTCTTTGCTCTCAAGATGTGGATAATAAAAATAAGGTTGTGTATAAAATAAAAAGTGACATATCAGTAAGGACCTATACATACATCGAATTGCAGAATTCTCATTAAAGTGTCCAAAAGTTACAATTATTAAAATGCCTGATATAAGAGTAGGGAAACGTGGCTTCTACTGCAGGATGTCCAGCATCATCCAACTCCAACTTTAGTACAGCTACAGTTGAGTAGTCTCTAATAGAAAACATGGCGGATCGTGTCCGCAACAATACATCCGCCCGTAACCACAAGCTGTAGTCACTCCACTGTATGCTGCGAGCCAGAGCCCCATCCACACCTGGGTGCCTGGTAATATCAGGAGCTCTCTCTTCCTGCTTGGCTGCCAAATCCTCAACACCCCCGCGGGGGCCGGCCGCATTCCCCCCCCGGGGGAGCCGAGAGCAATGAAGAACAGTCTGCGCCATGAATCCCAGGTATGAATCTTTTAAACTGCTTTTTTTTCCATAATACTTTGGATGAGAGCATTTGATTAGAGCTGCACGACTCAGCATGCAGAATCTGTCCAGACCTCAGATTCGTAAATTGATTATGCAATGTAGCGTCTGCTTTCTCCTGGACATCCCCTTGCATTTCAGGCAATGAGCCTATCGGACTTGTTGTTGTCCTGCAAATGTCTCTAAGATCATTAAATCTGCAGTTGATCAATTGTCCCAAAGCCTCTAATTTAGCCAGATATATATTTAATGGAGTTCCTCCATGGTATCTTCTTTATATGATGTTCTTGCTCGTGCTGTAAATAATAGCAGATTAATACTGCTCTACTCGGATAATTTAAGTATCCGAGGGGGGTAAGGCATATGTGTAATGGTGTTGCGGCCTACATTATATATTCTGTTAGCTTGAAACTAGCGGGAAGAATCACTAACATAAAGGTATCATTCAGCTCCGTATCTTCTCAGTTGTAAGCTGAATAAGTTTCAAGACCAGGTGTCAAGTTTGAGAGGAGATATGTGTTACAGTTTGGCAATGTGCTTATGTTATAGTTCCATTTCAATCTATATATTGTATGCATGAGCATATTTATGTATTTGTATAATATTCTAGTCATCATATTAGCCATGAGAAATATAGAAGCTGTCTATCTTTCTATGCTCTATTTTCAGTTACAAAAGCTATGAAGTCTTTTGTTTACTGCCCTGTCTCAAGAACAGAAGCTATACAAGCCTTTTTGTTTACCATGCCCTGTCTATCTCAAAGAGAATCAGGAGATGGTAAATAAGGAGTTATTTTCTCAGGCTTATTCCCATTCATAAAGAGTCACCAACTGTTTACATGTAAATAGGAGTCTTTCATGTACCTGTTGGGGTGTGGATGGTAAATAACAGGTTATCATGGATAAAGGAACATCTGACCTTACAATCACAACAGCTGTCCAAGCCATATGATTTATAGGTATCACCCACTCCAATAGCCCCTATTTACATGTAAACAGCTAGGACCAATGGCATTCAGTCTTCCAAATATGGTGAGGCGGGAACAAATGAACCAATGGTATCAAGAGTAATACTAATAGGTGGGGCAAGGATTGAATATATAGTAGTAGATGTAGTCAGTTAGTAAAGAGTCAAGAGAGAAGTCAGAAGGAGAGAGGATAGGACACAGACCAGAGCTAGCTGAAAGAATTTGTCCACAAAATAATTTCAAGGTACCTATGTCATGTATGTTTGTGTAAATGTATATTTCTAAGTGAATGTTAATTGTTATTGTCTTTAGGCCTATACATTGAATATTGTGTCATTTTATGTTTTATAGCTGACCTAATAAATAATTGTGTATTTTGAAACCAACAGTAATTTTAAGAGTCTTATTAAATTGGGTTATTTATCAGTTCCTCATCTATATGTGTATTTATGCAATATTTTAAACTAGAATTTAGTCAGTTCTATCTATTAATATAATATAGAAATATTTAATCCCATAGCTATAATTTGTACATTATAAGCCCCGTTTTAGCTAAATAATAAGCCAGATTTCATATAATTTATGCCTTGCATGGTCAAGAAGACATAACGTGTATATATCTGTATTAGTTAGAGTTTAGTTGTTAATTCCTCAAATGAGCCATAAAAGCTGTGTAAATAAACAGATATACTTTATGGACGTATGCTATATTGTCACTCTGGGATAAAAATCAGAAAATATTGCATAAATATACATATATATATATATATATATACGCACTTTACAAGTCAGATTAAGGATCTAAAATTCCTCATATTAAATAACCTTTAAGACTAAATATTATATTTGTACTCTAAAATTATCACTCTATTAAGAGTTCTTTATTAAGAAAATTACTTTTAAGAGTTTACTTTTAAGAGTTAATCTAAAATTATTACTTTTAGAGTTGGCGACCACGAAGGGACTAGAAATTTGCGTCTCCATTAAGATATTTTATCCGGCATATACGTTTTACACGTATGGTGAGGCTATTAGCAGTGTTCAGGCTGAGGCAGCCACCAGCAATAACTGAATTAATATTCTGTTTATTGAGCTAATAGTAATACCTTGTTGGAACGTTTACTTCTATTCAAAGAATCCTCATCATTTAAAACAAATATAGTTTAACTGTTGGTATTCATTTACAACAATTTCTAGCTATGGTTGTGACCATAGAAGATTATTAGGACGAATTCAGGCTGCTCCAGCCGTTCAACAGTCATAAAACCACATTTATTCAAATGCCACAAAATAAGCTTATTTCTGGCTTCATTTTGAACCAGTAAAATCCCTCAAGAGGATTCAATTTGAAACGTTTCTTTTTGAATTAATAAATATTGTTGCCGGCTAAGCAAAGGGAAGCTTTGTTTTATTAATATTGAAAAGGTTTCCCTCTACTAACTTGTCTTGCCTTTGATTTTTATTTTTTTATTTTTTTGTTTGTTTTGGCAATACAAGTAGTACATAATTAAGGAATTTTTTTTTTTTTTTTTTGTTATTTGATTTTTTTTTATTATCATTTTGTTTGAGTTTTTTTCCAAGATGGCTACAGTATCTGCATTAGAAAGTTTTGTAGCTACTTACATCACAAGTCACAAAAGTAAAGATTTTGCTTGTGATGTTCATGAAAAAGAGAATCCTTGGAAATATGTCCAGGATTTATTTGAAAAAGAGATGACTTTCTCTAAAAAAAGTAAAAAATTAAAGGGCAGAGCAGTAGCAAGTATGTTTGCTGCATGCTTGGCAATGAATGCCAAAATAGAAGTTTTAAATGACGCCCTTCACAATTCTAATGAAAATTTAATTTTCAAACAAAAAGAAATTGACCAGAAAGAAAAAGAAATTGACAAATTGGAATGTAAAGTCAGTTTCTTGACATCACTTAATGATGAAATAAAATGCTTAAAAGAAAAAAGTGATGAGAACTGTGCTACTGCACAAACAGAACTTAAAATGTGTAAGGAAAAATTGATTAAAACAGAAAATGAAATGGATAATATAATTAGTGTAAATAAAGTTATCCAAAATAAACTTACACAATCACAAAGTGTACAAAATACTCATTTGCTACAAACTTTGAAAAAAGATGCATCCACCCAAACATATTCATTGAATAACTGTGACAAAGTGGGGGAGACAAGGAATGTAATTTTATTTGACAAAACTGATAAAACAATCAATTTGAGTTTAAAAGATACAGTGGATTCAGTAAACATAGGTGAAATCCCTGTTTTTCTAGCAACACCTGTGTTATGCCCTGCTACCAGAGGCAATATTTCAAATACTGTATCTAACAACCACTCCACACCAATTTTAATTACTACAATGCCCAATTCAAGTTTTATAGCAAATTCAGGCCAAAATTGCACAGCTCAAAAAGAGTGTGATACATGTGTATCTAAATTACCAAATTATACTGTAAAAATGCCACAGTTACACAATGATATCTGCAGTGATTTTCTTAAAAATGAGAACATGGATCTCTTCAAGATATGTTTGGGGAATGCATTAAGAACTAAAACAGATATTGTAGTTAAGGTTTTGGAACTTGACATATTAACAAATGATTTACAGAGCAACAGATGGGTGGAAATCATGGATACAATTAATGGTTTTAAAGAAAAACAGTAATTGTTATGATCTACCATGTAAACCTGTTTTTCCTCATTTCTTGGAAAAACAGAGGTACACTTGGAGTTTTGATACATCCCATGGTTCCCAAAAATCATATGCAAAATGGTTACATGATCTAAATCTATTTTCTACAAAGAGTATTTTTCAGCTCCAACCCAACACATGTAACGAAGAGAAGCATGGAGGAATCTTTCTTACAGAGATGGGTGGTATTTTTACAGCAATGGTGAGTATAATTGTATTACCATTGTTCTTGGAACTACTACAGCTTTTAATTAGTTCTAAACAAACATTGGGCCCAAGGGGGGGGGGGAGAGAGATGTCTTTCAGGGAAGTGTCCTCCTGTCTGGGCACTTGTTTGTTAAATTGTTAAACAGTTAAAATAGGGTGTGCCTACCTTAGAATAGAATTAACTATTGGTGGTCCTGAGGCACATTCACCCTTTGTCTCCCAGCATGTTTACAAAATGTTCTTCCTGTCTATCTTTAATTTGGAAATATCTCACTCCATTGTTTGTTTAAAACAGACCATCCCTAGTGCAATTGTTTGTTTTTGTCACAGCCAGTTGTATTACCCCTAGGAAAAATAATCTTAAATGATTTTAACAAAATTATGTGCTCAAAATATTTTGGATTGCTTTAGAGCAGTATTATAAAATTTAAGAGTGGGATGTCCGAGAGATGTTTCCAAAATGTAAATAATAGTTGTTCAATTAGAAAAGTAATTACATTTGTTTTGTTTATTTTTTTTCTAGAAAAATCGAAAACCAGTGATGGATATCTGTAAATGCTTCCTCAGAATCCCAACAGCTGAGCAGAAACGCAGAAACAACATCTACAATGATATTTCATTATAGTTATTGGACTGATATACTATGCCTGTAAATTTGTATCACAATTAATGGGCATTCTTTGGATAGACTTACTGTAGTAACCAAAGCAAAAAGCAGCATTGCAGCATGTTATCACTGAAAGTTGTAAATATGTGTATCTTAATTTAGTTTTTAAATATGTTATGATAAATTTTAATTCAGACCTACTTTATCATACAGAACTTCCATTCAATCTAAATAATTAACAGAAGCTCAATATCTCCATATAGGATGGTATCCCTTTCTCATTAAAATCCAAACATTAACTAAATTTATTTTTCCTCTTTATTATTAAAGCCTGAGGAAAAGATTAATTATCCACAAATCCTAATGATTAGTTATATATATTTATTAAAGCAAAGTGGGATTCCAGTTTTTAATACCATCTCTATAAAGATATTGAGGTTCTAATAGAAATGTGTCTTACCCAGTACATTTATGATCTTAAAAACATCATGAATACTATGATACAGAATAACATACATAATAGGTGTTAGACCATTTTAGGGAAGTCAGGTAGACATCTGGTTTAAAGTGTATTATAGGCATATTTACATAGAGTGAGTAAGGCTTTTGTTTTAATACTTAGTGTAGAAGGTGTAGGGAATTATTTTAGTTTTTTTTGTTGTGTTTATATGTTGGTTAATATTTTAATCGGAGTAACATAAATATGTTGATTTTTCAGTTATAACCTATATGGTTTTGTGTTCAAACCTATCAGGTGTGAGATGAATGTCAAAAGAGAATGTAATTCTCAGGAGAATAATGGCAGTATTTGCCTCTCCAAGATTTGGGATACCAACACCACTGTCAATAGCTTTGATTATGCCAAGCAAGTTTTTTTTTAACTACTGAAGATGTGCTGTGTAGATCTGGGACTTCTCTGCTGATGACATTACTTCAAGATAGAAAATAACATCCCAGAGACAGAAGGAAGATGGAAGATTCAAGATCCTGTCACAACCTATCACAAAGACACTACCATCATCCCTGAAGGAAGTATAGTGCAGCTATGCAAGTGGATCATCAAAAGGGGTACATTCATGTTACAGAGCCAGGGACCCACATCATTTCACGGTGACTACAGCATGAGAAGAGGCCACCACAGGTTCCTGTGTTCACAACATTTCCACTGAATTCGAAACCCTTTACTTGCATGTGCATATACTAAAAAAATGGACTTGTGGCGCTGCAAGGTGATAACAGTTTACTAAAATATCACCACTTACCGAGCAGGCCCCTGTGGCAAAAGGAAAGAAAACCTGTTCCAATACGAAAGTGTATACGCGCCTTTGCCCTCATAACAAACGTTTGTACAAGAAGGTGTTTAAGACGTACAAAATGGACTGATGGATGTACAGATCTTGTCTTACATAAGGATACCAAGCTTCCAGATGCCAGCACCAGTGTAAAATAGCATAATTAATGCTATTGGCTAGTCGTGTTAATCTTTGCTAAATTAAACTTCATCTCACGGAACACATTACCATGAGTTATAGCATGATACTGTACATAATACTTTGTAATAATGCATAGGTTGTCTAGTAAGGGTCTGATCATGGGAGAAATACATAAGCAAGATACATAATGTGTGGCCATTGGCTAAAGCTTTCAAGGCCACAAAGCGGGGGACTGTTACAGTTTGGCAATGTGCTTATGTTATAGTTCCATTTCAATCTATATATTGTATGCATGAGCATATTTATGTATTTGTATAATATTCTAGTCATCATATTAGCCATGATAAATATAGAAGCTGTCTATCTTTCTATGCTCTATTTTCAGTTACAAAAGCTATGAAGTCTTTTGTTTACTGCCCTGTCTCAAGAACAGAAGCTATACAAGCCTTTTTGTTTACCATGCCCTGTCTATCTCAAAGAGAATCAGGAGATGGTAAATAAGGAGTTATTTTCTCAGGCTTATTCCCATTCATAAAGAGTCACCAACTGTTTACATGTAAATAGGAGTCTTTCATGTACCTGTTGGGGTGTGGATGGTAAATAACAGGTTATCATGGATAAAGGAACATCTGACCTTACAATCACAACAGCTGTCCAAGCCATATGATTTATAGGTATCACCCACTCCAATAGCCCCTATTTACATGTAAACAGCTAGGACCAATGGCATTCAGTCTTCCAAATATGGTGAGGCGGGAACAAATGAACCAATGGTATCAAGAGTAATACTAACAGGTGGGGCAAGGATTGAATATATAGTAGTAGATGTAGTCAGTTAGTAAAGAGTCAAGAGAGAAGTCAGAAGGAGAGAGGATAGGACACAGACCAGAGCTAGCTGAAAGAATTTGTCCACAAAATAATTTCAAGGTACCTATGTCATGTATGTTTGTGTAAATGTATATTTGTAAGTGAATGTTAATTGTTATTGTCTTTAGGCCTATACATTGAATATTGTGTCATTTTATGTTTTATAGCTGACCTAATAAATAATTGTGTATTTTGAAACCAACAGTAATTTTAAGAGTCTTATTAAATTGGGTTATTTATCAGTTCCTCATCTATATGTGTATTTATGCAATATTTTAAACTAGAATTTAGTCAGTTCTATCTATTAATATAATATAGAAATATTTAATCCCATAGCTATAATTTGTACATTATAAGCCCCGTTTTAGCTAAATAATAAGCCAGATTTCATATAATTTATGCCTTGCATGGTCAAGAAGACATAACGTGTATATATCTGTATTAGTTAGAGTTTAGTTGTTAATTCCTCAAATGAGCCATAAAAGCTGTGTAAATAAACAGATATACTTTATGGACGTATGCTATATTGTCACTCTGGGATACAAATCAGAAAATATTGCATAAATATACATATATATATATATATATATATACGCACTTTACAAGTCAGATTAAGGATCTAAAATTCCTCATATTAAATAACCTTTAAGACTAAATATTATATTTGTACTCTAAAATTATCACTCTATTAAGAGTTCTTTATTAAGAAAATTACTTTTAAGAGTTTACTTTTAAGAGTTAATCTAAAATTATTACTTTTAGATATGTAACTTATTGTTGAATGTATTTGAAGAGCTTCATGAAAGTGCTGCTGTTCATGGCCACGATCAAGACACGCCCCAATACCACCATTTTAATTAAATTCATTTTGCCAGCCTGCATCAATGGCAATGTTGTCCATTTCTTAAGAAGATCTACCTGAATTTTATTAAAAACACTGAGAAGATTATTTTCATAGCACTTCCTCGATCAGCTGCTCACATTGATTCCCAAATATTTTAAATGTTTAACTATTTTAAAAGGCAAGCTTGAGTTTAAATCTTTTTTTTTCATAAATCTATACTAATTCTGATTTTTATGAATTAACCCCTTAGCCAGAAAAGGAGCCACAATTCTTTAAAATCTCCATAAGCTTTCATTCTTACATGTATTACTTAAAAAACTAACAAATTGTCTGCATACATACAGCTTTGAATGGCTGTAGTGCCAACTAATAATCCTTTTATCTCCATATGCAAGATATCCGCAATGGTTCAATACTTAGGTTAAACAATTGGGGTATAATGGACAGCCTTGTCTCGTACTACTAAACATTACCTGCGTACATTGATTAAGTAGGCATTTATTTAATCTCTAAGGACTACTTAAGATGCCTCCCAGTAAATTTCTTGACTTTTAACAGAATTCTCATTCTGAAGTACAATGTTTTTCAACGTAGTTATTAACCCATTTTTAAACTTAATGTTTGAATATAAATACTTGGGAAATATAAATGAGGGGAGTTTTAAAAAAAATATATATGTTGTAATATGCAATAAATTGGGGCATGTTCAGAAATAAGAATTGAGGAGATATCTGCCTCTACATATCCAGTTAACCTTTCGGTAAATAAGAAATAGTCAATCCGTGATAAGGTTTTATACATTTTAGATTTACATTTGTAACCTTTAAAGTCTGTATTTTGTAAGCACCAAATATCTTTTTAGTTAAGTGTATTTCTAAATACTCTAAATAAGACAGTTTCCCGTTTACTAGTTTTAGCAGCATTTTTCTTTTGGTACAATCAATCTATAGGATATTGTGCTATCATGTTGAAAACACCAGGCAATATCAATTTACTATCTGCAAATTCTTTAAGCTTCCTTTTAAATTTGTCTCAAAAATCTTTATCTAAAATATTCTATACATAAAGATAAAATAAAATATATTGCTGCTCAAGAATGTCTACCTGTAAAATTATATACTGTATCTACCCATTCAATTTTATAACTTTAAAATTAATTTTTTTGCAAATAAGTTTCTTGAAGGAAAGCAATACTACTCTTTTCTTATTTCTTAGTTGTTTAATTATGATTTTTCTCTTAATGTGCAAGGTAATAGATACTAAATTAATAGTAGACATAGTGCACATCAGTACTTAAAATGATAAAAAGGAAAAAATAAAGGGAAAGGAAAGAAAAAACCCTATTTAGCGTACATACCAATCTATTTTATACATGTATAAAAACACTTTGCAAACATTATATTTAGACAAACAAAGGAAAATATTTTATTCAGCATTATGTATTATGACTTTGAAAAAAAAAAAACATTTTTATTACTATCCAGCAAGTCTATAGATTCCTCCTGTGTATTAAGCATATGACAAGTATTATCATTAAAGACCTTAAGTCTAGGGGTGCAATAAGAAAGCCTTAAAAATATTTTAATTAAACAAGTGCATCATGGGGCCATCTCTTTTTTACTATTAGTTGTTTCCACTGAATAATCCTGAATAATCAGGATTTTAGTTTTACCTATTGAGACTACCTTTTTCTTCTGTAAAATGACAATTAATCTACTTTGTCTTGGTAGTTAAGCATTTTAACAATTATTGGCCTTATTACTTTGGATCCATTTGACCTTGTTGTTTAGTGTTACACACTACCTTGTGAGCTCTTTCTATAATAAATTGTTGCCTAGCATTATTTATTTCTAGTAATATGGGTAACTTTACTGTTATAATTTTCTTCAAATCTTTAAACTCCTGAGTCTCAGAGACTTTAACAATCCTCAAGTTATTCCTCATGGAACGATCTTGAAGGTCGTCCAACCTATCTTGAAACTTTTTAATAAAGAAAAATAAAATAAAAATGGTATCATGCTCTATTACATTCATTCTGTCCTCCATATCAGATATGTGTAACTCTGCTGCTTCCAACCTACTATTGAAAAGATGTACCTCATTTGATAGAACAGCCACATCTGGTCTTATTTGATCTGTGGGACCATCATTTCATATATGTCCTTAGTTAATTGTTGGGTCTCTATATCCATTCTTATTTTGAGACTTTATTCATTAATACTTGAGGCAGTATATTAGTTTTGGTCTTCTTTTCTTATTTTAGGTGGCATTACCAGAAAATTAGCTTTAGAAAAATACACAAATGTCTCCATATGTAAAGTGAAAATAATACAATTAGTACCCCAAATGGAGTAAATAAATCTAAATAAGAGTCCAGAAGATAAAAAGTGAAAATGTGCCCCCTGTTTTTTTTTATTAGGATGGCATTAAAGGTCTCCTTAAACCCCTTATCTCTAGTTCTATACCTGTGCCTATTCAACCATTTAAGCATTGGAGGAGTGAGTATAATCTCTCTAAAGTGTACTACAGTAACATCTGTGATAAAAATAACATTTCCTATTTCTAAATCATGTGCTATAGGGGAGACATTTTGTGAACTATAGCTACCTACAAATTCTTAGGTTGGCTTGTCACCGACACAAGCTATAAATAATCAACAATTTAGTATACTTTGGAAAAATACATTTCCTTTTTATGAATATCCCATCACAAAATCATTGAGCATAAAATGGCAAGACAATTATAGAGCATAATATCAACAGCATGCAGATCTTCTACAGCTGCTTCTTTACTTGCAACTTACAAATTGCACCAGAAGGTCTCTCAGGGTACATCCGCAGCTTAATAAATGGAGCCCATAGCATTCTACCAGAGAAGATGTACGTTTTGTTGTCATCTACAGCTTGATAAATGGATCGCAAAACATTCCACCACAGAAGATGTGAATTTATTAGTGGCATAGCCCCAGCAATTTAGTCACTTTAGAAAGGTTGCTGTCACTATTTTTTTTAATACAGTGTGTTTTTAATTTAGATCAAGCCTATTGCTTCCCAACTAAATTAGATATGACCTCTAAAAAAAAGATACATGTGCAGAAAGTATGGTCATAGTTCTTGGAGCACAATTCTTATGAAGAACTGGCAGAGAGAGAAATCATTAAAGACGAGTAGTATTGCTCCTTGTTTGAGCTAAACACATCTACAGTTTTCTCCAGGTTATCCAAACTTTTATAATTCAGAGCATACAATATTCAAATATTTCCAGTTTAATTTTACTATTACATTTTCCTCTTTATTTTGGTATCCTGTTTTCAATGAAAGCACTCTGAAGTAACAAATTATACATATAGAGCTAGATTACAAGTTGAGCATAACTGATATTGCAGGGTATTACAAGTGGATGGTAAAAAGGGTTTACCAGAGAAACGTCACTCAGCCAGCATTGCCCTATACTTTGAATGGAAAGTGCATGGTGCCCCATAGTTACTCATATTACAAGTGGTGAGTAAAATGTTGCACACTATTTGACCTTAGGTTTAGCACACTTTTGGCTTACTGCACCATCGAGTTAGCACCCTAGTCATCTCCTATATTATTCAATGCATCTCTACAAAAGTGTATTATGTGAGGAGATTTGATATAACTTGTCTGATGTTCACACACTATAGCGATAATATTTTTTCTGCTCCACTTGTAATTTACCCATAGTGTTCAAGACATGTGCATCCCCCTGACTCTAAACAAAGGATACCAAGATAAAAATCAATTTGATAAAATAATTACATTGGATTTATTATTATTATTAATATTTTAATTGTGCATGTCTACCAACCACATTAAACCAGAATAGGCTGAAAAATGGTGATTATAATCTGGATTACAGGAAATAAATAATAAATAAATAAATTGTGGTTAATTTTGGTGGTTTTCTGCTTCTCTCTATAACCTCTTAAGGACTGCATTTTTTTCCAGTTTTTGTGCTTAAATGACAAGCAATTTTGGCATTTTTGCTCATTATTGGCATGTAAGTAAGTTGGTGAATGGCTAAGGAAAGTATGACACTATTGGGTGATTAAGATCCTAGTTTTAAAACAATAGCATTGGTTATTTTTACAGTATGTAAACATGTTTTGTTTATATTTGCAAGTGATTTGTGTGTGTTTGGCGTGCTAAGCAGGTCAAAGACACACCATACATGTAATATTAATCACACCATACATTAAATATAGTCACTTTGTTCTGAGAAAGTGAAGACAATCCAAAAATCTTCTGCAACCTGAATCCCTTGAAAGCTCAGAGGCGACCCAACAGGAAGTCTCAGCAAAATTATGGAAACAGAAGAAGGGATTAAGGTAGAAAAAAATCCTATTGGCTGATCCAATCAGTTCTATCAGCCAATCGGAATTCAAGGGACGCCATCTTGGATGACATCATTTAAAGGAACATTGATTCTTTTTGAAAACGTCACCAGAAGAGGATGCTCCGCGTTGTATGTCTTGAAGATGGACCGCTCCGTGCCGGATGGATGAAGATAGAAGATGCCACTTGGATGAAGACTTCTGCCCGTCTGGAGGACTTCTTCTGGCTGGTTTCGATGAAGACTTCTGCCAGTCTGGAGGATCACTTTGCCCGGCTTCGTTGAGGACTTCAGCCTGGCTGGGTGAAGACTTCTCAAGGAAGGGTGATCTTCAAGGGGTTAGTGTTAGGTTTTATTAAGGGGGTATTGGGTGGGTTTTAGAGTAGGGTTGGGTGTGTGGGTTTTAATGTTGGGGGGGTATTGTATTTTTTTTTTACTGGTAATAGAGCTGATTACTTTGGGGCAATGCCCCGCAAAAGGCCCTTTTGAGGGCAATTTGTAATTTAGTATAGGGTAGGGCTTTTTATTATTTTGGGGGGCTTTTCATTTTATTAGGGGGATTAGATTAGGTGTAATTAGTTTAAAAAACTTGTAATTATTTTATAATTTTCTGTAATTTAGTGTTTTTTTCTCCATAATTTAGATATTTTTTTTCAATTGTATTTAATTATAGTTAGTTTAGGTAATTAATTTAATTATAGTGTAGTGTTAGGTGTAATTGTAACTTAGGTTAGGATTTAATTTACAGATAAATTTGAATTTATTTTAACTAGGTAGCTATTAAATGGTTAATAACTATTTAATAACTATTGTACCTAGTTAAAATAAATACAAAGTTGCCTGTAAAATAAAAATAAACCCTTAGCTAGATACAATGTAACTATTAGTTATATTGTAGCTAGCTTAGGGTTTATTTTATAGGTAAGTATTTAGTTTTAAATAGGGATAATTTAGTGACTTGTAGTAATTTTATTTAGATATATTTAAATTATATTTAAGTTAGGGGTGTGTTAGGGTTAGACGTTAGATTTAGGGGTTAATAAATTTAATATAGTGGCGGCGACGTTGTGGGCGGCAGATTAGGGGTTAATAAATGTAGGTAGGTGTCGGCAATGTTAGGGATGGCAGATTAAGGGTTAATAAAATTTAACTAGTGTTTGCGATGCGGGAGGGCGGTGGTTTAGGGGTAAATAAATATTTTATAGTGGCGGCGATGTCCGGGTTCGGCAGATTATGGGTTAAAAAATTTGTTTTAGTGTTTGCGATGCGGGAGGGCCTCAGTTTAGGGGTAATAGGTAGTTTATGGGTGTTAGTGTACTTTTTAGCACTTTAGTTAAGAGTTTTATGCTACGGCGTTAGCCCATAAAACTCTTAACTACTGACTTTTAAATGCGGTACCAGTCTTGACAGGAGAGGCTGTACCTCTCACTTTTTTGCAGACTCTTAAAACCGGCGTTATGCAAGTCCCATTGAAAATATAGGATACGCAATTTACGTAAGTGGATTTGCGGTATTAACGACTCTGGCCAAAAAAGTGAGCGGTAAGCCTGTCATTTCAAGACTCATAATACCAGCGTTAGGAAAAAAGCAGCGTTAGGACCTCTTAACGCTGCTTTTTAACCCTAACGCAAGACTCGTAATCTAGGTGTATATGAGGTATGGAAATTGCATGGAGGCTATTATCAGCCCTGACGATCTCTTTAATTGCTGTTAATTCCAGAGTAGACTTTCTGTCATATGTACATCAGTCCATCCACAATTCCTCCAAGTCCTTGGTTAATGTTGCCAAACACAGCTCTATGCTGATTGTTCTTAAAAAGGGGTTAAAGTATTAGGGTGATAAAACTCTTATGTGCTTGCAAATAGCAAGACTCAGTGGGGTTAAAAGCAACTTATTTTCAAATTAAGCATCACATACATGAGTATATATGTATATTGCGTACAATTTTACAAACAAATAGTAAAATGACTAAAAAACGCTTCAGTGTTAACTGGCACAAATCAATCTTTTTGCTGTAAACGGAAGCTTAACTGAAAACAGCTGTTTGACTATGTTGCCAGTATACTGGAGCATGTGTGAGTTGGGGGGCGGATAAAGCACATTAAAAGCAATTAAGGAGATCATCATGGCTGATAATAGCCTCCATGCAATTTCCATACCTCATATAGTTTGAGGGCTTAACAAGTGAGTACAAATTTGGCATGAAAGTAGCTGATAGTTGTGGAATCTGAACTTACGACACCCAGATACGGATTCTTTGTGCGCCCTTTCCCTTCTTCTGTTTATATATATATATATATATATATATATATATATAGATAACATGCACTGTCTAAGCACATTCTCCTTTACATAAGCCCCTGCTCACCTTTTCAATCCCCCTCTACCACACATGCAACCACCTCCTCATCCTCCCAACTCATGCACAAATTCCTCCTCACACTCACCTTAATTCCCTCACACACACACACACAATCACACTTTTCTCTTTACCTCTCACTCTCTCTGACTCATCTACTCAGCAACCTCTCCCTCACAAACCTCTTACCCTTCATATCCAACTTACCCTCACAAACCAGCTTCTGTTCATCCTAAATATATTGCTAGACAAAAAAAGAAGAGTTGATAGAGCCAACTAATCGAAGCCCAATGTGATCCCATAGAAATAATAATTATTGTTTCAATTAGATGAGGAGTACACAATACTACTTTATATATGTAATACAGATAGTAATAATATTATACAGAAAGTATACTAGTAACTTAAGGCAATAGGCATGAACCGTGAGCAAAACAACCGTCTATTGAGAAATTATTGTTATTATATATTTTACACTCAAATATATGCTATAGATATTGCCCTACCAGTGCTAGGTTAAAAGTGAATTGGACAAGCCTGTATGGCATTTAATTCCTGACTTACTATCTCTCTGATCAATCATTTAGTAATATTCTGTCAGGATTGGACAGGGGAAGTTGCACACATGAATGGTCAGAACCCTTGTACATAACAGCAAACAAATTAACTCTTTTGTCAAACAATCTCAGCTCCTTCCTCCTTTCCTCTGTTTTCTGCCCCCTTTTTGGTGCCAAAAGTGAAACATAAAAGCTAAACAAATGCAACTAACAACCATGAAAAATGTTGTTACTCTGTGATTTCAGTCCAAGGCACTGTTGTCAAGTCAGTATATTGATGAATAACAGAATGACCCAAGCTGAATGCACATGTCTACTGCTGAACATGTCAGGTGGTACTGCTAATTTGATTTAACTAACTTAAAAATTATAAAAGTTATAAACTACAATCTACAAAAGGACATTATATGAAGTACCATGCTATACATTCAACCATGCCAGCTATAGTGAAAAAACACAAATCCCAATTATAAGTAAATATATTTTTTCTGAAAAATAGCACTTTTGCTACATTAAATAACTTAAAAACAGCCTGACCAATTTAATTGACATTTGCCAATTTTACAATTATTTTTTTTATTTCAAACTTATGCAGCTGTATGTATATATATATAATATAATTATTATAGAAAATTAGCAAGCACCAGGGAACTATGGGTAAGATATGCATATTAGATTAATAATATCTCACAGTTTTTGCTTCAAGTACTGTTTAAAACACAGCAATCTCCTTTATGTTGGATGTAGTTTAGCCTCTAAATCGTCTATTCTCTTAGCAATTTCAATTAAAGATTCTTGTCTATGTTCTTTAATAAGAGACATCAGCTTTATAGATGGCTCTTCTAAAATGTCCCTCCATTATGTATTCTATGTTGTATATTTTCTAAAATATCTCTATAGATATTGTCCCTCATATTAAAAATACTACAATTCTCATTATTATTCATTCTGCCGCTAGAAATCAAAATAATGGGAGAAGTAATTATGTTATAACTAGTCCTAAAGCCCGTGTACATGGGCCATTTTTTGCAGCACAGTGGTTCCACCCCTTGCTCTCTCCCCTCTCTCTCTTGCTCTCACCCCTCTCTCTCTTGCTCTCTCCCCCCTCTCTTGCTCTCTCTCCCCCCCCTTTCTTTTGCTCTCTCTCTCCCCCTTTCTTTTGCTCTCTCTTTCTCTCCCTTTCTTTTGTTCTCTATCTCTCCCCCTTTTCTTTTGCTCTCTCTCCCCCCCTTTCTTTTGCTCTCTCTCTCTCCTCCCCTTTCTTTTTCTCTCTCTCTCTCCCCTTTCTTTTGCTCTCGCTCTTTCCCCTTTATTTTGCTCTCACTCTCTCCCCTTTCTTTTGCTCTCTCTCTCTCCCCCCTTTCTTTTGCTCTCTCTTTCTCCTTTCTTTTGCTGTCTCCCTCCCCTATATTTTGCTATCTCCCTCCCCTCGGTTTTGCTCTCCCTCCCCCTCTCTTTTGCTGTCTCCCCCACTCTTTTGCTGTCTCCCTCCCCCTCTCTTTTGCCGTCTCCCTCCTCCCTCTCTTTTGCCGTCTACCTCCCCCCTCTCTTTTGCCGTCTCTCTCCCCCCCTCTCTTTTGCCGTCTCCCTCCCCCCCCCTCTCTTTTGCCTTCTCCCTCCCCCCCTCTCTTTAGCTCTCCCCCCTCTTTTGCTCTCCCCCCTCTTTTGAGCTATCTCTCCCCCCTCCCCCTCCTCTTTTGAGCTATCTCTCCCCCTCCCCTTTTGAGTCATCTCTCCTCCTCCTCTTTTGAGCTATCTCTCCCCCCTCCTCTTCTGAGCTATCTCTCCCCCACTCCCCCTCCTCTTTTGAGCTATCTCTCCCCCCTCCTCTTCTGAGCTATCTCTCCCCCTCTCCCCCTCCTCTTTTGAGCTATCTCTCCCCCCTCCTCTTCTGAGCTATCTCTCCCCTCCTCTTTTGAGCTATCTCTCCCCCATCCTCTTTTGAGCTCCCCCCCCTCTCCCCTACTCTTTTGAGCTCTCCCTCCCCCCTCCTCTTTTGAGCTCTCTCTCCCCCTCCTCTTTTGAGCTATCTCTCCCCCTCCTCTTTTGAGCTCTCTCCCCCTCCCCTCCTCTTTTGAGCTATCCCTCCCCCTTTGAGCTATCTCTCCCCCCTCCTCTTTTGAGCTATCTCTCCCCCCTCCCCCTTTGAGCTATCTCTCCCCCTCCCCTCCTCTTTTGAGCTATCTCTCCCCCTCCCCCTTTGAGCTATCTCTCCCCCCTCCCCGCCTCCTCTTTTGAGCTATCTATCCCCCCTCCCCTCCTCTTTTGAGCTATCTCTCCCCCCTCCCCCTTTGAGCTATCTCTCCCCCCTCCCCCCTCCTCTTTTGAGCTATCTCTCCCCCTTCCTCTTTTGAGCTATCTCTCCCCCCTCCTCTTTTGAGCTATATCTCCCCCTCCTCTTTTGAGCTATCTCTCCCTCCTCCCCCTCCTCTTTTGAGCTATCTCTCCCCCTCCCCCCTCCTCTTTTGAGCTATCTCTCCCCCCTCCTCTTTTGAGCTATCTCTCCCCCATCCCCCCTCCTCTTTTGAGCTATCTCTCCCCCTCCCCCACCTCCTCTTTTGAGCTATCTCTCCCCCTCCCCCCCTCCTCTTTTGAGCTATCTCTCCCCCCTCCTCCCCTCCTCTTTTGAGCTATCTCTCCCCCTTCCCCCTCCTCTTTTGAGCTATCTCTCCACCTTTCCCCTCCTCTTTTGAGCTATCTCTCGCCCCTTCCCCCTCCTCTTTTGAGCTATCTCTCCCCCCTCCTCTTTTTTTAGCTATCTCTCCTGTACACACGGCCGCGCGTGGCCCCGCCCCGCCCGGCCCCGCCCAGCCCTGCCCCTGACAATCCTGCCCCCGCCCCTGACACGCCTGGCCCCACCCCCGACACGCCCACATCATCCCCGGCAAACCCTGTTCTCGGTGGACACAGTTAATGCAGAGAGATGCTTCTAACTGATCCTCATGCACCACTGTAAGGGTCCAGGTCTGGTGCCAGCTGTCAATATAACTCACATGCTGCTGCCTAAACTACGAAGCCACATGTGAATGTAAGCTGATCCTGTGCGCCAGTAGTGAGGATCAGCTTAGTAGCATAGTTAGTGGCGTGTGAGGATCAGCTTACATTCACATGTGGCTCCATAGTTTAGGCAGCAGCACGTGAGTTATATTGACAGCTGGCACCAGACCTGGACCCTTACAGTGGTGCATGAGTAGTTTGTGGTGCGTGAGGATCAGTTAGAAGCATCTCTCTGCATCAACTGTGTCCACCGCGAGAACAGGGTTGGCCACGTGCCACTGTAAGGGTCCAGGTCTGGTGCCAGCTGTCAATCTAAGGCCAGGTGTGTTTGTCCTACTGCGCATGACAGCTTCGGACAAACACACTTGGCCTTTTATAATATAGGATACTTATGAATTTGACCAGCGCAGATACCCACACAAACAATCAAAAAAGTGAGGAGCGTCTCCCAAAAAAGACTCCTCAAAACATATATAGTGTAAAAAAGTGTGTAATGATTGCGCAAACAAATGCTGAAGGTGGAAATATATAATAAAATATATATAATAAAAGTGATAATAATAACCAATGTTATTATTCCACTGATGTACTGCGTATTCTAAACTCTCTTAATTGGCTAGAAGACTATTTAATAGCAACTTGCGATGTTTCTTCGCTTTATACTAGTATTAAACATCAAGATGGCATTGAAGCTATAAATTTCTATTTAACAAGAGATAATACCTTAAAAATTGAACAAAAAAACTTTATATTGGATGGTATTAAATATATACTTACTCACAACTATTTTAACTTTGAAAGTAAATTTTACTTCCAAGAATGTGGAACTGCGATGGGGACCAGATTTGCCCCAAGTTATGCTAATTTATTTATGGGTCTATGGGAACTTATTTTCCTTGACTCAGTTGATCTTGGGGCAAATCTGGTCCTCTACAAAAGGTATATAGATTATATTCTTATTGTCTGGAATGGCTCTAAAGAAGACTTATTATGTTTTTTCTCAAGAATGAATAACAACACTAAAAATCTAAAGTTCATCTATGAAGTAAGTAGCGAGTTAGCCCATTTTTTGGACTTGGAGATATCTATAAAGGAAGGGAAGATATACACCAAGACTTATTTTAAGCAGGTAGATGCTAATAGTTACATACATGAAACTAGTTGCCATTTAGACAGATGGAAACAAAATATACCAAAAAACAGTTCACACGTATTAGAAAAAATTGCAATGAAGTTAACGATTACATTGCCCAAGCAAAAATACTGGAAGATAAGTTCATTGAAAGAGGTTATAAGGTAGATATAATAGAGAGAGCAAAAAAAGAGGCTCTTGAGTTAATAGAGAAATAAATTATTGGAATCTAAAAAAGTGAAATCCTCCATGGATAATAAAGATAAGTTATTCGTTCCATTTAGATCTTTTGAAAACACTGGTACATTTTAAAATCAGATGAAGTACTCGGACCGCTTCTTCCCAACCATCCACAAATTAAAACATGTAATAAAGGCAACTTGAAATATTTTAGTTATGTAGTAATAGATAAAATCAAACCCAATTGGAGGGGCACTAATGCTAGGAAAGAATTATTAAAAAGAGAAGCCAAATGGATTTTTGAACTAAATACATTATCACAGAAAGGTCTAAATTTAGATTTTGATCTAGGATGTTTCCTGGACCAATAATTATCTGTTAAATATTTCTGTAACACTCTGGAAGAATAATGTACTTCTATTGTTTAAGACATAAAGATTGCATAACTTTAAAGTTATAGATATGCATAAAATTGGTCACTTAATATTAGCCATCATTTTTTTAGCATATTCTCCAAAAAATATCTATTTGAATGCTATTTTTAGAATGCCAAGATTTTTTAGAATACCTCTTTGCTTATTGTTAAGGAGGCGACTATTTGTTTGATTCCTAAATGTCTCCTCTAATATTGACTCTTTTTCTAGCTGTCTTATATGTATATAACTATTAAAATCCGTGTGAAATAAATTTAATTTATATAGCACTTAGTATTTTTATAACGGGTATTAATATATCTCCAAATGCATTGAAGTTGTTTGTATACGAGCTGATTTTAAATAGATAGATAAAGAAATTACCCTTTGTAACAATTGGTATACCTTTAATTGACACCGCTTATAAGGAGTGTGCAAGCTTACAATCTCTGAGCTTGAGAAAGAAATTTGAAACTCGTTGCTCATGGAAGCACACACCTGCTGTGATCATTACACCTGCCACAAGCATCAAATTGTTTGGTGAGGACTAAACACTCGAGTCTGTTTTGTTATATACGATCAGATTGCAAGTTGGGGTCTCCCATCCAATGTTTTGAATTTACTAGCAATTATTTTAACTACACTCTGTGTGTTATAGACAAGACAGCACATCTGATTCTGTGTCTGCACCTGAGGGTCTACGCCGGATAACACAAACCTAAATGTGAGTACGGATAAACTCTTAAGCAATATTGCTGTAGACACTGCATTAAGGAGTTCCTTTTTCCCATCAACAGAACCCGGTGGTGGTGTTTTGAGGGCCCATATCGGAATAAAGAGTTCCAAGTTTGACCACATCACCTCTGGGACATTTTGCTTTCCTCAAATGATAGGATTTGTATATCGAACCTTCCTATAAAGTCTTTATCCCTAGGCTCTCTGTGATTTTATTTTATATTATGTGTAATTAGTTTAAATCAATATTTTTATTCATTTGAATTTTAACTGCAGGCGCAATTGTATATTGTATTTTGAATCCTTTTATCATTGTATCCATTTTTATTTGAGTATTTTTTTTTTTTTATTATTATTTTTTTTTTTATTGAGGTAACATTAAACATTGATGCAGTTACATTGTGTGGACACGTTACATCACATCTTATTTATAGACAATATTACATATTATAACAGTTAATGATGACATGACCAAAAGTGGTTACTTTAACCTCCCTTTTTTTTTTTTTTTTTTTAAATACAGAAAGAAAAAGAAAAGAAATATAAAAAGAAAATGTTTATGGCTATTCGCTAAAGCGCAGAACCTGTTTTAAATAGCTTGTTCACGTTTACATCCAAGATATGTATCCCATGTCGTACATCATTTATTGTACTTGCTATGTATGTACTCTTCCCAAATAAAAAGCATCTCATGAAAGAAGTCTTGTTTCATTATTTTCATATAATGTTACTCCTCCAGCTGTAGAGTTTTATGTATAGTGTCTACCCATAGAGCTATAGAGGGGATTTGTTCTTGCTTCCAATGTTGTGCAATTAGTACTTTGGCACTGTTAGAAATGATTTGAAATAAAGCTAGGCGTGTTGCAGGTAATTGTTTGGGAGGTTTATTTAAAAGCCACAGTAAAGGGTCTAATGGGGTGTTTGGTCCTAGTATCTTTTCTGTATGGGTTACTACATCTCTCCAAAAGAGGTTGATTTTGCTGCAACTCCACCAAATATGTCCCATGTTCCCGACCTCTTTTTTGCATCGCCAGCATAAGTCAGATCTTTGTGGGTATAAGGTCTTTAAGCGTGCAGGAGTGTAATACCAGTGGTGCAGAATCTTAAAATTGATTTCTAATATCTTGGCCGATGTAGAAGCTTTCATAGTTCTTTTAAATATTTTACATAAATCTCTAGGGGGTATATTGATTTTAAGTTCTTTTCAGTTCGTTTCATATAGTGATATTCTGTGCCTATCGGGACCTGTTGTAGTATGTTGTAAATTATGGATAGGGTGTGTTTAATAGGGGATTTTTAGATGCATAATTTTTCAAAGTTTGTTGGGGAACGTATCAAATTATTTTTCCCTTTATGACATTGGAGAAATGAGTGAGCTTGCAAGTAGAAGTACCAGTTACGAAAAACATGTAGGTTATTTTCTATGAGCTTCGATCTAGAGTGCAATGACCCAGCCTCAGTGAGAGTATAAAAAGGTAAATTACTTAGCCTATCTAAAGGGTTTAGTTTATTCATTTCTAGACCTGGAAGGAATTCTGGATTCCCTAGAAGCGGTGTTAGAGGTGAGGGTTTGGAATATTTGAGTATTTTTGTTATCGAATAAATGTATTAGATTTTGGATATTACATGTCTTTTTGGAGGACACATTTAAAGCTCTTTTTTGAGGATCAAACCGATACTCTCAGTATATTTCAGCTTGGTTTTTATCACACATGTAATTGCACATTATCATTGTATACAATTTTTTGCTCATTCATTTTTTTTTACACTTATTTAATTGCACATATAAGTTAGGCACCAATTCTGGTAATTATTTTTTGTTATTTATGACCACTGACTAGTCACATTAGTTATTATTATCACTTTTTTTATATATATTTTATTATATATTTCCACCTTCAGCATTTGTTTGCGCAATCATTACACACTTTTTTACACTATATATGTTTTGAGGAGTCTTTTTTGGGAGACTCTCCTCACTTTTTTGATTGTTTGTGTGGGTATCTGTGCTGGTCAAATTCATTAGTATTATAATAGAAAATTAGTAAACCTAGGCAAGTATCCCCACTTACTTTCCACCAGAAATGTCCATGGTATTTCTGACTGTTCTTCTTAGATGTTTAAATTAATACATCAATTTATTTCATAAACACCTAAACATCAAAACACTGTATAGAAGCAAGTAATTTATATGTAATCATTATATTTGTTTTTAAAATAATATATTATAATAAATAATACAACTGCCTATAAATTATTCATATACATTTACCATATAACATGATGAAGCATTGATTTTATTTGACTTTTAACAGTCCTTTGACAACCAATATGCATTTGCATGATTTTTATTATTATTGATTTACAATGCATAATCTTAGATACATTTTATTTAAATACAGGTCTACCCCACTCATACAGCGGGTTAGAGACTGGAGCACCACTGTAAAGTGAAAACCACCTTAAAGTGAAACAAGGCAGGTTTAGCTTTCTTTTCACTTGCCAGTGTGTTTAACAACTTGAAAACATGTTTGAACTAACATATATTAAGGGTGCAATAGGGCTATGTTTAGTTTAACACTAGCACAGCACAGTTTTCAATTAGTATTCAATAAATACTGTACCTGTAAAATAGTGACAATTACTGTAATAAAATTTTCCAGATTACAGCACTGAGACACACATTGCACTGTAATGTGGTAAACAGATTGAACTAAGCATAACACAATGATGCCAGTCACTTTTCTCACAATAGTATGCAAAATAATAAAATAATAAATCTATGGAACATATATTAAATATATATTAAATTATAACTTCATAGTAAACCTCATGGTATCATAACTTTATGCTAAATAATTGTCATAAGACATTTACTTTTAAATTGTACTTAACATGTTTTTAATTAAATGTAATCTTTTCTTTGGTTACCACTATTCACAAAGCCAAAAAGGCAAGAGGGGATTATACAAGTTATAATGACTAAAACACATTGATCACAAAAAGGTATAACAGATATAACATACAGTATAATAGTTTATAGGTTTTATTGTAAATAATATGTTATTTTTCTCTTTAAAAAATAAATAAATAGATTTTCCATATTAAATCTTAGTTCAAAATGGCAGATAATTTAAAAATAAATAAATGAATGGTATATGTTAATTGAGATTTTCAAGTAAAGTACTCTTAAGTGCTACAAAAACCTGTTGTTCAAGTATTATTTTATTGTGTATATTGTTCCCTAATCTTGACATATTGTTAATTTTGTGTTCATTTTGAAGTACCAAAAACGTACTCAATAATGGCATATTGATTCATTTTCAGTAAGACAAATGAATAAAACACATAAATATAATTTGTCCAGATTGTTAACTGCGCTCAAGTTAAAAGATTAGTGCGGACAAATTAGCACTGGTATTAAAGTTGAAAGTAAAAAGTTAGCAAAAGACTCAGAGGCACAAACTTCAGGATGAGGGATATTATGGCCACTCCCCCAACCCATAGACTTCTATAAGATACACGAAAGAAAGTCCTTTACATTTTTCACTCATGCGATATCGGGACACTGTCCTAGATCAACTGCGCAACAGCCAAAGGTGCATTAGAAATATTTTAAACTCCTGTGTTCTTCACTTAAAATGTTTTTTTTTTTTATTTTAAATATATATAGCAGAATATTTTTTGTAAAATAAATATTTAGTATAGTTTTAGGCAGGTGTGAAAAAATGATGTAAATCAAGAATGGTTTAAAAACAGAAATCTTAATAGCTTATTTTATCAATTAAAAAATGCAAAGTGACTGAAAAGAAGAAAAATCTAAATCAGATCAATATTTAGTGTGACCACCCTTTGCCTCCCAAGAAGCATCAAGCTAACAAGCTGTGGATGCTGAAGATCACAACAACTAGACACAAATGACATGTACTTTATCAATAAGGTCTCTCCCAGGCAGAAATTTCAAGGCAGACAGGGGGTTCCAGGTGTGCTGTCCAAGCTCTTCTGAAGGAGTCAAAGAAATGGGCAACCTTGAGGACCATAAACGCAGTGGTCAGCCAAGGAAACTTCACTATTCAAAGATGTCCAGCTGTACTATCAGCTCAGAATAGGCAGAAACCAGTGAGACCTTTAACACCCATATACTGTACAGAGGAAAAGAAAAAAAGGTTCTGCTTCTTGGGTGGTAACTAGCCATAGAACAAGCTATTATGCTATTGTTCATTCCCAGGATTTGCGCTTTCCTCTTTTTATGTATGCAAATTATGACTCTTAGGGAAGTCTCCCTAAGCGTGATGTCAGAATCCAGATGTGGACCCATTGCTCAGTGTGCCTAGATGGATATGCCTGCACCTTACTGACAAGGCCCACACAGGGCTGAAAAGTACGTCTGGGGTTTTGCCATTACTCTTTTTCAGAGAGGGATTGCCTGGTATTTCAGGGCTGGACTGAACTGTTAAAAGTCAGGATCAGACTAATATGTTACAGGAAAGTTCTTCTCTGTGAACGAGCAAAAAGGGGCTGCTTCTTGGGTGGTAACTAGCCATAGAACAAACTATTGTTCATTCCCAGGTTGAGCACTTCTCTCTTTTTATTTATTCAAATTATCACTCTTAGAGATGTTTCCCTAAAAGTGATGTGGGAATCCAGACATGGACCCGTTGCTCAGTGTGCCTAGAGGTATATGGCTGCACCTCAATAACAAGGCCCACACTGGGCTGAAATGTACATCTGGGGATTTGCCGTTTCTCTCGTTCAGAGAGGGATTGCCTGGTATTTCGGGGCTGGACTGAACTGTTAAAAGTCTTTCAAGATCAGACTAATATGCTACAGGAAAGTTCTTCTCTGTGAAAGGCACATGTTGAGCAAAAAGGGGCTGCTTCTTGGGTGGTAACTAGCCATAGAACAAGCTATTATGATATTGTTCATTCCCAGGTTGAGCACTTCTCTCTTTTTATTTATGCAAATTATGACTCTTAGGGAAGTCTCCCTGAGCGTGATGCGGGAATCCAGATGTGGACCCGTTGCTCAGTGTGCCTAGAGGGATATGGCTGAACCTCACTGACGAGGCCTGCACGGTTTTGCCATTTCTCTTGTTCAGAGAGGGTTTGCCTGGTATTTTGGGGCTGGACTGATCTGTTAGGATCAGACTGATATGCTACAGGGAAGTTCTTCTCTGTGAAAGGCACATATTGAGAAAACAAAAAAATAGGCTGCTTCTTGGGTGGTAACTAGCCATAGAACAGGCTATTATGCTATTGTTCGTTCCCAGGTTTAGCGCTTCTCTCTTTTTATTACTGTACAGAGAAGTCTGATCAGAAGTGGTCTTCATGGCCAAAAAGCCATACCAC
Source organism: Bombina bombina (assembly GCF_027579735.1). NCBI lineage: Eukaryota > Metazoa > Chordata > Amphibia > Anura > Bombinatoridae > Bombina > Bombina bombina. The sequence continues at coordinate 632,107,604 of NC_069502.1, forward strand.
TGACATGAAAACACAGGTACCTGGGTGCAGAAAAATGTCAGCAGGTGCATTAAAGTTAACATTTGATATATTTCACAGAAATAGAAGGCAGTTTGTTCACCGAAGGGCTGGAGAATTGTACAAGAATGAGTTTTTATACATCAGTGAAGAATGGTGGAGGTTCTTTGCAAGTTTGGGTATGCATTTCTGCAAATGGAGTTGGGAAATTGGTCAGAATTAATGGTCTCTTTAATGCTGAGAAATACGAGCAGATATTTATCCATCATGCAACACCATGAAAGAGGGATCTGATTGTCCACAAATGTATTCTGCAACATGACAACGACCCCAAACATACAGCCAAAGTCATTAAGTACTTTCTTCATAGTAAAGAAGAGCATAGAGTCCTGGAAGTGATGGTATAGTGCCCACAGTGAAGGAAAAAACAAATAGAGCAGCCGCACAGTGCCCTGAATCTCAACATCATTCAGTCTATCTGAGATGACACATCATCTACTGGGCAGACGAGGTTCACTAAAGTTTGCTATGCCTTTCCTTGATTGTGTGTGGCCATGCAAGCAAGTGCTGTCAATCATACTGATCTGATCGTATTGGGAAGATTGGAATCTGCCACACTTTAGGAGGTAGAGAGGTTAAGTAGCAGGGGTCTTAATACTGCAGCTACTTAACTAGCTTTTCAGGCTTGCTCATTCACCTGAAATGCTGGGACCCCGAAGTTGACTTTGCAGCTTAAGAAATGGAACCCCTGGAGACAAAAGTAACTGAGATTGCCTAAAATCCATAGAGAGAACTGTCATTAGTTCTCCAATATTTTTGGAACAACCTACCTACTGAGTTCCTTAAAACACTATTTGTAAGTGTACCTAGAGGAAATGATGTTTTGAAGTCAAAAGGTGGTCACAAAAAATATTGATTTGATTTAGATTTATTTTCTGTCCACTCACTTTGCAGTTTGTTAATTAAAACAAAAAAATACATAATTTTAAAACATTGATAGAGCATATTTTACACCTGCTTAAAACTTTTGCACAGTGTATATTGTAACTCTCATTTTTGTTTATACCAATTTTAATTACCACCAATATTGTTCTTATAGAAGCAGGCTCTAATTTCTTCCTTCTCTGTATGCTTACCTACAGTATGCCTACCTATCTGCTAGATTTTGAGTTTTTGTCGGTAAGGCTTGCGGTGCTAACGCTCCTTTTTTTTCCCACCGCTCCCTTAAGCCAACACTGGTATTACAGGTTTTTTTAAACCTGGCGTTAGCCGCAAAAAGGTGAGCGTAGAGCAAAATTTAGCTCCACATCTCACCTCAATACCAGCATTACTTACGGTAGCGGTAAGCAGCTAAAACGTGCTCATGCACGATTTCCCCATAGGAAACAATGGGGCTGAGCTGGGTGAAAAAAACCTAACACCTGCAAAAAAGCAGCGTTCAGCTCCTAACGCAGCCCCATTGATTCATATGGGAAAATAAAAAATATGTCTGCACCTAACACCCTAACATGAACCCCAAGTCTAAACACCCCTAATCTTACACTTATTAACCCCTAATCTGCCGCCCCCGACATCGTCGCCACCTGCATTATACTATTAACCCCTAATCTGCCGCTCCGGACACCGCCGCCACCTACATTATACTTATAAACCCCTAATCTGCTGCCCCCAACATCGCCAACAACTACATTATAGTTATTAACCCCTAATCTGCCCCCCAACATCGCTGCAACTATATTAAATTAATTAACCCCTAACCTGCCGCCGCCAACGTCGCCACCACTATAATTAAGTTATTAGCCCCTAAACCTAAGTCTAACCCTAACCCTAACACCCCCCTAATTTAAATATAATTTAAATAAAATAACTACAATTAAATAAATTATTCCTATTTAAAACTAAATACTTACCTATAAAATAAACCATAAGATAGCTACAATATAACTAATAGTTACATTGTAGCTAGCTTATGATTTATTTTTATTTTACAGGCAAGTTTGTATTTATTTTAACTAGGTACAATAGTTATTAAATAGTTATTAACTATTTAATAACTACCTAGCTAATATAAGTACAAAATTACCTGTAAAATAAATCCTAACCTAGTGCACCTAACACTACACTATCATTAAACTAATTAGCTAAACTACCTACAATTAATTACAATTAAATTCAATAAACTAAATTACGGAAAAAAAACACTAAATTGCAGAAAATAAAAAAAGAATTACAAGAATTTTAAACTAATTACACCTAATCGAATCCCCCTAATAAAATAAAAAAAGCCCCCAAAATAATATTTTGCGGGGCATTGCCCCAAAGTAATCAGCTCTTTTACCTGTAAAAGAAAAATACAATACCCCCCAACATTAAAACCCACCACCCACACACCCCTACTCTAAAACCCACCCAATCCCCCCTTAAAAAAACCTAACATTAACCCCCTGAAGATCTCCCTACCTTGAGCCGTCTTCACCCAGCCGGGCACAAGTGGACCTCCAGAGGGGCAGAAATCTTCATTAGATCTGGGCAGTAGAGGTCCTCCAAGTGGCAGAAATCTTCATCCAAGCGGCATCTTCTATCTTCATCCATCCATAGCGGAGCGGGTCCATCTTCAATCCAGCTGACGCAGAGCCATCCTCTTCAAACGACGTCCTAACGAAGAATGAAGGTTCCTTTAAATGACGTCATCCAAGATGGGGTCCCTTGAATTCCGATTGGCTGATAGGATTCTATCAGCCAATCGGAATTAAGGTAGGAAAAATCCTATTGGCTGATTGGATCAGCCAATAGGATTGAGCTCGCATTCTATTGGCTGTTCCAATCAGCCAATAGAATGCAAGCTCAGTCCTATCAGCCAATCGGAATTCAAGGGACGCCATCTTGGATGACGTCATTTAAAGGCGCCTTCATTCTTCATTAGGACGTCATTTGAAGAGGATGGCTCAGCATCGGCTGGATTGAAGATGGACCCGCTCCGCTCAGGAAGGATGAAGATAGAAGATGCCGCCTGGATGAAGCCTTCTGCCGTCTGGAGGACCTCTTCTGCCCCGATCGGATGAAGACTTCTGCCGTATGGAGGACCACTTGTGCCCGGCTGAGTGAAGACGGCTCAAGATAGGGTGATTTTCAGGGTGTTAGTGTTAGTTTTTTTTAAGGGGGGATTGGGTGGGTTTTAGAGTAGGGGTGTGTGGGTGGAGGGTTTTAATGTTGGGGGGTATTGTATTTTTCTTTTACAGGTAAAAGAGCTGATTACTTTGGGGCAATGCCCCGCAAAAGGCCCTTTTAAGGGCTATTTGTAATTTAGTATAGGGTAGGTAAATTTTATTATTTTGGGGGGCTTTTTTATTTTATTAGGGGGATTAGATTAGGTGTAATTAATTTAAAATTCTTGTAATTCTTTTTTATTTTCTGTAATTTAGTGGGTTTTTGTTTTCGTAATTTAGTTTATTGAATTTAATTGTAATTAATTGTAGGTAGTTTAGGTAATTAGTTTAATTTAGTGTAGTGTTAGGTGTAATTGTAATTTAGGATTTATTTTACAGGTAATTTTGTACTTATTTTAGCTAGGTAGTTATTAAATAGTTAATAACTATTTAATAACTATTGTACCTAGTTAAAATAAATACAAAGTTGCCTGTGAAATAAATATAAATCCTAAGCTAGCTACAATGTAACTATTAGTTATATTGTAGCTAGCTTAGGGTTTATTTTATCGGTAAGTATTTAGATAATAGGATTAATTTATTTAATTATGTTAAATTTATTTTGTTTAATTTAAATTATATTTAAGTTAGGGGGGGTTAGGGTTAGGTTTAGACTTAGGTTTAAGGGTTAATACCTTTAATATAGTAGCGGCGACGTTGGGGGTGGCAGATTAGGGGTTAATAAATGTAAGTAGGTATCGGCGATGTTAGGGGTTAATAAAATGTAACTAGTGTTTGCGAGGCGGGAGTGCGGCGGTTTAGGGGTTAATACATTTATTAAAGTGGCGGCTATGTCCGGTCGGCAGATTAGGGGTTAAATAATTTTATTATAGTGTTTGCAATGTGGGGGGGGGGCCTCGGTTTAGGGGTTAATAGGTAGTTTATGGGTGTTAATGTACTTTTTAGCACCTCTCAACGCTGCTTTTTAAGGCTAACGCCAAACTCGTAATCTAGGCGCATGTTTTGCTCCAATGTCATTATATGTTCCTTGTTCTACACTGCAGAATGTGTTTGAGCTCGCTAAATCTAATTCTGTATAAAGCAGCATGATATGTACAATGTGACATTGATGCTCATTTTACTACAAACAGGAGGTTCAACATATTTACTCATAAATATAGATTCATATAAATTCCCTTCTGTCAACTCCTGAAACTTACTTTATTTATTTATTTGAGATGTAATGTAACTTTTTTATTTTATTTGAAAGGCTTATCTTCACTGGAGCACAAAGATCTGTCTTGTAACCTATCATCATCAACTTGTCTGCACTGAAATGTTTTCTGTAGTCTTCATTTATTGTTTCATAATTTTGATCATTCACATTTTGTCAAGTACAATCTCGTACTCCGTTGTTAGTACATTATTTTTTTATATCACTCTAAAGAAACAAATGTTGATGTTGATGCTAATATTGATGCTACACTTAGAACAATATTCAAATGTCAGATGTGTATAAATCAATTTAGTTTATTCAGCAATACTTAAGATATAACTCAACATATGTACATTAATATTTATTTGCAACATGACTGTAAAGATATATTTATAGTTAATCTCTTAAATCAATAATACATACATGTGCATAATATTAATTTTAAATAGGATTATACACAGTCATTACCAGCTGTTAAACTCAATTGATGAAGGACAAAACTATAAATACATAAGGCTGTTTAGACATGAATGAGGTGAAGCAATCAATCAATTTGAATACATTTTAGCGAACATCATTTTTAATTAATTATTTTTTGTTTTTCTTATATAGTGATTTCTATAGTGAGTCATCCAAAGATCCAATACCTGTATAAAAAAGGGTTTAGATTACAAGTGGGGTGCTATTTAGTGCTTTTGCTATAGCGCTAATTGCACTAGAAGTAAACTTTTAGCTAGCATCGGTTAGCGCTGGTATTACAAAATGAAAGTAAAAAGTTCTTGTGCTCACAATAACTTATTCTTCCATAGAAGTCAATAGAAAAAAAACTAACCCCACTCTCGCACAATTGCATTGTGCGAGAGTGGGGTTAGTTTCACATATTCTCATGTGTGCTAAAACAATATGAAAATATGAATATTTCTCATTCCAATTAGTGATGTCGCGAACAGTTCGCCGGAGAACAGCTCCCGGCGAACATAGCTTGTTCGCCGCTGCGGGCGAACATATGCGATGTTCGATCCGCCCCCTATTCATCATCATTGAGGAAACTTTGACCCTGTATCTCACAGCCTTCAGACACATTTGAGCCAATCAACAGCAGACACTCCCTCACAGACCCTCCCAGCTCCTGGGCAGCAGTCATTTTAGATTCATGACGATCCTGCTTTCTTAGTGAGAGGAGGTTTAGTGCTGCTGCTGACATTATAGGGAAATAGATAACTAGGCTAGTGTATTTAGTGTCCACTACAGTCCTGAAGGACTCATCTAATCTCTGCTGTAAGGACAGCACCCCAAAAAGCCCTTTTTAGGGCTAGAACTTCAGCCCAAACAGCCCTTTTTAGGGCTAGAACTTCAGTCTTTTTTTTTTTTTTTTTTTTATTTTATTTGCATTTGCATGGCTTTCAGCCTGTGTGTGAGGCTCACAGCATATACTGTGATTAGTGCCACCACTGATTTCTGCTTAACATTAGTGTAAATTTAAACAAAAAAACTTTTAAATCATTTTGCTAGTGTAATATAATTTCATTTTCTATCAGGCCTGTGTGTCAGGCTTACACAGCATATACTGTGGTTAATTGCTGTGCCAGCCACCACTCATATCTGCTTAACATTATTGTAAATTAAAAAAAAAAAACTTTTAAATCATTCTGCTAGTGTAATCTAATTTCATTTTCTATCAGGCCTGTTTCTCAGGCTCACACAGCATATACTGTGGTTAATTGCTCTGTGCCAGCCACCACTCATATCTGCTTAACATTAGTGTAAATTTAAACAAAAAACTTTTAAATCATTTTGATAGTGTAATCTAATTTCATTTTCGATCAGGCCTGTGTCTCAGGCTCACACAGCATATACTGTGGTCAATTGCTCTGTGCCAGCCACCACGTCATATCTGCTTAACATTAGTGTAAATTTTTTAAAAAAAACTTTAAAATCATTTTGCTAGTGTAATCTAATTTCATTTTCTATCAGGCCTGTGTGTCAGTCTCACACAGCATATACTGTGGTTAATTGCTGTGCCAGCCACCACTCATATCTGCTTAACATTATTGTAATTTAAAAAACAACAACTTTTAAATCATTTTGCTAGTTTAATCTAATTCAATTTTCCATCAGGCCTGTGTGTCAGGCCCACATCATATAGTGTGATTAATAGCTCTTTTTTCCACCACTTATATCTGGTTAGTGTAAAATTTTAATTTTTTTTTTTTTTTTTTACATCAGTCCTCTTCTAGTGTTATTTAATTTTAGTTGCCAGGCCACCCTGGCTGCCATTAGTGCCAGCCTGTGTGTCAGGCTACCAGCATATACTGTGCCTACTTCCATCCTCAGTGCCAGTCCACCACTCCTATCTGGTGTAACATTAGTTTACATTTTGTAAAAAAAACTTTTACATCAGTCTTCTAGTGTTATTTAATTTTAGTTGCCAGGCCAGCCTGCCACTAGTGCCAGCCTGTGTGTCAGGCTGCCAGCACATACTGTGCCTACTTCTATACTGAGTGCCATCACTCCTATCTGTTGTAACATTAGTGTAACTTTTTTAAAAAAAAACTTTTATATCAGTCTGCTATTGTTATTTAATTGCAGTTGCCTGTCTGCCAGCGTGTGTGTGCCAGGCCCACTTTCCAACTAGTGCCACGAATCATATTTGTTATAACAGTAGTGTAAATATTTAAAATAAAAACTTTTTTGACTGTGAATCATCAGTCTGCTAGTGCAATTGAATTGCAGTTGCCTGCCTGCCAGCGTGTGTGCCAGGCCTACTTGCCAACTAGTGCCACCAATCAAATTTATTAACAGTATTGTAAATATTTTAAATAAAAACTTTTTTGACTGTGAATCAGCAGTCTACTAGTGCAATTGAATTGCAGTTGCCTTCCTGCCAGCGTGTGTGCCAGGCTCACTTGCCAACTAGTGCCTGCAATCATATTTGTTATTACAGTAGTGTTAATATTTAAAATTAAAACTTTTTTGACTGTGAATCATCAGTCTGCTAGTGCAATTGAATTGCAGTTTCCTGCCTGCCAGCGTGTGTGCCAGGCCCACTTGCCAACTAGTGCCACCAATCATATTTGTTATAACAGTATTTTAAATATTTAAAAAAAAACATTTTTGACTGTGAAGCTATCACACCTTACAAATTCGATCAGAATAAATTTACACAAAACCTGTTTATAGTAGGAATTGATACTCAGGTATAAGAATGTCTCAGGTTCCTTAACTACAAGCAACTGGAAGTTTGCAGGTAAAGAATCTGAGTTTAATATATGCCAATTACATTAGTGGTAGACAGACACTGAAGTCTGTATCACTGTGCAGAGGCGTGGAGGAAATGGTAGAAATCACAGGCAATAAATGAGCGGAATTACTGCAGTTTAAATATGAGTGTAGTATTTTCAGCGTTCTTGAACAGAAATAAATGTCAGCAATTTGTAAGTATACGACCTGAGGATGGTGTTAGGATTAACCGTCAACTGTTAGATGTATATGCAGCTTAGGTTACCCCTGCTCTGAGGATGTGTGAGAGCGGGTACGATTGCGGCCGTAGCTGATGACGTGGCAGCGTGTGCTGACAGTCTGTGTGAGCAGGAAGGCAGAGAGAGCTGACAGGTTGAGCACGCAGAGTGGCAGCGTGTTAGGAGTTGCGCAAGGGCTTGCGAGGAGTGAAGTCTGGAGAAGCAGCTGACTTCCTGTAAGGTTAGAACCGGATTGGTTCACTGAGACTCTGAGACGTCAGAGACAGGAAGAATAATCCAGCAAAGTGTCAATGAAACTGTGGGGTTTTATAGGCAGGCAAGAGGAAATTTAAAGGAACAGCAACAGGAGGCAGATAGGATCTGACACAGCCCCCCCAAAAAGGAACGCACCACTAGTGTTCATGGAGCAGGCCTATCAGGGTTTCTACGGTGGAACAAGGACACACATCTAGGAGCAGATACAGAAGTAGCTGGTTCCCAGGAGTCCTCAGAATAATCGAAGCCCTTCCAATGAATGAGATATTCAAGAAGACCCTTTCTGCGTCTGGAATCAACAATAGAGTGTACCTCGTATTCCTGGTCCTGAGCGACGTTGTGAGAGACCAAATCGGGGGTCAAGTTGTGAATAAGACAGGGTTTCACTAAGGACACGTGAAAAGTGGGATGAATCTTGTAGACATCAGGTAGTTGAAGAGTAACAGTCGTAGGATGTTTAATGTCGACGATCGGGAAAGGACCAATGAAAAGCTTACTTAACTTCCTAGATGGAGTACGCAGCCTTAGATTCTTAGTAGAGAGCCATACTTGTTGACCAATTTGGTAAGTTGGTTGGGGTGTATGACGCAAATCATAATATTTCTTATGTGATGCTTGTGCGGGTGAATATTACGATGAGCAACGGTGAAGGTTTGAGAGATGTCGTTTACAGCATCATTTACCCTCGGGTTAGAGGAGGGACTGTAGGGTAGGTAGGATATCCTTGGATGTATTCCATAATTGAGGAAAAACGGGCTGAATGAGGTGGATGAGTTAGTGGAATTATTATAAGCAAATTCTGCCAAAGCTAGATGTTTCTCCCAAGTATCCTGTTGGTTAGAGCAGAAACAGCGGAGGTACTGCTCCAACCACTGATTAGTTCGCTCTGCTTGCCCGTTAGACTGGGGGTGATAAGATGTTGTGAGTTTCTGAGTAATTTGCAGAGTTTGGCAGAGAGTCTTCCAGAAACGGGACGTAAATTGTGAACCCCTATCAGTTAAAATCACTGTAGGGAGTCCATGTAAGCGGACTACTTCCTTAATGAACATATCACAGGTCTCTTGAGCAGTGGGTAAACCAACTGCAGGGACAAAATGTGCCATTTTCGTAAACAGGTCTACTATTACAAGTACTGAAGTGTAACAATTGGAGGGTGGTAGGTCGACAATGTAATCCATTGCAATATGAGACCAAGGAGTTTCTGGAACCGGATAAGATTGGAGCAACCCTATTGGAAATTGGTGACTTGGTTTTGAAGTTGCACAGGTAGTACATTGGGTGATGAAATTTTGAACTGATGTGGTCATAGCTGGCCACCAATAGTGACGGCAAAGCAAATCCAATGTTTTCCTAAAACCTAAATGTCCGGATAGAGGAGAGGTATGACAGGAGTGAAGGAGTTCAGTCCTACAAGTAGGAGGTATATATAATAAGTTATTGTAATAGTACAACCCGTTCTGTTTTGTATGAAGAAGTTGAAGCGGTTTGGAAGGATCATTTATTTGAGAGTTTTGGAAATCGGGATGAGAGGTTATAAGTAACCCTAGAATTTTGGATTTTGGAATAATGGTAGATGGTGCTTCCTGAGTGAGTGGTCTGGAGTCCCTTCTGGAGAGAGCATCAGCCTTACCATTTCGAGTACCTGGACGATAAGTGATGATAAAGTAGAATCGCGAAAAGTAGAGATTCCAGCGAAGTTGTCTGGCTGACAAAGTTCTATTTTGCTGTAGGTACTGCAAGTTTTTATGATCCGTTATTACTATAATAGGACATGTAGCACCCTCAAGTAGATGTCTCCACTGCTCAAATGCAATCTTGATCGCCAGTAATTCTCTTTCACCAACAGGGTAATTGCGTTCAGCAGACGTAAGTAATCTGGACAGGTAAGCAACCGGATGCATTTTATCAGTAAGAATAGTTTTTTGCGACAAGATTGCCCCCAGAGCATAATCCGAAGCATCCACCTCGACTATAAACTGTCTATTTGTGTCTGGAAACTGCAGTATGGGAGCTGTAGTGAAGTCTTTTTTTAATTTTTGGAAGACCTGTTCACATTCATCTGTCCATTTAAAGGGCTTTCCCAGTTTAGTCAAGTCAGTGAGAGGTCTGGCTGTGTGTGCAAAGTTACAAATAAACTTACGGTAAAAATTGGTGAATCCAAGAAACCGTTGTACCTGTTTCTTGGTATTAGGAGTTGGCCATTGGGTTATCGCATGGATTTTTGAATCATCCATCATAATTCCAGAGTTAGATATGACATATCCCAAAAAAGTGACCTTAGAACTATGGAACTCACATTTTTCTACCTTGGCATACAATTTATGTTCTCTTAAGCGTGCTAAAACAGTCCTGACATGGGTGATATGTTGTTGTTCAGTGTCTGAATAAATGAGTATATCGTCTAAGTATACAACTACAAAATTATCTAGAATGTCACGGAAAATGTCGTTAATAAAGCATTGAAATGTTGCTGGAGCATTACAAAGGCCGAATGGCATGACAGTGTATTCGTAATGGCCATACCGGGTTCTAAAAGCCGTCAACCATTCGTCTCCAGCCCTCATTCGTATGAGGTTGTAAGCACCCCTGAGATCCAATTTTGTAAAGATCTTGGCAGTGCTTAACCTCTCTATAAGTTCAGGTATAAGTGGAAGTGGATTGTTCTTTTGTTTAGCTCTCTATAATCTATTATAGGCCTGAGTGTCTGATCTTTATTTTTAATGAAAAAAATACCAGCCCCAGCTGGGGAGGTTGATGGACGTTTAAAACCTTTGGCTAAATTCTCTTGTAGGTATAACTTCAAATGATCTAATTCAGGTTTAGACAATGGGTATATGTGACCTACAGGAATAGTTGTACCAGGAAGGAGGTCAATGGGGCAGTCGTAAGGCCTGTGTGGCGGAAGAACCTGTGCCTCAGTTTTATTAAATACATCTTGGAAGTCTTGATATACAGTAGGTATGTTTTCAGTAGTGGTAAGTAAAATGTTGTCAAGTGGAAAACAAGTTTGTGTACAATATGTGGAAGATAAATTTACAGTCGAGTGTTGCCAGTCAAAATCAGGTTTGTGTAGTTGCAACCATGATAAGCCGAGAATGATAGGATATAGTGGGCTAGGAATTATGTCAAAACTAATTACTTCTCTGTGACGTGAATTAATACAGAGTAGTAAGGGTATAGTCTCATGAGTTATAGGACCTGTAGAGAGAGATGATCCATCAACTAAATTAATTGAGACGGAAACCTGTTTTGCTAGGAAGGGAATTTTATTTAGTTTTACAAATTCAGAATCAATGTAGCTTGCTGAAGCCCCAGTATCGATTAACGCCTCGACTTCAATGTGATGGAGATCCCACTGTAATATAAGTGGCAAAGTAATATGAGTATTAGATTTTTTGTTTAATGATAGGCTAAGAGAATTAGAGATTGTCTTACCAAGTTTTGTCTTTTTCAAAAGAGGGCAGGTGTTCACATCATGCTCTGGGGATGCACAGTACATGCACAATCTTAAAGCACGCCTTCTACTTTTCTCTTCAGTAGAGAGTGGACCACGCATAAACCCAATCTCCATAGGTGTTTCTGATTCCTTAGGAGTGAGAGCAGTGGGTGTGTACTTTTTGTACGTTGATGAGGTACCAGATCTCTCAAGTTTGCGTTCACGCAGACGTCTGTCTATAGTAGTACAAAGACTACAGAGATCCTCCAACCTGGTTGGTACTCCAGTGCGGGATAACTCATCCTTTATTTCTTCGCTGAGTCCAATTCTAAATTGGTGTCTTAGTGAAGCCTCATTCCATTTGGATTCAATGGCATATATTTTGAATTGAGAAATATAATTCTCCACAGGCTGTCTGCCTTGTTTTAGGCCCCTAAGTGATGTTTCGGCGGATTCCTGCTTAAAAGGATCATCGTACAAAGAAGAAAATGCCTTTAGAAATTCTTGTAGTGAATCTAATATAGGGTTTTGGCTCAGCCCTTAAATAAGAAATAATGGTTAGAACCTTTAACCGGTCAGTGTTATAAGTTTTAGGTTTGAGTTCAAATAGAAGTAAACAGGCATTTCTGAATTCTTTGAAATTAGCCCTGTTACCACTGAATTTATCTGGCGAGGAAACCTGTGGTTCTGGTTGTGTGGTTTTAACAGCATACATCTCTCTCACACAGTCTTTTAACACCTGGGTTTCACTTTGTAATTCCCTGACTGATTGAGTCACATTATCCATACGCTGTGTGAGCACTGATAATTGATTTGATATCTCAGACATATCCATAACTGTAACACCAGCAATTAAATCTTTTGGCTGGATTATTATATCACACCTTACAAATTCAATCAGAATAAATTTACACAAAACCTGTTTATAGTAGGAATTGATACTCAGGTATAAGAATGTCTAAGGTTCCTTAACTACAAGCAACTGGAAGTTTGCAGGTAAAGAATCTGAGTTTAATATATGCCAATTACATTAGTGGTAGACAGACACTGAAGTCTGTATCACTGTGCAGAGGCGTGGAGGAAATGGTAGAAATCACAGGCAATAAATGAGAGGAATTACTGCAGTTTAAATATGAGTGTAGTATTTTCAGCGTTCTTGAACAGAAATAAATGTCAGCAATTTGTAAGTATACGACCTGAGGATGGTGTTAGGATTAACCGTCAACTGTTAGATGTATATGCAGCTTAGGTTACTCCTGCTCTGAGGATGTGTGAGAGCGGGTACGATTGCGGCCGTAGCTGATGATGTGGCAGCGTGTGCTGACAGTCTGTGTGAGAAAGAAGGCAGAGAGAGCTGACAGGTTGAGCACGCAGAGTGGCAGCGTGTTAGGAGTTGCGCAAGGGCTTGCGAGGAGTGAAGTCTGGAGAAGCAGCTGACTTCCTGTAAGGTGAGAACTGGATTGGTTCACTGAGACTCTGAGACGTCAGAGACAGGAAGAATAATCCAGCAAAGTGTCAATGAAACTGTGGGGTTTTATAGGCAGGCAAGAGGAAATTTAAAGGAACAGCAACAGGAGGCAGATAGGATCTGACAGAAGCATCAGTCAGCTAGTGTAATCTAATTGCAGTTGCCTTCCTCCCAGCGTGTGTGCCAGGCCCACTTGCCAACTAGTGCCACCAATCATATTTGTTATAACAGTAGTATAAATATTTACAATAAAAACTTTTTTGACTGTGAATCATCAGTCTGCTAGTGCAATTGAATTGCAGTTGCCTGCCTGCCAGCGTGTGTGCCAGGCCCACTTGCCAACTAGTGCCACCAATCATATTTGTTATTACAGTAGTGTTAATATTTAAAATTAAAACTTTTTTGACTGTGAATCATCAGTCTGCTAGTGCAATTGAATTGCAGTTTCCTGTGTGCCAGGCCCACTAGCCAACTAGTGCCACCAATCATATTTGTTATAACAGTATTGTAAATATTTTAAATAAAAACTTTTTTGACTGTGAATCATCAGTCTGCTAGTGCCATTGAAATGCAGTTGCCTGCCTGCCAGCGTGTGTTCCAGGCCCACTTGCCAACTACTGCCACCAATCATATTTGTTATAACAAAGAGAAAAGATAGGAGTGGCACGCTGGGCTGAGTTAAAATAAAATATGCAAGTATCCAATATACTGAATGATTAAATAAACATAGTATTACTTAAAGAGATGTCAGTTCTTAGAAGAGGTTATAAATATCACTGAAAGTATATATCACAGAGAATAATAAACCAGTGATTGTATCAAAATACCATAAAATCTATTATAAAATAGTTAAATAACAGTACTAAAAAATTGTGCTAAAAAATTAATAATAAATAAAGTTCAATTAAAATATTTATTCAAACACAAAAAAGCACATGCATTCAATCAAGTACAATAGATATATATTCATTCAAAAATAGAACAAGATGTGGCCACATCTAATAAACCTTATATAAGGAATCCTTAGAGAAAATATTAAAACCAAGTTGTGCAAATTATAATTCTTATAAGACCGCATGTCTTATTGTTATATTTTTTGTCAGGGTAAGCATGCAGGCCATATAGACCTCCCAAGATAGGGGGAGTTACAGGGATTAAAGTGCTAAGAATAGTACTACTTAACACAACCTTACCATGGGTCACAGACCGCATGTCTTATTGTTATATTTTGTCAGGGTAATCATGCAGGCCATATAGACCTCCCCAGATAGGGGGAGTAACAGGTATTAAAGTGCTAAGAATAGTACTACTTAACACAACCTAGTTACCATGGGTACCAGACCGCATGTCTTGTTGTTATATTTTGTCAGGGTAATCATGCAGGCCATATAGACCTCCCCCAATAGGGGGAGTTACAGGGATTAAAGTGCTAAGAATAGTACTACTAAACACAACCTAATTATGATGGGTCTCAGACCGCATGTTTTATTATTATACTTTGTCAGGGTAATCATGCAGGCCATATAGACCTCCCCTGATATGGGGAGTAACAGTTATTAAAGTGCTAAGAACAGTACTACTTAACACAACCTAGTTACCATGGGTCCAAGACCGCATGTCTTGTTGTGATACTTTGTCAGGGTAATCAGGCAGGCCATATAGACCTCCCCCGATATGGGGAGTAACAGATATTAAACTGCTAATAACAGTACTACTTAACACAACCTAGTTACCATGGGTCACAGACCGCATGTCTTGTTGTGATACTTTGTCAGGGTAATCAGTCAGGCCATATAGACCTCCCCCGATATGGGGAGTAACAGGTATTAAACTGCTAAGAACAGTACTACTTAACACAACCTAGTTACCATGGGTCACAGACCGCATGTATTGTTGTGATACTTTGTCAGGGTAATCAGGCAGGCCATATAGACCTCACCCAATAGGGGGAGTAAAAGGGATTAAAGTGCTAAGAATACTACTACTTAACACAACCTAGTTACCATGGCTCCCAGACCGCATGTCTTATTGTTATATTTTGTCAGGGTAATCAGGCAGGTCATATAGACCTCACCTGATCGGGGGAGTTACAGGGATTAAAGTGCTAAGAATAGTACTACTTAACACAACATAGTTACCATGGCTCCCAGACCGCATGTTTTATTATTATACTTTGTCAGGGTAATCATGCAGGCCATATAGACCTCCCCCCATATCGGGACTAACAGGTATTAAAGTGCTAAGAACAGTACTACTTAACACAACCTAGTTACCATGGGTCCCAGACCACATGTTTTGTTGTTATACTTTGTCAGGGTAATCAAGCAGGCCATATAGACCTCCCCCGATAGCGGGAGTAAAAGGGATTAAAGTGCTAAGAATAGTACTACTAAACACAACCTAATTACCATGGGTCCCAGACCGCATGTCTTGTTGTTATACTTTCTCAGGGTAATCATGCAGGCCATATAGACCTACACAGATAGGGGAAGTAACATGGCTTAAAGTGCCAAGAATAGTACTAATATAAACACAACCTAGTTACCATGGGTCCCAGACCGCATGTCTTGTTGTTATAATTTGTCAGGGTGATCATGCAGGCCATATACAGGGAGTGCAGAATTATTAGGAAAATGAGTATTTTGACCACATCATCCTCTTTATGCATGTTGTCTTACTCCAAGCTGTATAGGCTCGAAAGCCTACTACCAATTAAGCATATTAGGTGATGTGCATCTCTGTAATGAGAAGGGGTGTGGTCTAATGACATCAACAACCTATATCAGGTGTGCATAATTATTAGGCAACTTCCTTTCCTTTGGCAAAATGGGTCAAAAGAAGGACTTGACAGGCTCAGAAAAGTCAAAAATAGTGAGATATCTTGCAGAGGGATGCAGCACTCTTAAAATTGCAAAGCTTCTGAAGTGTGATCATCGAACAATCAAGCGTTTCATTCAAAATAGTCAACAGGGTCGCAAGAAGCGTGTGGAAAAACCAAGGCGCAAAATAACTGCCCATGAACTGAGAAAAGTCAAGCGTGCAGCTGCCAAGATGCCACTTGCCACCAGTTTGGCCATATTTCAGAGCTGCAACATCACTGGAGTGCCCAAAAGCACAAGGTGTGCAATACTCAGAGACATGGCCAAGGTAAGAAAGGCTGAAAGACGACCACCACTGAACAAGACAAACAAGCTGAAATGTCAAGACTGGGCCAAGAAATATCTCAAGACTGATTTTTCTAAGGTTTTATGGACTGATGAAATGAGAGTGAGTCTTGATGGGCCAGATGGATGGGCCCGTGTCTGGATTGGTAAAGGGCAGAGAGCTCCAGTCCGACTCAGACGCCAGCAAGGTGGAGGTGGAGTACTGGTTTGGGCTGGTATCATCAAAGATGAGCTTGTGGGGCCTTTTCGGGTTGAGGATGGAGTCAAGCTCAACTCCCAGTCCTACTGCCAGTTTCTGGAAGACACCTTCTTCAAGCAGTGGTACAGGAAGAAGTCTGCATCCTTCAAGAAAAACATGATTTTCATGCAGGACAATGCTCCATCACACGCGTCCAAGTACTCCACAGCGTGGCTGGCAAGAAAGGGTATAAAAGAAGAAAATCTAATGACATGGCCTCCTTGTTCACCTGATCTGAACCCCATTGAGAACCTGTGTTCCATCATCAAATGTGAGATTTACATGGAGGGAAAACAGTACACCTCTCTGAACAGTGTCTGGGAGGCTGTGGTTGCTGCTGCACGCAATGCTGATGGTGAACAGATCAAAACACTGACAGAATCCATGGATGGCAGGCTTTTGAGTGTCCTTGCAAAGAAAGGTGGCTATATTGGTCACTGATTTGTTTTTGTTTTGTTTTTGAATGTCAGAAATGTATATTTGTGAATGTTGAGATGTTATATTGGTTTCACTGGTAAAAATAAATAATTGAAATGGGTATATATTTGTTTTTTGCTAAGTTGCCTAATAATTGTGCACAGTAATAGTCACCTGCACACACAGATATCCCCCTAAAATAGCTATAACTAAAAACTACTTCCAAAACTATTCAGCTTTGATATTAATGAGTTTTTTGGGTTCATTGAGAACATGGTTGTTGTTCAATAATAAAATTAATCCTCAAAAATACAACTTGCCTAATAATTCTGCACTCCCTGTAGACCTTCCCCGATAGGGGAAGTTAAAGGGATTAAAGTGCTAAGAATAGTACTACTTAACACAACCTAGTTACCATGGCTCCCAGACCGCATGTTTTATTATTATACTTTGTCAGGGTAATTATATATCTATCAAATCGATCTATTTATCTTCTATCGATTCTATCTAACTATCAATCTATGTATATCTATCTATCAAATCTATCTATCTCGTGGCCGGACTGATTTGAGACAGCCACTTGTGCTTAGACCAAATTTGAAGTAGGAAGACAGACCAATCATCTTCTTCCATCTCCCTGTTCCAAAAATGCAGCCCATATAGACCTCCCCCGATAGGGGGAGTAACATGTAGTAAACTGCTAAGAATAATACTACTTAACACACCACGGGTCCCAGACCGCATGTCTTATTGTTATACTCTGTCAGGGAAATCATATATCTATCAAATCTATCTATTTATCTATCAAATCTATCTAACTATCAATCGTATCTATCAAATATAAATTGTATCTATTGATCGATGTAATTCGTATCTATCAAATGTATATTGCATCTTTTGATCTATGTAATTCGTATCTATCAAATGTATATTGCATCGATTGATCTATGTAATTCGTATCTATCATCAAATGTATATTGCATCTATTGATCTATGTAATTTGTATCTATAATATGTATATTGCATCTATTGATCTATGTAATGTATGTATCTAACTATCAAATCTATCTAACTCGTGGTTGTGCAAATAAACTGTTTGCAGTTGTTTGCGGTGGGTTACACGGGGAGTTTGGTCTGTCACTGTGAAGCGGCCGTAACCCTTACACTACCTGATCGATACTACATCATACCTGATGTTTTAAAGCACGTTATTAAAAAAAAAAATTAGGAATGTTAGGTGATTAAGGCACTTTATGGCTTAAAACCAGACTCTGTATCAACTATGTAATTTTCCGTGGGAGTTTTGCCATGGATCCCCCTCCGGTATGCCACAGTCCAGGTGTTAGTCCCCTTGAAACAACTTTTCCATCACTATTGTGGCCAGAAAGAGTCCTTGTGGGTTTTAAAGTTCGCCTGCCTATTGAAGTTTTTTTAAGGTTCGCAACATCACTAGTGATAATCGGCTATTTGTTTGTTACGAGTAAAGCGATATTTTTCTAGTTAGAGAGACTGAGTGGTTGTTTCTCTCCAGACATGCATAGATGGAAGTTTATTGCATTTCCAGTTTTTGAGAATTAGTCACTTTGCTGAGTTTGCTTTCAAGACATTTCATTGAGATACACAGGAAAAATGTTGATACATTCAAGTGGAATGCGATTGAAGCAGTTCGCATGCCACAAAGATGTGGTAGTAAACAAACAATACTTAAGAGACAGGAAATCTACTGGATCCATAAATTAAAAACATTGGTTCCAGATGGATTTAATTCACAATTTGATATAATAAACTATTGGGAATAAACACTTGCACTGTTAATAAAAAGGGTAGGCAATGTACTACATATAATATGTGTATTATTGTAACCACTAAGTGTGATACATCTAGATATTAAACCCATTTACAGTGGGAGATAATTTATCAATACCTTTCCCTAATTAAAACACGTCCAGAAAAATAGGATGATTACTGCTGTAATCAGTGCATCTTTAATAACAAACATCAAATAATACATGTACTAATATTATAAATAGAGAATCTGTAGAGTATTTGTGAAACATATATATATATATATACAGAGCATCCCCTAGTAACTGTATAAGCAGCTATATGGAGTTATTAACTAATTGTTGGTTCTACAATTACTCACGTGTGTGTATATTCTTGCAAAACAACTTTTTCTCCCCATCCCCTCCTCCCTTGTTCACCTTTGATGATTATCAAGTTTAAACAAATGTGTGCATTTATATTTATAATATCTACACATGGTATGCTATAAGGTATTAAGGAGGGGGAAAAAATTGCTGGTAGTGTCAAGATAAATTGAAATTAATTGTGTTTTTTAACAAATGGGGCGGAGTGTTGCCCTTTAAAAGCACACCCTCTAAGAAGGAGGGATGTCTATGATTACGGCCAGACTGGCCGAAACATGTTAGGCTGTGTTTAATAACCTTTTTTTATCTGGAGACTCTGCTACTCAGGGTTTTTTACCTTGGCAAACTTTGTATAATAAAGCTTGGATTTTTACATCAATTGGACACCTGGAATCCTTCATTCTTTGCTCGATATATACTGTGTATATATATATACAGGCAGTCCCCGGGTTACAGACATCCGACTTAAGTACAACTCATACTTACAAACAGATAAAATAGAGTTTTATTGCCAATCCTTCTTTACAGGATAAACCAAAATACTCAAAATCCAATTGTCACAAGGACAGAATGTGATGTGAAATTTTCTGAACAGTGGCACAGATAGCAAAACAAACTTTTCCCTATACTTTACAAAACTAAAAAAATGTTTGGCTAGAGTTTCACCTAAATAAAGTGCCTGTTCCAACTTACATACAAATTCAACTTAAGAACAAACCTACAGAACCTATCTTGTTCGTAACCTTACAAGGTGCCCCAATTCGACTGGTCCTACTCTAAGTCCTTTTGCCACAGAGGGCTGAAACAAAAGGACTTAGAGTAGGACCAGTCAAATTGGGGCACCTTGTAAGCGGTGACTGGCTAAGCAAAATATGGCCATATTGTGTGACTAAGTTCCCAATATTATTTAAAAAAGAATAGTTGTCTCTTGATGTATATGCAGGCAATTTTTTGCAGCAGTAAAAAATATGTTGTGCTTTTGAAAATGGATGTGCGCTGATACCTCTTTGTTTGTGTAATTACTGGGTCATATTAGCAGCACTCCCAGATGTTGATTTAAACTTTTTGTAAAGTGTGCTAAAAAAACAAATTTTGTATTTGTATATATATATATATATATATATATATATATATATATATATATATATATATATATATATATATATATATATATATATATAAAACTTTGTCATCTCTCTCTTTATGAATGTATGCACTGAACATAAAGCAGTAAATTGATATTTTTCTAAATGATTATTTGGAAGCATTAATACCTGAAAATAGTGGAGCATCTGGAAAAATACCCAATTCATTATATTTTTAATTTGTTTTATTTATCCTGAATTCTTTCTCAAATGTACAGACAGAAAAGCCTTTAGTAGATAAATATAATACCTCTGACAAAGTGGCCCTAGAAATAATGACTCAAATCCAAATATAATGTGTTTTTATGAATGGTAATAGGTTCTTGCCCTTGAAATGAACTGTGTTATTTAGATTGTACCCTTGAAATGCAAAGAGCTCCATGCAAAAATAAATAAAATAAATATATGATCCTCAGAAGCCCTCAAACTTGTATTTCTTTACTTGTTTTCATAATCTAATTACTAGGATAAGGTTAATTTTTAATGACATTTTCAAATTACTATTGACATAGGGGTTAATATAGTTAACACATGTACTGTTGATTCATTTGCTAGTATCATATATTAGCACTGGATAAAAATAGAGTTAAGAAAAGAACCATATGTACCAAACAACATATGTACAGTATATCTCAATTGTACTAGTATGGTTATAAATAATTTAAGCAATAATTAATAACATCCAGCATTAGAAGATATGCTTTATAATAAAAAGCAATATATACAATTTAATTAGTTTTTTTTCCCCTTTTATTATGAATACAAGAAGAGTTATTTTTCCAAGCATTTCACATGATTACCTTTGCTATAAATGCTCTTTGAACACTTAGCTCTGGGCCAGATTACAAGTGGCATGTTATTTAGCGCTTACTTTTGCATAGAAGCAAAATCTGACGCACTCTAACTAAAGGACTTTAAATATTGTAGTTGAGCTAACTACTTCTCCCCATAGAGTTTAATGGAGAGTACAGAAGTAAAAACATAAAATGAATTGCTCGTTTTCATACATGCCCGTAGAATGTCCATGTTCAGCCCATTTTATGAAAAAAAACAACAATTACACTTTGTATTTTGTACTTATAAGTATGAATTTCTGTGTTTTTTTGTGCATCCAGTGTACTTAAACTACGATTCACACTGTGCATATTTTATACAATTTATTCCTGTTTAATTTACATACAAATTTTATGTTTTTGACAAAATACGACTTTTGTTGAAGAATTCTGTTTTACGATTTTTATGCACCTTAACAATACATTTTTTTCCTGTATATTTTGTACGAATGCTTCAATTATTAATTTTGCAACATTTAGGGTGTTGCACCCTCTCACACACCCTCCTGTTAGAGGCGTGATTATGAAATCCAAAAAAGATGCTGACCTGACAATACTGTTTCCATGAGCTCGCCAATAGCAATTAGCGCTTATAAAAATAACCAGAGATCAGATTTCTGGTTAATTTCTGGTTAATTTTCTAAAAGTGTCCCAAATGCCCCAAAATAAAAATTAAAAAAAATTAGCATTTCTTTTTTTTCATCAAAAAATACTGCACGGAACAGTTTCTATGGTTAAAACTGGAGGATGCTAGAAAACAAAATGGTACGGAAAAGTGTCTTTATATTGTGGTCTATGGGAACTGCATGTTCCCTATAAATATATATGTATATTCTTATATATATATATATATATATATATATATATATATATATATATTTGTTAATATGTGCATATATACACATATTAAAACATAAATATATATGGATATAATCATATATATATATTTATATTTGCTGCGTGACTAACCCCCTTCGCTGTACTAGTTCTCATGCCATGTCTGATGACAAGAGAACGAGGCTCCCATTGGAGCTTCTAGTAGAGCTAGGGGTTTTACCAAAGTTGCCACCTACTGCTCCATTCAGCCAATAGGATTGAGCTTGCATTCTATTGGCTGTTCCAATCAGCCAATAGAATGTGAGCTCAATCCTATTGGCTGATTGGATCAGCCAATATGATTGAAGCTCAATCCTATTGGCTAATTGCATCAGCCGATAGGATTTTCCACCTTTAATTCTGAATAGAATTAATAGAATTCTATCAGCCAATCGGAATTCAAGGGACGCCATCTTGGATGACGTCCCTTAAAGGAACCTTTATTCTTCAAGAGCCGTCAAGAGAAGAGGATTCTCCGTGCCGCATGTCTTGAAGATGGAGCTGCTCCTCGTCGGAAGGATGAAGATAGAAGATGCAGTCTGGATGAAGACTTGTGCCCGTCTAGAGGACAACTTCTTGCCGCTTGGATGAAGACCTCTCCCGGCTTCGTTGAGGACTTCTGCCCGCTTGGATGAAGACTTCTCCTGGCTTGATGAGGATGGATGTCCGGTCTTAAAAAACTGTAAGTGGATCTTTGGGGGTTAGTGTTAGTGGATTTTATTTTTAGATTAGGGTTTTGGCAAGGAAAATGAGCTAAATGCCCTTTTAAGGGCAATGCCCATCCAAATGCCCTTTTCAGGGCAATGGGGAGTTTAGTTTTTTTAGATAGGATTTTATTTGGGGGGTTTGGTTGTGTGGGTGGTGGGTTTTACTTTTGAGGGGTTGTTTGTATTTTTTTTTACAGGTAAAAGAGCTGACTTCTTTGGGGCAATGCCCCACAAAAGGACGTTTTAAAGGGCTATTGGCACTTTAGTTTAGGCTAGGTTTTTTTATTTTGGGGGGCTTTTTTATTTTGATAGGGCTATTAGATTAGGAGTAATTAGTTTAAATATTTGATAATTTCTTTTTTATTTTGTGTAATTTAGTGGGTTTTCTGTAATTTAATTAATTGTATTTAATTAATGTAATTTATTTAATTGTAGTGTAATGTTAGGTGTTAGTGTAAGACAGGTTAGGTTTTATTTTACAGGTAAATTTGTATTAATTTTAACTAGGTAGTTAATAAATAGTTAATAACTATTTACTAACTAGTCTACCTAGTTAAAATAAATGCAAACTTAGCTGTGAAATAAATATAAAACCTAAGCTAGCTACAATATAACTATTAGTTATATTGTAACTAGCTGCTTAGGGTTTATTTTACAGGTAAGTATTTAGTTTTAAATAGGAATTATTTAGTTAATGATAATAAGTTTTATTTAGATTTATTTTAATTATATTAAAGTTAGGGGTGTTAGGGTTAGACTTAGGGTTAGGTTTAGGGGTTAATAACTATAGTATAGTGGCAGCGGTGACATTGTGGGCAGCAGATTAGGAGTTAATAAGTGTAGTTAGTTTGCGGCGATTTTGGGGGCAGCAGATTAGGGGTTAATAACAGTAATGTAGGTTGCGGCGATGTTAGGGACACCAGATTAGGGGTTAATAATATTTAACTAGTGTTTATGATTTAGGAGTGCGGCGGTTTAGGGTTTAATATGTTTATTATAGTGGTGGTGAGGTCCAGAGCGGCAGATTAGGGGTTAATAATTTTATTTTAGTGTTTGCGATGTGGGAAGGCCTCGGTTTAGGGGATAATAGGTAGTTTATGGGTTTTAGTGTACTTTGTAACACTTTAGTTATGAGTTTTATGCTACAGCTTTGTTATGTAAAACCCATAACTACTGACTTTTAGATGGCGGTACGGATCTTTACGGTATAGGCTGTACCGCTCACTTTTTGGCCAGACAGGCAAACTAGTAATACCGGCACTATGGAAGTCCCATTGAAAAATTACTTTTTGAAAGGTGCGGTAGTTACGTTGCGTTACGGCCAAAAAAGTGTGCGTTACAGTTATACCTGCAAGACTCGTAATAGCAGTGGGAGTGAAAAAGCAACGTTATGAAGCTTTTTCACTCATAACGCAAAACTCGTAATCTAGCCGTTTGTTCTCTAGTTATCTTTATTTGAAAAAGCAGGAATGAAAGCTTAGGAGCCAGCCCATTTTAGGTTAAGCACTCTGGATAGCACTTGCTGATTGATGGCTACATTTAGCCACCAATCAGCAAGCTGTACCCAGGTGCTGAACTAAATATGGGCCGCCTCCTAAGCTTTCATACCTGCTTTTCAAATAAAGATACCAAGAGAATGAAGAAACATTTATAATAGGAGTAAATTAGAATGTTGCTTAAAATGTCATGCTCTATCTGAATCATGAAAGAAAAAACATTGGATTTCATATCCCTTTAAGATTGAATATTGCATAAATATGCTTTTAAATGTTTTCATTGTGAAAAAATTGATACAACATCCGGTGGGCAGGGGAACATCGTAATCGTTGACATGCGCTAACGCTCGCAAGTTGGAGCGATGATAGCAAGCCTCAGAGCCCAGGCCTAGATGCTAAATGGACATTCAGGCATCAGTATTGTCTTCTGTCTCCTGTCAGGCATGCAGAGGGATTGAGACGCTACCAGACGATCGGTAGCCAACTTTAGGTCTCCCTCTTGGCAGCGCACCTGGAGTGACAGGGTGGTGAGGATTTTTTCATTACTTCCTCACACTGGATGGTAAGCATAGGGAGTGAAGCATGGTCGAAATAACGCTGTGTGAGAACTGCTCATCATTACTGGACATTTAAGGTAAGCTCAGTATTTTGTATATGGTCAGTGGGAATGCCAGTCTCTGCATATAATGGAGTGAACACTGTTGTTTTTCTTTATACACATATACAAATGCTTCCATCTTGAAAATCCTATATAAAGCTGATCCGTGGATTGTAATTCTCTGTGGACTTTATAAAGATGCAGACTGAGAGAAAGCCATTACCTGGATGGGCAAATATCTTATAAATATAAAAATGGCTCCTATAAGTAAAAATCTTGAAACAAGAACCTCTATTAGCAACAATTATAATGCTAATCAAACTTCACACTTGTCAGTAAATGGCTCTATGAATGAATGTTCAACACCAGTAAAAGATACAGATTCTATCTATACTCATCTTATCAATTTATCATCAAAGATTGATAAGATCCAACTTGGGCTGAACACTATAATCCAAGACATTAAACAAATCAATCAAAGGCTGAATAAAATGGAGCAAATAATATCGGATGCAGATGATTTTCAGCTAGAACACAAGGAAAAGATAAAAGATTTATTACAACAAAATTTGGATCAACGTGCCAGAGTAGAAGATATGGAGAACAAAGCCAGACTCAATAACCTTTAGGTAATGGGCCTACCAGAAAGTATGAATGGCATGGCTATACAGAAGTTTGTGGAAGAAGATCTACCCCAGCTATTAAATATACAAAATAAAAGCTCCTTTGAAACAGAGCAAATTTATAGAGCTGGCCCACTTAAGCCACAAGAAGAAAACAATGTATCTCAGAGACCAAGACTGGTTATAATTAGATGTTTAAATCTAAAATAAAATATTGATTTTTTAAGAGCATATTAGATATGTGCATGGCGAAAAAATTTGGTTCGGATAGATTCTGATTTTTTCGAACTTCGGTTCGGATCGATTCGAATTCGGAAATATTTTAATCAATTCGGTTCGGATTTGTTTGGGATTCATTCAGATACGAATGAATTCGTCTGGATTCGGTTCGGAAATTCGGAATTTCGGTAAGTGTTAGGTGGGATTAGACTATTATTATGTACTGTATATTAGGTATAACCCATAGCAGAGTGATATAACCTAATATACTGTACAATACTAGTGTAATCCATGGCCATCCGAATCTACCGAATAAATCCAAACTAATTCGGATTTATTCGGTAGATTCTGCACTATTTTAATTCAGAAATTCGGATCGATCCGAATCCCGAATTTTACGAATTCGGCCGAATTTCCGAATCGATCCGAAATGAATCGCACATGTCTAGAGCATATAGCAGAATCAATTGTTAGAATTTCAGGGGGAAAAAGTTGTCTTATTCAAGGACTATTCTACAGAAGTCTTGAAGAAGAGAAAAATATTTACCAATTTATGTAACCAGATGCATAAAGATAAAAGAACATTCTCTTTACTATTTCCAGCCAAACTTTGATTAAAATCTGGAGATAAATCTTACCAGTTTGACTCACCAGAGGATGCTATAAAATTCCTTGAAATTTCTTCCTTCTTACTATATCACTTTTTGGTATTTAGAAAGAAATCCCAAAAGCTTTTCTTGGGATATATTATAATATTTTGTTTTTAAATACACAATAGTTAATATACTCACGTGGAACGTGGGAGGTATCCACACCCCCATTAAAAGAAAGAAAACTTTACACTACCTATAAAAACACAAGATAGACATAGATTGTTTACAAGAGACTCACCTGTCACCTAAGGAGCACATTAAACGTAAAACAGGGTGGGTTAATGAGGGTTTTTTTTCTTCATATAAAAATAACTCAAGAGGAGTGACAAGTTTATTTAGCAAAAATATAAAAAATAAAATAATTCATTATATACAAGGAAAACTAGGTAGATATATGATAGTCAAAGTCCTATCATATGTGTTATGTAATATATATGACCCTAACGAAAAGAATCAAAGTTTTTGGAAAAATCTAAAGAAAATTTTTTTAAGATAACTAGATGGGCAAATAATTATAATGGGCGACTTTAATATAACCCCAAACCCTTTATTGTATAGGAAAGGTGACCCCAAAAAATAGAACAAATAGAGGATGTATCTCTACTAGATTTAAATATGAGAAAGCAATTCTTGAGGCCTTACAGGAAACCCTTAATCTCCTAGACATTTGGCAATTAAAAAAACAGATAGAAATTGATTTCACCAGTGTTTCTAGAAATAATAATGCTATGTCCAGGTTAGATATGTTTTTTATTTCAGCAGAACCACTGAACAGAATAAACAAAGTTCAAATCATGAATTTTACCTTCTCTGATCACGCCCCAGTACTAGAGAATAGACCTTCAATTTAATATATGTAATAGCAATAGGTTATATTACCCTTCCTATCTTAAAAATTAAATTAAATTTAAACAATTTCTACAAAATAAATGGGAAGAATATCATATAAATAACAGATCTTACTTAAATAATAGTAACATTTATTGGGAAGCAGCCAAGGCTACTATAGAATCTGATATTATAACATATGTGATAAATCAAAGAAAAGTGCAGAAAAAAATAAATGTATGCTTACCTGATAAATGTATTTATTTCTTGACACGATGAGTCCACGCATCATCTAATTACTATTGGGAATATCACTCCTGCCCAGCAGGAGGCGGCAAAGAGCACCACAGCAAAGCTGTTAAATATCACCTCCCTTCTATCCAACCCCCAATTATTCGACCAAAGTAAAGGAGAGAAAGGAAGCAACAAGGTGCAGAGGTGCCTGAGGTTTATAACATAAAAAAATATCCTGTCATCAAAAACAGGGCGGGCTGTGGACTCATCCTGTCAAGAAATAAATACATTTATCAGGTAAGCATAAATTTCGTTTTCTTTCTAATGACACATTGAGTTCACAGATCATCTAATTACTATTGGGAATCAATACCTAAGCTAGAGGACACAGATGATAAGGGAGGGACAAGACAGGGAACCTAAACAGAAGGCACCCCTGCTTGAAGAACCTTTCTAACAAAGGAAGCCTCAGCCGAGGCAAAAGTATCAAACTTATAGGATTTTGAAAAAGTATGTAGAGAGGACCAAGTTGCAGCCTTGCAAATCTGTTCTACAGAAGCTTCATTTTTGAATGCCCAGGAAGAGGAAACAGCCCTCGTAGAATGAGCCATAACCTTCTCAGGAGGCTGCTGTCCAGCAGTCTCATAGGCGAAGCGAATTATACTCTTCAGCCACAAAGAAAGTGAAGTAGTTGTAGCTTTCTGCCCCTTACGTTTCCCAGAGAAAATTACAAATAGAGCAGAAGACTGACGAAAATCCTTAGTCGCCTGTAAATAGAATTTTAGAGCATGAACCACATCTAGGTTATTCAGAAGACGTTCCTTATGAGAAGAAGGATTATGTCAGAGACTATACCTTTTAGGACCCAGCAGCTCTCAGTTACCTAAACCTACCTAACTAATAAAACACCTGGCCTCACAGCGCTCGGCGCTTAGTATTTTGTTTGTAGCATGCAAGCTACTGTTCTCTGAGCTCTTTCCTATTTTGGATTACAAATATAGAATACCTAAGTCTATACTGTTCAAACCTGAACACTTCCTGATATCTCTAGTACCGGTCTGCCTAAAAACTATTTGCGGTTGTGATTCTATCTGGCGCTGGCAACAACTACCTGTCTCATTCCAGCCGCGGCTGTCTCCTATCACTCCTTACCGCAACACATCCGCTCTGCTGACTTCAGCATACCAAGCTCCGACCCTCCACGCTGCGCAGCGCTACACCGGAACCAACTCACTGTCAGTGAAGCACCAGAACATCTAATGCATTAGCAGGAAACAAGTAGAATGGAACAGCACTTTCTATGAAGTGGGTGCTCGTGTAGACCGGTGAACTGCCTATTCACCTATCAGAAGTCACAAAGATGATAATGTCCACAGCACTCCAAATGACAAATTCTTTTATTTCAGGACACAATAAAACAGCAACGTTTCGGGATTAATTTCCCTTAATCATGCATGGGTTAATACTGTGATGTGTGAACTTTTATACCCTGTGTATTGGCGCCAAATGGCAATTTTTCATCACTTAATGCCTCTCTGACACCATCTAGTGGTGACCACATGTATAACTATACAACATTAAAACAGATATATTAAAAACAAAGAAAGAGTTACAAAGTTGTTACACTATCGGTACTGAATAATGCTACATGTATAAAGCATATTATGTATGTACATATTGTATATCTTATTTGAAATTAACCACTTATTGAGGGTTTTCTACATTTATCTCAATTCTACTTTTTTACTTTTTTACAGGTATACAGACATATCCAACTCTTTATTTAACCCCTTAGGGATCATGGTTTACAATTTATGTATCCACCAAGATTCTCTTTGTTTGAGTACTTTCTCCCTGTCCTGCCCGTTTCTCTGAGTTTTTACATGATCTATGACTTGCCACCTCATCTGGCTAATATTATGCCCTTTTGTAATAAAGTGACTTGACACTGGTACTTCAGTATTGCCACAACGTATATTAGAGCGATGTTGGCTCATTCTATCTTTCACCTTGCGAGTGGTCTCGCCAATATAGAACAAAGAACATGGGCATTTAATAAGATATACCACGTGAGTGGTATCACATGTATAGTAGCCATTGATTTCATATTTTGTACCTTTGTATGGGTGGTGAAATTTTTTTCCTTTTATTATAGAACTGCAACTCATACAGTTAAGACAGGGATATGAGCCTAAGTTTTTCTTGGTAATACAGGACTGTACACTAATTTTACTAGGGCCCACATCAGATTTTACCAAGTGGTCCCTCAAATTTTTTACTCTCCTGTGAGCTATGAGTGGGGGGTTCTTGAATATGGATACCTTCTCATTGCAGTCCCTCAGCACATGCCAATGCTTACATATACTTTTTGAAACTTCTTTGCTGAGTGGACTGTATTGAGAAATGAATACCATTCTATTGTCCTTATCTTTAGGGTTACTCATTACTTGTTTTCTTTGAAAAATATCAATTTTCTTTTCTTCAATTAATTTTTTTGGATAGCCTCTATTCAAAAATGTATTGGACATCTCCTCAATCCTCAGATTGCATTTCTGTTCATTGCTCACAATTCTCTTTACTCTGAGCAATTGACTCTTTGGGAGTGATTCCACCAATGGCCTGGGATGAAAGCTGTCGAACCTTAATAGTGTGTTCTTGTCAGTATCTTTTGTGTATAAGTCAAATTCTAAAGTGTTAACTATTTTGCTTATTCTAGTGTCTAGAAAAGTTATGCTTTCTTCACTATAAGTAATAGTGAGTTCCAGGCCTTCAACAGACGAATTAACCTCCCTTACAAATTCTTCCAGGGATCCAATGCTGCCCCACCATATGCCAAAGACATCATCTATATATCTCCACCATACTGAACCAAACTGTTTAAATATATCATTTTCATAGATAAAGCGTTCTTCAATTTCATTCATGAATAAATTGGCATATGATGGGGCAACACTGGACCCCATGGCTGTGCCTCTCAGTTGTACATACCAATCATCTTGGAATAGGAAATAGTTCCAAAAGAGTATAAGTCTGAGTAAATCTTCAATGAATATGCCCTGTTTTCTTGTGCATATATTATTGTTCAAGAGATTTTTCATAACAATAGTGATACCTGTCTCATGTTTGATACATGTATACAGACTTTTTACATCCATAGTATATAATATATACCTATTGGACACAAATTCAAGAGATCTGGCCCTTTCTAGAAAATGGTTAGTATCCTTCACATAAGATGACATTTTGTTAACCTCTGGTTGCAAAATTTTGTCTAAAAAGATAGAAATGTTAGAATATGCTGATTGTATACTTGAGACAATGGGTCTACCTGGGGGCCTTTTGTCATGTTTGTGAATTTTTGGGACTGTATAAAAAATTGGAGTACGTGGATTTTGTACATATAAATATTCCTTCAATTTCTTGTCTATAACACCATCTTTATGTGCCTTATCCAATATGTGAGTTATTTCTTTTTGTATGGAAAAAATTGGATTATTGTTTAATTTTTTATACGTACTTTTATCCTGTAATTGGTTTTGAATCTCCCCAATATAATAACTTTTATCCATAAGGACTGTGGCCCCTCCCTTGTCGGCCCCTTTCAATATGAGATTGGTTTGTGCTTTTAAAGATTTTAAAGATTTTTATCATCATATGAAAAGTTGGTATTAACTATTTTTTTATGCTTACTAGTTTCTTTCAATTTTGCAATATCGTTCTCTACCAACTTTACATATGTATTTACACTGTGTTCATTTATAATAGGGTTAAAAGTGCTGTTTTTCTTACTTAGCCCCAATTTTGATAATGACCAATCACAACTTTGTTGTCTCTCTAGTGTATTACCATTATTACCTTTATTTGCAAACCAGTATTTCAACTTAATATTTCTAAAGAATTTGAACAAATCTTTTTCCAATTCAAAAAAATTCACATTAGTGTAAGGGCAAAAAGAAAGGCCCTTATCAAGCAATTTCTGCTCATATGAAGTTAGTTCATGTCCCGAAATATTAACAACAGTTGAAATGTCATTCTGCAAATTGCAGTTTACTTGCGGTTTTGGACTTTCTTCTTGTTGCCGGGTTTCCTTGTTGTCATGCCTCCCCTTCTGCTTCCACCGGTTGTGCTTTCGGCCCCCTCTCCAGTACTTTCTTCCCCGCTCTGCTCCAAAGGGGATGGTGATAGCTCCGACGAGCTGCCTTGTGACGATGATCCGGAAGTGCCTCTCTGCTGACGTGTGCGTTGCGCATTGGCTATGCGTCTGCCTCTTCCTCTATTGGTTGGCCTGTTGCTATTGTTACCGGAACGCCATTTGTAAACAAATCCCCTCTGGTAGTCATCTTCATCTCTGAGGAACTTGATCCGCTTTGTTTCTTTGATCTCGATCTGTGTTGTCTTGATATTTCCTTCAATCTGTGTCTCCAAGGCTGACATCTCCTCCGTTGTCATTATTTTCAGCAGCTTGTCACGGCTCTCTTTAATCTTCGTTTCTTGTACCTCCATCTCCTTTAGGATCGACTCTACGGTGAGTACCATTAAGTCGTAAGAACATTTATTCAGGAACACCTCAAATGTATTGCAATATTCTTTGTTGTCCCGTAATAAAGTAGGACAGGTACTCATCCGGAGTCCTCTGGGTATTCTCTTTACTCGGTAGTATTCGGCCAAGGTGGTAGCGTGGAGATCCCATCTCATGTGCTTGAATTTCAATTGTTCATATTCTTTACCCAAATTCTCGCTTGGATCTCTTGATCCTTGATCCTTTTACCAGAGTGGTGATGCGTGCTGCATCCATTTCTGTATAAGCAAATGTTCTAGTACCATCAGTACCCATATTAGTGTCCTTTTCCATGTCATACAGGTTGTGTAGAAGTGCACGTTCCTAGGCAGTATAGTATTGCAGGAAACAAGTAGAATGGAACAGCACTTTCTATGAAGTGGGTGCTCGTGTAGACCGGTGAACTGCCTATTCACCTATCAGAAGTCACAAAGATGATAATGTCCACAGCACTCCAAATGACAAATTCTTTTATTTCAGGACACAATAAAACAGCAACGTTTTGGGATTAATTTCCCTTAATCATGCATGGGTTAATACTGTGATGTGTGAACTTTTATACCCTGTGTATTGGCGCCAAATGGCAATTTTTCATCACTTAATGCCTCTCTGACACCATCTAGTGGTGACCACATGTATAACTATACAACATTAAAACAGATATATTAAAAACAAAGAAAGAGTTACAAAGTTGTTACACTATTGGTACTGAATAATGCTACATGTATAAAGCATATTATGTATGTACATATTGTATATCTTATTTGAAATTAACCGCTTATTGAGGGTTTTCTACATTTATCTCAATTCTACTTTTTTACTTTTTTACAGGTATACAGACATATCCAACTCTTTATTTAACCCCTTAGGGATCATGGTTTCCAATTTATGTATCCACCAAGATTCTCTTTGTTTGAGTACTTTCTCCCTGTCCTGCCCGTTTCTCTGAGTTTTTACATGATCTATGACTTGCCACCTCATCTGGCTAATATTATGCCCTTTTGTAATAAAGTGACTAGGTCAAATAAGATATACAATATGTACATACATAATATGCTTTATACATGTAGCATTATTCAGTACCAATAGTGTAACAACTTTGTAACTCTTTCTTTGTTTTTAATATATCTGTTTTAATGTTGTATAGTTATACATGTGGTCACCACTAGATGGTGTCAGAGAGGCATTAAGTGATGAAAAATTGCCATTTGGCGCCAATACACAGGGTATAAAAGTTCACACATCACAGTATTAACCCATGCATGATTAAGGGAAATTAATCCCGAAACGTTGCTGTTTTATTGTGCCCTGAAATAAAAGAATTTGTCATTTGGAGTGCTGTGGACATTATCATCTTTGTGACTTCTGATAGGTGAATAGGCAGTTCACCGGTCTACACGAGCACCCACTTCATAGAAAGTGCTGTTCCATTCTACTTGTTTCCTGCAATACTATACTGCCTAGGAACATGCACTTCTACACAACCTGTATGACATGGAAAAGGACACTAATATGGGTACTGATGGTACTAGAACATTTGCTTATACAGAAATGGATGCAGCACACATCACCACTCTGGTAAAAGGATCAAGAGATTTTTTGAAAATACAGCCAAGCGAGAATTTGGGTAAAGAATATGAACAATTGAAATTCAAGCACATGAGATGGGATCTCCACGCTACCACCTTGGCCGAATACTACCGAGTAAAGAGAATACCCAGAGGACTCCGGATGAGTACCTGTCCTACTTTATTACGGGACAACAAAGAATATTGCAATACATTTGAGGCGATCCTGAATAAATGTTCTTACGACTTAATGGTACTCACCGTAGAGTCGCTCCTAAAGGAGATGGAGGTACAAGAAACGAAGATTAAAGAGAGCCGTGACAAGCTGCTGAAAATAATGACAACGGAGGAGATGTCAGCCTTGGAGACACAGATTGAAGGAAATATCAAGACAACACAGATCGAGATCAAAGAAACAAAGCGGATCAAGTTCCTCAGAGATGAAGATGACTACCAGAGGGGATTCGTTTACAAATGGCGTTCCGGTAACAATAGCAACAGGCCAACCAATAGAGGAAGAGGCAGACGCATAGCCAATGCGCAACGCACACGTCAGCAGAGAGGCACTTCCGGATCATCGTCACAAGGCAGCTCGTCGGAGCTATCACCATCCCCTTTGGAGCAGAGCGGGGAAGAAAGTACCGGAGAGGGGGCCGAAAGCACAACCGGTGGAAGCAGAAGGGGAGGCATGACAACAAGGAAACCCGGCAACAAGAAGAAAGTCCAAAACCGCAAGTAAACTGCACTTTGCAGAATGACATTTCAACTGTTGTTAATATTTCGGGACATGAACTAACTTCATATGAGTAGAAATTGCTTGATAAGGGCCTTTCTTTTTGCCCTTACACTAATGTGAATTTTTTTGAATTGGAAAAAGATTTGTTCAAATTCTTTAGAAATATTAAGTTGAAATACTGGTTTGCAAATAAAGGTAATAATGGTAATACACTAGAGAGACAACAAACTTGTGATTGGTCATTATCAAAATTGGGGCTAAGTAAGAAAAACAGCACTTTTAACCCTATTATAAATGAACACAGTGTAAATACATATGTAAAGTTGGTAGAGAACGATATTGCAAAATTGAAAGAAACTAGTAAGCATAAAAAAATAGTTAATACCAACTTTTCATATGATGATAAAAAAGCTTTAAAATCTTTAAAAGCACAAACCAATCTCATATTGAAAGGGGCCGACAAGGGAGGGGCCACAGTCCTTATGGATAAAAGTTATTATATTGGGGAGATTCAAAACCAATTACAGGATAAAAGTACGTATAAAAAATTAAACAATAATCCAATTTTTTCCATACAAAAAGAAATAACTCACATATTGGATAAGGCACATAAAGATGGTGTTATCGACAAGAAATTGAAGGAATATTTATATGTACAAAATCCACGTACTCCAATTTTTTATACAGTCCCAAAAATTCACAAACATGACAAAAGGCCCCCAGGTAGACCCATTGTCTCAAGTATACAATCAGCATATTCTAACATTTCTATCTTTTTAGACAAAATTTTGCAACCAGAGGTTAACAAAATGTCATCTTATGTGAAGGATACTAACCATTTTCTAGAAAGGGCCAGATCTCTTGAATTTGTGTCCAATAGGTATATATTATATACTATGGATGTAAAAAGTCTGTATACATGTATCAAACATGAGACAGGTATCGCAATTGTTATGAAAAATCTCTTGAACAATAATATATGCACAAGAAAACAGGGCATATTCATTGAAGATTTACTCAGACTTATAATCTTTTGGAATTATTTCCTATTCCAAGATGATTGGTATGTACAACTGAGAGGCACAGCCATGGGGTCCAGTGTTGCCCCATCATATGCCAATTTATTCATGAATGAAATTGAAGAACGCTTTATCTATGAAAATGATATATTTAAACAGTTTGGTTCAGTATGGTGGAGATATATAGATGATGTCTTTGGCATATGGTGGGGCAGCATTGGATCCCTGGAAGAATTTGTAAGGGAGGTTAATTCGTCTGTTGAAGGCCTGGAACTCACTATTACTTATAGTGAAGAAAGCATAACTTTTCTAGACACTAGAATAAGCAAAATAGGTAACACTTTAGAATTTGACTTATACACAAAAGATACTGACAAGAACACACTATTAAGGTTCGACAGCTTTCATCCCAGGCCATTGGTGGAATCACTCCCAAAGAGTCAATTGCTCAGAGTAAAGAGAATTGTGAGCAATGAACAGAAATGCAATCTGAGGATTGAGGAGATGTCCAATACATTTTTGAATAGAGGCTATCCAAAAAAATTAATTGAAGAAAAGAAAATTGATATTTTTCAAAGAAAACAAGTAATGAGTAACCCTAAAGATAAGGACAATAGAATGGTATTCATTTCTCAATACAGTCCACTCAGCAAAGAAGTTTCAAAAAGTATATGTAAGCATTGGCATGTGCTGAGGGACTGCAATGAGAAGGTATCCATATTCAAGAACCCCCCACTCATAGCTCACAGGAGAGTAAAAAATTTGAGGGACCACTTGGTAAAATCTGATGTGGGCCCTAGTAAAATTAGTGTACAGTCCTGTATTACCAAGAAAAACTTAGGCTCATATCCCTGTCTTAACTGTATGAGTTGCAGTTCTATAATAAAAGGAAATTTTTTTCACCACCCATACAAAGGTACAAAATATGAAATCAATGGCTACTATACAAGTGATACCACTCACGTGGTATATCTTATTAAATGCCCATGTTCTTTGTTCTATATTGGCGAGACCACTCGCAAGGTGAAAGATAGAATGAGCCAACATCGCTCTAATATACATTGTGGCAATACTGAAGCACCAGTGTCAAGTCACTTTATTACAAAAGGGCATAATATTAGCCAGATGAGGTGGCAAGTCATAGATCATGTAAAAACTCAGAGAAACGGGCAGGACAGGGAGAAAGTACTCAAACAAAGAGAATCTTGGTGGATACATAAATTGGAAACCATGATCCCTAAGGGGTTAAATAAAGAGTTGGATATGTCTGTATACCTGTAAAAAAGTAAAAAAGTAGAATTAAGATAAATGTAGAAAACCCTCAATAAGCGGTTAATTTCAAATAAGATATACAATATGTACATACATAATATGCTTTATACATGTAGCATTATTCAGTACCAATAGTGTAACAACTTTGTAACTCTTTCTTTGTTTTTAATATATCTGTTTTAATGTTGTATAGTTATACATATGGTCAACACTAGATGGTGTCAGAGAGGCATTAAGTGATGAAAAATTGCCATTTGGCGCCAATACACAGGGTATAAAAGTTCACACATCACAGTATTAACCCATGCATGATTAAGGGAAATTAATCCCGAAACGTTGCTGTTTTATTGTGTCCTGAAATAAAAGAATTTGTCATTTGGAGTGCTGTGGACATTATCATCTAATGCATTAGCGTGATACTTCAGACACGCTCAGAGCCCTTTCTTCCACTACAGCTTGTGTGATCCAGCAGCTCTGTGCCTGCAGCATAACCCACTCTGCAACTCTTGCTGTAAGAGAATCCTTGGCTCATCTCCTACCACTGACATCAGCTTTAGGTGAACCCGGATACAAAGTAAGACTGTTTACTTATTTAACTTATATCACTTGGAGAATCCTATACTACTTGAGTATTCTATTTGAATTTGACTATTACTTCTGCTGATCTCTATTCAAGATCTCATTACAGTTCCAGTGTGTATTTCAGTGATGCAAATAACCTACACATTTCTCTTAACTGGAATTACTGTTTCTTATCTGTGAACTTATTTACTTGAGTCCAGTTTATGCACCTCTGTTTACATTGAGGTTTACCACAAGACTAAAATTCACTTCCTTGCTTACTATTGCACGTGCTCAGTAGTGCTATATGCAAGGAGGTGATACATACTACTCATTAACATAACTCACAAGTTACAATTTTTGGTATTCTGCAGTTGTGCTCCAATACCTTCCCTTTATATTCTCACTCCTTGAGAATAGCAGTGAGAGTTATTACAGATTAGGACATAAAGAAGGAACAGCAATCTCCTGATTAATGTTCCGATCTGAAACTACTTAAGGAAGAAAACCCAATTTAGTATGTAAAACAACCTTATCCGAGTGAAAGATAAGATAGGGAGACTCAAGCTGTAAAGCCGAGAGTTTAGAGACTCTACAAACAGAAGAAATAGCAACAAGAAACAAAACCTTCCAAGATAACAACTTAATATCTAAGGAATAGTGATGTCCCGAATAGTTCGCTGGCGAATAGTTCCTGGCGAACATAGCTTGTTCGCGTTCGCCACGGCGGGCGAACATATGCGATGTTCGATCCGCCCCCTATTCGTCATCATTGAGTAATACTTTGACCCTGTACCTCACAGTCAGCAGGCACATTCCAGCCAATCAGCAGCAGACCCTCCCTCCCAGACCCTCCTACCTCCTGGACAGCATCCTTTATAGATTCATTTGGAAGCTGCATTCTTAGTGAGAGGAGGGACAGTGTAGCTGCTGCTGATTTAATAGGGAAATCGATAGCTAGGCTAGTGTATTCAGTGTCCACTACAGTCCTGAAGGACTCATCTGATCTCTGCTGTAAGGACAGCACCCCAAAAAGCCGTTTTTAGGGCTAGAACATCAGTCTGCTTTTTTTTTTTTTCCTGTGTAATCTAATTGCAGTTGCCTGTCAGCGTGTGTGTCAGGCTCACAGCGTATACTGTGCCCACTTGCCCAGTGCCACCACTCATATCTGCTTTAACAGTAGTGTAGATTTTTAAAAAAAAAACACTTTTTTGACTGTGTTAAATAATAGCAGTTAGTTTCCTTCACACGTGTGCGTTTCAATGCCTGCCAGGGCACAATGTCACCCCAGTGCAACTCATATCTGGTGTAACAGTAGTGTAGATTTTATAAAAACAAAAAACTTTTTTGACTGTGTTAAATAATAGCAGTCAGTTTCCTTCACACGTGTGCGTTTCAGTGCCTGCCTGCCAGGGCACAGTGTCACCCCAGTGCAACTCATATCTGGTGTAACAGTAGTGTAGATTTAAAAAAAACAACACTTTTTTGACTGTGTTAAATAATAGCAGTCAGTTTCCTTCACAGGTGTGCGTCTTAGTGCCTGCCTGCCAGGGCACAGTGTCACCCCAGTGCAACTCATATATTGTAAGGTGAAGATCACCTTACTGGGAGAAGTCTTCATCCAACGGGGCCGAAGTCCTCAACAAAGTCGGGAGAAGTCTTCATCCAAGCCGGGCGAAGTTGTCCTCCAGACGGGCAGAAGTCTCCATCCAGACGGCATCTTCTATCTTCATCCATCTGGCGCAGAGCGGGTCCATCTTCAAGACATCCAATGCAGAGCATCCTCTTCATCCGACGGTTAACACTGAATGAAGGTTCCTTTAAATGACGTCATCCAAGATGGTGTCCCTTCAATTCTGATTGGTTGATAGAATTCTATCAGACAATCAGAATTAAGGTAGAAAAAATCCTATTGGCTGATACAATCAGCCAATAGGATTGAGCTGGCATTCTATTGGCTGATTGGAACAGCCAATAGAATGCCAGCTCAATCCTATTGGCTGATTGGATCAGCCAATAGGATTGAGCTTCAATCCTATTGGTTGATTGCATCAGCCAATAGGATTTTTTCTACCTTAATTCCGATTGGCTGATTATTAGCCAATCAGAATTGAAGGGATGCCATCTTGGATGACGTCATTTAAAGGAACCTTCATTCAGTGTTAGCCATCAGATGAAGAGAATGCTCCGCGTCATATGTCTTGAAGATGGACCCGCTCCGCGTCGGATGGATGAAGATAGAAGATGCCGTCTGGTTGAAGACTTCTGCCTGTCTGGAGGACCACTTCGCCCGTCTTGGATGAAGACTTCTCCCGGCTTCGTTGAGGACTTCGGCCCGGTTGGATGAAGACTTCTCCCTGTAAGGTGATCTTCAAGGGGTTAGTGTTAGGTTTTCTCAAGGGGGTATTGGGTGGGTTTTAGAGTAGGGTTGGTTGTGTGGGTGGTGGGTTTTAATGTTGGGGGGGATTTGTAATATTTTTTACAGGTAAAAGAGCAGATTACTTTGGGGCAATGCCCCTTCAAAAGGCCCTTTTAAGGGCTATTTGTAATTTAGTATAGGGTAGGGATTTTTATTATTTTGGGGGGCTTTTTTATTTTATTAGAGGGATTAGAGTAGGTGTAATTAGTTTAAAAAAAAATAATTATTTTTTTATTTTCTGTAATTTAGTGTTTCGTTTTTTGTACTTTAGCAAATTTTATTTAATTGTATTTAATTGTATTTAATTTAGGGAATTAATTTAATTATAGTGTAGTGTTAGGTGTAATTGTAACTGAGGTTAGGTTTTATTTTACAGGTACTTTTGTATTTATTTTAGCTAGGTAGTTATTAAATAGTTAATGACTATTTAATAACTATTCTACCTAGTTAAAATAAATACAAACTTGCCGGTAAAATAAAAATAAACCCTAAGCTAGCTACAATGTAACTATTAGTTATATTGTAGCTATCTTAGGGTTTATTTTATAGGTAAGTATTTAGTTTTAAATAGGAATAATTTAGTTAATGATAGTAATTTTATTTAGATTTATTTTAATTATATTTGTTAGGGGGGGTTAGGGTTAGACTTAGATTTAGCGGTTAAAAACTTTAGTATAGTGACGGCGACATTGGGGCGGCAGATTAGAGGTTAATAAATGTAGGTAGGTGTCGGTGATGTTAGGGATGGCAGATTAGGAGTTAATAATATTTAACTAATGTTTGCGAGGCGGGAGTGTGGCGATTTAGGGGTTAATATATTTATTATAGTGGTGGCGATGTCAGGTTCGGCAGATTAGGGGTTCATTTTTTTGTGTTTGCGATGCAGGAGGGCCTCGGTTTAGGGGTTAATAGGTAGTTTATGGGTTTTAGTGTACTTTTTAGCACTTTAGTTAAGAGTTTTATGCTACGGTGTTGTAGTGTAAAACTCTTAACTACTGACTTTAGAATGCGGTACCAGTCTTGACAGGATAGGGTCTACCACTCACTTTTTGGCAGACTCGTAATACCGGCGCTATGCAAATCCCATCGAAAAAAGAGGATACGCAATTTACGAAAGTGGATTTGCGGTATTTCCAAGTCTGGCCAAAAAAGTGAGCGGTGAGCCTGTACCTTCAAAACTCGTAATACCAGCGGGCGTTAAAAAGCAGCGTTAAGACCTCTGAACACTGCTTTTTAAGCCTAACGCACAACTCGTAATCTAGCTATATGAAAATAATGCCCTTACAATATGTCCAAAAAATTTATATTGAAATATCTTTGTAATTTTAAATAATTAGGCTCACCATAATCTTCCTTACACTCAAGCAAAATAAGTGGCATAGGAAGAATACCATTTTAGCAAGTATGTAGATATGTTGAGGATTTGTTTTTATGTTTAACTTTATCTGACACAATTGAAAGTTTCACAATTAGATGGCATTTTCTAAGGTAACTAGTAATGCATTTATATTTGCTGATTGTGAGCAAAAGGTTAATAGAACCAGAAATTTTCCAGTAAATCTGGAATTTTTGTAGGCTCTGTGAATTCCAGTCCCTGCCCATGAAAATCATAATGTGTAAAGTCCCTGCTAAGCAAAGCCTTAGTGTATATATATATATATATATATATATATATATATATATATATATATATTCTGTATATATATATATATATATACTGTATATATATATGTATATATATATATATATATATATTGGGGAAATTACACTTACAAATTGTGCAACACTATTGAGATGCCTGAATTCATCACCCACCCCTTCCCTACTGCCCCTACCCTTCCTGGTATTATATATCACATATCATGGCTTTTCCTTAGCTGACACCTCACTACAAACTGCTAAACTTCTAAAACAGAACCATTACTATTGTAAAAGGGAAAAGGTGTGGCCACTTTCTCCAGTGTGATAATAATCCAACTTCTATGTCTTAAGCAATAATGTGGTGATGTATTTTCTATATTTAAAAAAAAAATGATGCCATTAATTTCACAACCTTGAAATATTTGTTATTTTCACATCACAACTGGAAATTGTATACATTTCATACTCACATTTTTCATCTTGATGATTTTAAAATCTTGTACAATGGGTCTTGAAAGTGAAAAAAAAAACCTTAAGAACAAAAAAATAATATACTGTTTGCCCTAACATAATTATGGAGAAATATGGTGTTAAAACTTAATATTACACTAATGCAAATTTAAATATATACAAGCATTGTATGAAGAAGCTTGCATAACATTTCTTTTCTAGCTATTGCAATTGTGATTGATGTATTCTTTCTTTTTTAATTGGCCTTCATGTGCAAACTAATTAATATATTTAAATATTTAAATTCAGGATAAACCAATGGTGAAGGATTATAAAGCATATATGGATATAGCCTTTATGAATCTAGACTATTGTGTGTTAAGTACATCTGAAATGGCATGAGAATGTTTTGCCCATGCAAAAAAAGCAATGCTCCTTTCTAAAATGTCTTGGAATAGTG
Source organism: Bombina bombina (assembly GCF_027579735.1). NCBI lineage: Eukaryota > Metazoa > Chordata > Amphibia > Anura > Bombinatoridae > Bombina > Bombina bombina. The sequence continues at coordinate 632,149,466 of NC_069502.1, forward strand.
CGAAAAAACAGGATAGTTTTGCAGTTTATCAAGGCCTGTATAGGAAGTCGAAATCAAATTTACAGAGCTTTTCCCTTTAATTAAGGGGATAGGAAAATAAAAAATAAACGTTGGTCAAAATTAGGATATATCTAATTTCACTTCCTTTAGCAGATTTATCTTGTTCACTTGGTACCCTTTGTTGAAAAGCATATGTACATATTCTACACTACTCAGAGCTATCCTTTTGATTGGTGACTAAATACATTTATCTCTTGTCTTGTCTTTGTACAAAAATTATGAATGCTATAAAAACAGTGATTTACATATTTGTCTACACACCCTTTCACTTCCCCTATTAATAATATCACAAAATAGTATCAGAGCAATTTACTCTATAATAAAAGCATGTTCTATTTGTGAATCTTAGCAATACCCATACATATTATACAATGATGAAAATAATCTCAGCTACCTAATAATGTAATTAAGTATCATTTCAGAGGATGCTAGTTTGTTGGCCACATAACATCTTATTAAATGAGCATTAATCATAGAATCATCTGCCTGCCATTAGAAGCTCTATGCATCATTGCACAGCTAACTGAGATGAAATCAGCTTGAGAATTGTCACAAATGTGAAAAAAAGATTTGTATAAAAAATGGACATAAGACTCTTTTTAAAACTGTTTACCATACGTCGCAATATTCAAACCTGTCATCAGATCTTATGCAAGGTCAAATATAAAAATATTCATTTATAGGGAAAAAGTAACATAATATTATTTTATTATTTATTAATATTATATTGCATTTATTTTTTTGGGGGGTGAATGTAATTTCAGTTTTTATACTAGGTCATAATATCTGTACTTTGTAATTTATTGTAAATCTATATTGGCTGTAAAAAATGAGACAGAAAATCAAATGACTCATAAGAACAGTAACATTCTAAAGGGAACCTAGGCGATTGTTTTTATATTAAAAAATTGAATGGTTGTTCAGGGTTATGTTTATGATAACAAAAATCACTTATATAAATAATAGTTGTAATATACAGTTACATTTTAAAAGTTTACTCTATTTAAATTTACTTGAAAGGCCATTTTTCAATAATGCATTCAATTTTATTTCTCATTATTTACATAAAGGACATGAATGTAGTAGTCTTAGATAAGAAGAGAGTCTCATTAAATGTTTTTTGCTAAAAGGATTTTTAAATACCTCTTGTTAAATATCCCTACAGACCTTACAACAAAAAAAATACAGTTAAAGGGATACTGAACCCAAATGTTTTCTTTCATGATTCAGACAGAGGGGCATATGTATCAAGCTCCGAATGGAGCTTGATGTCCCGTGTTTCTGGCGAGCCTGCAGGCTTGCCAGAAACAGCAGTTAGGAAGCAGCGGTCACAAAGACTGCTGCTCCAAAACCTGTCCGCCTGAGCAGGCGGACAGACATCGCCAGAAATCAACCTGATCGAGTACGATCGGGTTGATTGACACCTTCCTGCTGGCGGCCCACTTGTGAGCTGCTGGTGCAATGCTGAATACGGCAAGCGTATTGCTCGCCGTATTCAGCGAGGTCTGTCGGACCTGATCCGTACTGTCGGATCAGGTCCGAAAGACCTTGATAACTAGAGGCCAGAGCATGCAATTTTAAGCAACTTTCTAATTTACTCCTATTATGCATTTTTCTTCATTTCTTGCTATCTTTATTTGAAAAAGCAGGAATGTAAGCTTATGAGTCAGCCCATTTTTGGTTCAGAACCTGGATAGCGCTTGCTGATTGGTGAATTCCATTTAGCCACCAATCAGCAAGAACAACCTAGGTGCTAAACCAAAGATGGGCCGGCTCGTAAGCTTACATTCCAGCTTTTTAAAATAAAGTTACCAAAAGAACGACAAAAAATTGATAGCAGAAGTAAATTAAAAAGTTGCTTAAAATTGCATGCTCTATATGAATCATGAAAGAAAACATGTGGGTTCAGTATCCCTTTAACAAAGAAATACTACATTGATATTGCCATTCAAGCTGTGGCTTTAAAATCTTGCCAGGAGAATTATTTTTAAAGGGACAGTCTAGTCAAAATTAAACTTTCATGATTCAGATAGGACATGCAATTTTAAAAAACTTTCTAATTGACTTTTATCATTAAATTTGCTTTGTTTCCTTGATGGTATTTTTGAAAAGCTAAACCTAGGTAGGCTCAAACTGATTTCTAAACTGTTGAAAACTGCCCCTCAGCTCAGAGCATTTTGAAAGTTTTTAACAGTTAGACAGCACTAGTTCTTGTGTGACATATAGATATCATTGTGCTCACTCCCATGGAGTTAATTAGGAGTCTGCACTGATTGGCTAAACAGCATGTCTGTCAAAAGCATAGAATTAAGGGGGCAGTCTGTAGAGGCTTAGATACTAGGTAATTACAGAGGTAAAACATATATTAATATAGCTGTGTTGGTTATGCAAAACCAGAGAATGGGTAATCTTTTTAAACAAATAAACATTCTGGTGTAGACTATCCCTTTAAGTCTGGCAAATATAATTGTTAACTCTGATCCTGTCAGTGAAAGTCCTGGGGTTTTAACTTAAATACATTTTCACCCTATGACATGAATGAGTGTAATGTCAGATTTCAGTTAATTATTGATTTGATAAGATATTTTTTTTTCTAATTGCATGGTTTGCTAAATATAGTTTTACCTTTTTCTTGCAATATAAATTGTTCAGTTTAAAAATATAATGGTGTTCATAATATTTTGTCACTCACTCAGTATTTATGACTTTTATACAGGTTAATACATTTTATTTTAGGTATATGCTTTTCATTAATTACATTTTAATCCATTATTTCTGTCAATATGATGCCTAGATGTGTTTTCTCTAGAAAATCCAAAACATGATATTTGATTGCACTTTCATACTGGAGTGGGAGCACATTTTTATGTCCTTAGCAACATTGTCAGAATAAACTAGATACATGGCCCATATAGGGCTAGATTACGAGTGGATCACTATTTAGTGCTCCCGCTTGCGCATTAACTTCTCTAGACAGTGACTTTTTGCACATCAGGTTGTGCTTGTATTATGAGTTTAAAGTAAAAAGTAAGCGCTAGCGAAAACTCGACACAAGCAAAGAGTTGGACGGCGTTGGTTTATTCTCCCATAAATCAATGGAGCGCAAAAACTGAAAGAAACCTAACACCCAAAATCTTGTGCTAACCCTCCCGTGTTTATTCAAGTGCACTCAACCCGATATGAAATATGAATATTTAACATTCAAATGTTCTTCACATATCTATTTAAAAATACATAGAACATTTTCTATTATGTGAAAAATATTGTAATGTAAAATATTTACACTACATACACAGTTGAAGAATCAAAGAAAACTAAAATATAGAATCACTGAACATATTAGAAATATTGAGAATTTGTTTAAAAACCACAGTGTGTCTGAGCATTTTATATTAGAACACAATAGTAATCCAACTGGCCTATCAGTTAAGGTAATAGAATGGATCCCCCCTAATAAATTAGATCATAATAGATTATTACAATTTAGGAGAAGAGAAACCTTCTGGATTTAAACCCTTAGAAGTCTCCACCAGGATGATTTAAATATAGATTTAGAGATACATGCATTTTTAGTTTAGATATATTTGATATAGCTAGGGTCCCAATGTATATTATGAGGTACTTATGCATGTCTTCACTTTAATTCTTATCTTCATCTTAGACACCAGCAATTATCACCTTAGTCTCCAGACTTTTTAATTTATAGCCATTATTGTTAGTCATACAATTTCTAGAAGTAGTTTCCAAGAATAGATCCTACCACTGCTATGTCTGATATAACTGGTGTCACTTGTTGTAGATTCAGGTATTTATATGTATAAACATTAATGTAACGCTGTACGCGCATTATGGTAATTTAAAGTGTTAATTGTAAAAAAAATAATAGTTATATTTGTTTGTTTTATTTTTATGTTTGAATAATTATGTACTATTCTCTTTGAATGTTAATCCCTCAGCGGGTCAGATTATTAATATTTTATAGGCTTTCGTATGCACAATATGTTTTTCTTAAAGTAAAGAGGTAACATTTTTTTTCTCCAAAAGTGTAACCCTATCATCAGGGTATTTAAAGACATTGAATTCCGCTTGTCAAACCTCACTTGACAATTCCCACGTTGAGGAACAAAACGGCCATTGTGACGTTAACTACATCCTCAGATGCACGCACAAGGTGTTGACTGCAAGGTGTCTGCTGGAAGACTTGTGCATTACTCCAGCAGCCATTAATCTAACAAGACTTTCTACCTGAACTGTTTACTCAGCTTGTCCTGTGAACGGAGCCACATTGCATCTATAACGGCTAGTGGGGAGAAATATTTTCCTATTGTGAATCGAGTTAAACTGAGAGGTGAACTGGGAGTCGAGAAGAGACAGTAAGACTTCACGGCAGTCATCTGCTTTAACGAATTTCTTTGATGTGCTTGTTTTCATTTTATATCTGGTATGCAGATTACGTTTTTAAATTTGAACTTTTGATATTAAATTTTTTCACTTGAGTCCAGTTGCGCTCTGTTCGTTTGTATCTTTCAGTTTCTTTGTCTTCACATGAGGGGTCACTTCTGATACACCCCAGGAGAGCATCACACACTTCGGTGTGGACACAAGTATATACCTTTGCCTACCATCAGACACGCTGAAGTGTGAGGTTGGATTTTACCGCTAACGTGTGAGGTTGGATTTTACCTTTACAGTTTTTTGTTTGTTGACTTTTCTATATATCTGGATTAAAACTTATTTGGATCTCTGAAACCATTGGACATGCTTTATATTCTTGGGCAGACTATAGCATATGCCCTATAAAGCCTTTTTTGGCCAATGTACATTTCCGTGTATGATATCTATGTACAATTATTGTAACACTTGCAACTTTTAGCTTTTTAATTCTACTCACTCCTACTTAGAAGCGCTGATTTTTTCTTTTTCTATTTTGACTACATACAGTTAAACACATTATTTTAACTGTTAATACTGAATAAAAAATATTTTTTATGTTTTCAGGTATTTGACCACAATGGGCGCCAATGTACACACACACACACACACATATATATATATATATATATATATATATATATATATATATATATATATATATATATATATATATATATATATATATATACACACACAGTTTACATACCCTGGCAGAATTTATGATTTCTTGGCCATTTATCAGAGAATATGAATGATAACACAAAAACTTTTCTTTCACTCATGGTTAGTGTTTGGCTGAAGCCATTTATTATCAATCAACTGTGTTTACACAAATCATAATGACAACAGAAACTACCCAAATGACCCTGATCAAAAGTTTACATACCTTGGTGATTTTGGCCTGATAACATGTACACAAGTTAACAAATTGACACAGACTATAGATCTGTTCCCTTACTTAAACAATGCCAAATGCTGAATTAATTAATGTTTCACAGTTTATATTGACTACTACTCTAACGTAAACTGCCACATTTTTGTCCACTTTATTAAACAATTTAAAAAATTAAAAGTATTTGAAAAAAAAAATCCCTATGTAGACGGCCCCATAGGTGTACTACTATCCTCTAATGATAAGGGAACAATTGGCAAGTAATATAAAAATGTATAGAATATTTTTTATATATCATAAATCATACAAAAGATGTACTGCGTTTACTGATGAAACAGTCACCAGTTGACTGAGAAACGCATTGCTTGTTCGTATACTTGTTTTAATAAAGTAAGTTTTGCACTTACTTCTTGCCTTTATACCATTTATTCTTCTGCACACCTGATATTTGGTGGACTTTCTGCTGGGATATCATATTCTGTTATTTTGGAGTTCGAGCCACATCAGAGGTCAGTCTGCTGGGTGACTGTTAGATTCCAGCCTGCTCCACTTGCACCAAGAGGGGTGCTTCACCAAATGTGAGTGTAACAATCTTATACACTATCTCACAAGAGTATATGCAGTCCTAGGCCATGTGGCGCTTCTGTTCCTTTATATTCTCGACAGATTGCTGATTGTGGATCTTGGCCTTGGATCCTACCACAGACAGCTGCCTGGACCTGGATTTATCACATATCATTGAGTTGTATTTGTAATACCCTCTCTTTTTGATATATGGGACTTGAACATTTTCATTATATTCACTGATTTGATAATTGTATTCTGTAAAGTTTTCTCGTGCTTCAGATATTTTGTATCATAGTATATTATATTGTTATATAATTTATTATTTACAATTATTATTTAACATACTTCAATATTTGCCCAAGGGTGCCCCCTATATATTTATTTCTTTATTTTTAGTGCATGTATTATGACTATTTACCTAAATTTCACTCAGGCTCTTATAAATATATATATATATATATATATATATATATATATATATATATATACAACAGAAGTGAGTGCATCCCTGTGCAATATCACATAAAGGGACAGTCTAGGCCAAAATAAACTTTCATGATTCAGATAGAGCATGTAATTTTAAACAATTTTCAAATTTACTTTTATCACCAATTTTGCTTTGTTCTCTTGGTATTCTTAGTTGAAAGCTTAACCTAGGAGGTTCATATGCTAATTTCTTAGACCTTGAAGCCCACCTCTTTCAGATTGCATTTTAACAATTTTTCACCACTAGAGGGTGTTAGTTCACATATTTCATATAGATAACACTGTGCTCGTGCACGTGAAGTAATCTGGGAGCAGGCACTGATTGGCTAGACTGCAAGTCTGTCAAAAGAACTGAAAAAAGGGGCAGTTTGCAGAGGCTTAGATACAAGATAATCACAGAGGTTAAAAGTATATTATTATAACTGTGTTGGTTATGCAAAACTGGGAAATGGGTAATAAAGGGATTATCTATCTTTTAAAACAATAAAAATTCTGGTGTAGACTGTCCCTTTAAATGTTAAATGATTCACAATTGTATCAACTCTAAATAATTGCATTATTTTTAAATTGACAAGTAGAGTATTTCCTCTTATAAACAATCAACAACACATTCTTTAGAAAGAATATATTTAAAATACAGTGAAATAAAGTGAATATACCTATGATCACTAACACACAATTTAGACCATTGAAACAAAATTGAGTACACCTCAATTAGCCTAATTGCATAAACATGGTTATAAAATGACCTTTGAACAACACAACCTTCTCAATTTTGGACCTATGGGCTGTGACTATCTGCGTGACTGCATCATGGCTCCACATGGAAAATAATTGCCAGAGCAATTTGAAAATCTGATTTTGAGACTTCACAAAGATCGAAAAGAATACAGTAAGGTTGGTGACCAACTAGAATCAGTCAAAACACAGTTGCAGCAGTAATCAGAAGGTATAGAACAAGCCATAGTACCACTAATTAGAGCTGCAATGGCCATCTTCCTAAAATGATGCCATGGACAGTGTACTACTTGCACAACCAAGTTCTGGAAAACAGACAGACATTTGCTTTGGACTTGGCTCAGAAGTTATCAAATGAAAATTGAGTTTTTGTGATAGCTCAGACAGTGCGAAGGACATTGGATAATTTCAACCACTATGGAAGGTGTCCAGGAAAAACGTGCTTGCTCTTTGGCACAAAACTTTGCTAAATAGCATAAAAAGAAGCTGGATGACTATTGGGAACACATTCTTTGGACAGATGAGACAAAAATAAATGTGTTCAGCTTAGTGGGGCTCTGCAAGTTTGGTGTTAACCTGGCCAGGATTATTACGGTGAATCCATAGTCCCAAAAGTGAAGCACAGAAGTGGGAATCTGATGATATGTGGCTGCATGGGTGCAAAAGGTGCTAGGGAGATGACATTTATAGATGGCACCATAAATGCCTGTGGATTTACAAAATAACTGGCTGACAAGATGACTCCCAGTCTCCAGAATCTTGACAGAAGAGGAATATTCCTGCATGATAACAATCCAAAGCACACTGTCAAAAATCACGAATCAGTATCTAAAGAAGAAAAAAAAAGTGAAACCATGACCTGACCTGATGTTGCCTGACTGGAATCCAATAGATAACCTTTAGGGCATTTTAAAGAGAAACCTAGAGCAACACAACCCCTCCAGCAAAGAGCAGCAGAAAAAAATGTCTCTGAAGAATGGCAGAACATCTCTACAGAAATTTGTGCAACATTCATATCCTCCATGCCGAGGAGGATTGACTCTGTCATCAAAAATAAAGGTGGACATTATTTGAAACTCAGTAATGAAAAGTGACTTCTATTGCATTAAGTTCCTACTGTGTGGTCAATATTTTTAAAATAGTAAAACTGTTTTTAATTTTACATAAGAGCAAATACCCTACTGTAAACCTTAGAAGTAAGGCAATTACTGTAAGGTGATCCAATTTTGAATAATTTGATATATAAATGATATTGCATAAGGATGTACTCACTTCTGTTGTATATTGTATGTATGTATATATACAGTATATATACAGTATATATATACAGTATATATACAGTATATATATATATATATATAAATATTTATATATATATATATATATATATATATATATATATATATATATATATATATATATATACATACTGCAGTGCACAATAGTATACCAGGCAGTAATAAAAATGCTGAAAAATAAATCTTTATTGCATATGGGTTGGTTGAAATAAATTCCTAAAGAGACACACTGTGTCTCTAGATCCTAGGTTGGACAGTGATGGAAACCTTTATAGATGTTAAAATAGAGTTTTGGATTATCATACCAGTTTAGGAATAATACCATGAAAATAAAAGTATTCTTCAGTCTTGAAAGAATAAGCAACATAAAAGATAAATATATTTATTATATCCAAGAACAATATGGCTGTAAACACCCACACATGTGAGAAATCAGTTGTATTAAATTCATTTTTAAATGTAATGTATTTTACATTATTCTAGATGTTCTCACAAAGTAATAGAGAAACATGTCACTAAAGCCCTGCTGCTTTGGTGAATTGTCAGAAAATGTGCTTAGAAACTTGATCATTTATGACATCAAAGAAAATATGTTAAAAGACCTATATAAGCAGCAGCTATAATGTTAGATTGCTCTCTCTAGATATACAGGATGTCAGTAACTGTGAAAGCTTTAGCAAAACAGCTGAATTCAAAAGGAAAAAAGGTTACCCAGGGCTTAGGTACTGAAGCACAGTCAGAAATGCTTATAATAAATTGGAAAATCAGATAAAAAGAAAAGACTGCTGCAGGAAATATCACTTATATATCTGTATTCACTCCTAATATACACAAATAAATACAATGTGTTATTTTACTGACAGTATTTGAAAGAGAAATATTCTTTATATCCTATCGTATTATATGGCTGTTTCAGTAATAATTTATATTGATTAACTATGCATGAATTGTTATTTTTTGTAGCTTTATAGTGTTTGCATATTTTGTATTTGGCTTTGGTTAGTATTCTATGCTTGTAAATGTCATACGCCTAGATTACGAGTTTTGTCGGTAAGGCTGTTCAGTGCCAACGAGCGGTTTTCACTCACCGCTCACCTACAGTAACGCTGGTATTACGGGTTTTAAAAAAGTGAGCGTAGAGCAAAATTTAGCTCCACATCTCACCTCAATACCAGCGCTGCTTACGTTAGCGGTACACTGCTAAAACTTGCTCGTGCACAATTTCCCCTTAGGAATCAATGGGGGAGAGCCGGCTGAAAAAAAACTAACACCTGTAAAAAAGCAGCGTAAAGGTCCTAACACAGCCCCATTGATTCCTATGGGGAAATACGTTTTGTGTCTACACCTAACACCCTAACATGAACCCTGAGTCTAAACACCCCTAATCTTACACTTATTAACCCCTAATCTGCATTATATTATTAAACCCTAATCTGCCACCCCCAATGTCACCACAACCTACCTACACTTATTAACCCCTAATCTGCTGCCCCCCAAGTCGCCGTCACTATATTAAATTTATTAACCCCTAAATCTAAGTCTAACCCTAACCCTAACTTAAATATAATTTAAATAAATCTAAATAAAATTACTATCATAAACTAAATTATTCCTATTTAAAACTAAATACTTACCTATAAAATAAACCCTAAGATAGCTACAATATAACTAATAATTACATTGTAGCTATCTTAGGGGTTATTATTATTTTACAGGCAACTTTGTATTTATTTTAACTAGGTACAATAGTTATTAGATAGTTATTAACTATTTAATAGCTGCCTAGTTAAAATAAATTCAAATTTACCTGTAAAATAAATCCTAACCTAAGTTACAATTACACCTAACACTACACTATAATTAAATTAATTACCTAAACTAACTACAATTAAATACAATTGAAAAAAATTATCTAAAGTACGAAAAAAAAACCCCCACTAAATTACAGAAAATAAATATGATTGGATCAGCCAATAGGATTTTTTCTACCTTAATTCCGATTGGCTGATAGAATTCTATCAGCCAATTGGAATTCAAGGGACACCATCTTGGATTGACGTCATTTAAAGGAACCTTCATTCTTCAGCTGGACTTCGTTGGAAGAGTATGCGCTGCGTCGGATGTCTTGAAGATGGAGCCGCTCCACGCCGGATGGATGAAGATAGAAGATGCCGTCTGGATGAAGACTTCTGCCCATCTGGAGGACCTCTTCTGGCTGGCTTCGATGAAGACTTCTGCTCGTCTGGAGGACCACTTCGCCCGGCTTCGTTGAGGACTTCGGCCAGGCGGGGTGAAGACTTCTCAAGGTAGGGTGATCTTCAAGGGGTTAGTGTTAGGTTTTATTAAGGGGGGATTGGGTGGGTTTTAGAGTAGGATTTTTGGTGTGTGGGTGGGTGGTTTTAATGTTGGGGGGGTATTGTATTTTTTTACAGGTAATAGAGCTGAATACTTTGGGGCAATGCCCCGCAAAAGGCCCTTTTAAGGGCTATTTGTAATTTAGTATAGGGTAGGGCTTTTTATTATTTTGGGGGGCTTTTTTTATTTTATTAGGGGGATTAGATTAGGTGTAATTAGTTTAAAAAACTTGTAATTATTTTATTATTTTCTGTAATTTAGTGGGGTTTTTTCATACTTTTTAGATTTTTTTTTCAATTGTATTTAATTGTAGTTAGTTTAGGCAATTCATTTAATTATAGTGTAGTGTTAGGTGTAATTGTAACTTAGGTTAAGATTTATTTTACAGGTGAATTTGAATTTATTTTAGCTAGGTAGCTATTAAATAGTTAATAACTATTTAATAACTATTGTAGCTAGTTAAAATAAATACAACGTTGCCTGTAAAATAAAAAAAAACCCTAAGATAGCTACAATGTAACTATTAGTTATATTGTAGCTATCTTAGGGTTTATTTTATAGGTATTTAGTTTTAAATAGGAATAATTTAGTGAATGATAGTAATTTTATTTAGATTTATTTAAATTATATTTAAGTTAGGGGGTGTTAGGGTTAGATTAAGATTTAGGGGTTAATACATTTAATATGTTGGGGGCGGTAGATTAGGGGTTAATAAATGTAGGTAGTTGTCGGGGATGTTAGGGACAGCAGATTAGGGGTAAATAAAATTTAACTAGTGTTTGCAATGCGGGAGGGCGGCGGTTTAGGGGTTAATAAATATTTTATAGTGGCGGCGATTTCCAGTTCGGCAGATTAGGGGTTAAAAATATTTTTTTAGTGTTTTCGATGTTGGGGGTGCGGCCTCGATTTAGGGGTTAATAGGTAGTTTATGGGTGTTAGTGTACTTTTTAGCACTTTAGTTAAGAGTTTTATACTACGGCGTTAGCCCATAAAACTCTTAACTACTGACTTTTAAATGCGGTACCAGTCTTGACAGGAGAGGCTGTACCGCTCACTTTTTTGCAGACTCGTAATACCGGTGCTATGCAAGTCCAATTGAAAATATAGGATATGCAATTGACGTAAGTCGATTTGTGGTATTTTCAAGTCTGGCCAAAAAAGTGAGCGGTACACCTGTCATTTCAAGACTCGTAATACCAGCGTTAGGAAAAAGCAGCGTTGGAACCTGTCAATGCTGCTTTTTAAGGCTAACGCAAGACTCGTAATCTAGGTGATAGTGTTTAAACATAATTTTCTGCATTCTATATAGCCTACTTATTTTATGTTAGAACAAAAAAAAAACTTCAATGTGAAATTGCTACTTAGAACTTAAAGGGACAGTCTACAATAAAATTGTTTTTGTTTAAAAAGATAGATAACGCCTTTACTAACTATTCCCAAGCTTTGCACAACCAACATTGTTATATTAATATATTTTATCACATTTAAACCTCTAAATGTCTGCCTGTGTCTAAGGCCCTACAGACAGCCTATTATCACATGCTTTTTTATTTGCTTTTCACATCAGGAGACCGTTATCATGTGGGCCATATAGAAAACATTGTGTTCACTCCCAAGGAGTTATTTAAGAGTTAGCACAACACAGTACTAAATGCAAGTCAATAGATAATAAATAAAAAGTCATGTGATTAGGGGACTGCCAGAAGATGCTTAGATACATGGTAATCACAGAGGTAAAAGGTATATTAATATAACTGTGTTGGTTATGCAATAGGTAATAAAGGGATTATCTATTGTTTAAAACAATACAAATTATATTGTATACTTTCCCTTTAATAAGGTTTACAATAAGTTAGAGGATCATCCAAACGATGACAAAATGAAATGGACTACATAATTATTAAAGAATATTTAAAATAGGAATATCAATAAACAAATCAGGATAGAAACATCTAAATCTTATTTTGGCCTGTTTACAAGTGGTCTTGATAAAGGCTTCACAGCTGAAACGCGTAGACGTCCACACAGATTGCTCCTGTTACAAGGAACCACTAAGCTACTCCCAGGACCGACTCTTTTAACGTGCCAGAATAGCACATACTGAGCCGGTAGAAGTAATCACCTTCAAGATTCAAGTCTTCAAGTTTCAAATAAGTGCGCGCACTCCAACGGACCCTATTGGTTGGACACTACACATCCACCTCTTCACAGAAGATACGAGCGAGTAAAGCGAAGACGCTGAAAGCCGTAAGTGAGTTAAAAACTATTATTCTTTTGCTGCTAAGTGCACCCTTTGATTTAACTGCCAAAGAAAAGGGAATATACAAATAACTGAAGTTTTCATCTGACACACATATACGGCAAAGCCGAATCTTGGTTAGTACCTTTTTAACTATTTGTACCTTGCTATTGGAGGACATTTTGCTCATTTTCTGTCAATATTGCCAACTGGAACTTATGCTACATTCTCAAGTATAGATCCTGAAGACATATAACTATTGAGTTAGCAATTATCAACATTATTGCTACTTAGTTTGACAGCTCTATAAGTTAAACTTTTCAGACGCTGATACAGTGTTTATTGAAGTTAACTATTTCACCTTCTTGAACTCGTATACTATTACACTCTCTTTTATTGCAATTTTTAATATAATTGTTTATATGCATTTATGTCTATCCCCACCGGTGTATTTATAACCAATTTACTTTATTAAATTCCTTATTTTAATGAATTTTATATAAGTGTTGGGCCTCAGTCTTTACTTAATAAGCTTAGTATCCATTAGGACATGAGGATATCCCCTAGGATATGTATTGATTTTTGTTCACTAAGAGCCTTTATTATACTGGCAGATATTTTAACCCTTTATATACTGAGCCCTTTGTTTTGAAGTTCTTTCTAACATTGTCTTATATTTGTTACTGACAGCCAGCCTCAGGCGCCACTGACTACCCTTGTCCTTACAAGTGGAGCACTATTTAGCGCTTTTGCTACAGCGCTAATTGCACTAGAAGTAAAATGTTTGCGCACGTTGGGTTGTGCTTGTATTACGAGTTGAAAGTAAAAAGTTATCACTCTCCCACTAACCCAATGAGCCCAAAAAGTCAAACTTACAATATCAAGCACACGATAACCTATTCCCCCATAGAAGTCAATTGAGCAAAAAAAAGAGGAGAAAACACGCTTATTCGCTCACAAATCCGAACAAATTTTTTCATATGTGGTAACCCAACATGAAAATATGAATATTTCACATTCCAATGTTCTTCACATAGAAGAATATATTATATTTATTCAAAAATACATATTTCTACATATATATGATGGTATTTTTGAATAATATATATTTATACCTATATATATATATATATATATA